>NW_026863885.1:0-331020 GCF_026571515.1 Ruditapes philippinarum | reverse complement strand
AGGTAAAAACGCTTTTTGATCAATATCTCAACAACTCATGGGCCCTTTACCTTCAATCATTGGTCTTCCCCTATTGTTTTAAGGGTCAAAGTCACAATTGACCTTGTACGTAAAGACGGTTTCCGACCAATAACTTATCAACTCAAGTTGCCTATGTTGTTATTTTTTATTAAACTAAACATACTTTTGGGATACACATTTCAATGTCTTGTGTAGTATGACAAATTGGCTGTCATTAAGGAGGCCTACGTAATTCATAGAATTTATGCGTATATAATTTAGTAAATTTTGTGATAACTTTGTCATAAAATTGCTGCACACAACTTTTACAGTCACAATTACTTATTGACTAGTCCTGACCAGTAGATAATCCCTATTGAATTTTTTGGTCAAAAATCAGTCATGCTGACGATAGGGGGCATACATGTTTTACAAACAAATCTTGTTTTATTGCATATTCAAAATATATGGGTTGCTGTCCAAACGGTCCATGTGCTGTCAGTCTTTTGGGCCAGAATTTGTGTTTTTTTTAAAAAGAATACGTATTTTAATACAGCGACCCTCGCATCATATAATTTCTGGCTTATAAAGTTCCTGTACAGAACTCAACATTACTGTCTCTCAGGGTTCGTAAATGTATAAAATAGAGAAAAACAGAATCCCTAAAGAAAGCCCAACACGGCAAAATTGTAAAATGTTGCAGACTCGGTTTGATTGAGTCTGTTCAATTGTGGAATCGCGATGTAGAGAATTTTATTTTGAAAAATGAAAATGTGGAAAGTTGTTAAGTATATGTGAATGCACAAAATGATATGATTGAAATAAAAATCGCAGTTCTAAAAGAATGTTTTGAACAGCTATGAATATTTTTATTCTATTTAGGTTAAAAATGTTTGGGACGAAGTATTGTACCACACACTGTTTCAAAATATTTTTTAATTTCTTACTATTTTATTGTTTAGCCTATGAAACGTTAAGGTATCAGCAATATCGGTATTTGTCAATATAACGCTAAATGGGGCATAAATGAACAGCAGAGGGATTGGACAGTAAAGCCTTTTGCCCTATGTGATGTGCAAATTTGTCCGTCAAATATGATACAAAAGGCAGTATTAAAGTCGCATGAAATCTTTAAACATGTTCTCAGTATTTCACTGCACAGTTAAGAATCAAAAACACACGACTTGTTAATGTCAAAGAAGAAAAAGGATTATAAGTTATTTGTCGAGGTGTATTCAGTCAAAGATAAGAACAACGCCAAAAGCCAAGTTCTTGTATTATTTTAGCATACAATCATTCGTATCGACAAAGGCTGAAACTCAATAGGCATTGAAACTTGTTACCCATTCCAATTCCAATCATGGGCAAGTCATGGATTTCTAGTTCATGCAGTGTGTACGAGACCTGGTATTTTATTAGGACAAAACTTGAAGATGACAATTCTTTAACGCTCGATTTTGAACAGAATGCAGCACTCGAAATAACCACTAATTAAGGAAAAAAGGGTCCCCACCCTCTAGGAGAAATAATTAGCGGATTTCTTTTCCATATTTCGTTCTTTAAACTTTGGCTATTCAAAAGCAGAAAATTTTACGGGAGGCCAAATAAAATGTTGCATGTTGTCCTCATGCAGTATTTCGTACCGCAAGTTTAAAAGTCACGTTTCAGGGACAGTGCAACGAAGTATTACAACCTCACCACACATAAAAAATGTCACTCGCGGAGAATGGCGACTCCTTTAAATAATGACCCCAGGCATTTACTGTAAACATTTTTAAAGAAGGTATTCCTTTCATAGTATACGAGAAATAAATGAATTTTTTTGAAACGAAATGAGAAGAAAAATAGAATCACAATCATTTCCTTTTCAAGTTAAATCATGACTAAATTGCAAATCTATTTAATCTTTATCTAAAATGCAGAAGTTGTAAGTTGAATGATCTTTAAAGACGAACTTTTTTTCTCATTTGGACAATGGTTGTTGAAATTACTAGAAACATTACAACAATTTACAAATTTACCTTTTGCATAATAAATTGATAAAATTAGGGTTAAATTTTACCCAGGAGCTGCTGCGTGAGGGGGATTTATCCATTTATCCAGGTCAATATTTTAATGGACGCGGTGGACGAGTAGTTAAGTTGTCTGTTTCTCAATTCAGGGGTCATGGGTCCGAACCTTTACTGGGGTCACGACTTAAGATGTCTTCAAAATTCATCTGTACAAGTTATGTCCAGGAAACGGACTTAAAATTAATTCAAAAATGGTTCTTGAAAGCTTCATAAAATAAATATATTTTGACTAAGCCAATATTTTGTGATAGAGGGGAATATAACTAAGCTTTAATTAATTATGTTATGTTTTTTTTGTTAATATGTCCTTTTTATAGAGAGTTACGCTTAAATCTTTTAGATAATTATTATTACACATTGCCTGATATAAATAAATTCAATATGCTTATATGTCAACACCCAAAAGATCTGTTACTTTACAGTATAGTAAAACTGGCAAAATTTGTTTATCTGGCTTTAAAGAAGAGACATGTTAGTGTTGGTGTATAATAAAATATGTTGTTTTTTTAAACTACTTGTCATGTTTATGAATATATTTTATTAAATATGTTAAATTTATATGCCGTGACGTGTATTCTATGTGTTTATATCGATCCACATACCACACCCACTTTTCAATCATCTGTAGAAATTCTTTACTTTTGACCTTATTTGTCATGTAACCACACTGTAATTAAGTACATCAAGTGTGTTATGTTTACGTTGACTACATTTGTCAGCAACAATGTCAGTTATGGCGATAAAAATCAAAATATTAGCATTTTAGTTTAAAATATGTAAAACATAATCCTTAATTTACCCAGTTACAAATGGCAATAAATTTCTAAAAATATGATTTACAGATTTAGTATTTTGTCAGTGTGCAGAAATGGATATTAAGTTTGACCATTGTTTCACTATCATTAAGTCATAATGTATACTACACTACAAAAGCTATAATTTTGATATATACATATTTCACCGCACAATACTGAATTGGAACTAATTGGAACGTAATACGTCAGTAAAGTAACAGTGTCTTGACCAAACAAAAAAATCTCTCTGAGAACTTTTTAGTAAGTAGTCACTTATTGACATTTTATGATTCGTACATCTAAATTTTAACAAGATAAGCTTTTTACAGCTACAGGTAAAGTTCACCATATAACATACAATTGGGAGTACTTTGCTTGAGGTTAAGTATAATGTTGTAAAATTTAAGCTGAAACTGGTCAATACACTTTAAATTTTCTATTCCCAAAACTTCAGAGCCATAACAAGAATAGGAACAATCATTGTGTTAAACAAGTGGATCTGTAGATCTACAGATAATAACAATTTTCTAGCTTTTTTATCAGAGAGAACATAACTTTCTTCGCATAATTGTTTCTAGTTTTAACAAATTTAACATTTTCCATAAATTGAGTACCTAGATATGAAAAGTCATGTACTAATTCTAAAAATCTGGAAACAACGTAATCCCTCGAAAGCATTGATCACAACAAAATTACATGAAAATTGCAGATTTGGTTTGATTGAGTCTGTACATGAGGAATAATAAATAATTGCAACATCACTCACGCCACCTAGCACCGGCTTCAGCGGTACTCTATTCTCAACACTTAAAGATCCTGTAACACATTTTTTTCATGGTTTTATTTCAAAGATATGATGCTCACATTAAGATTTGTTAATATTTTAAGTTCCAATAAGCATTATTTATAAAGATATTACCGAATTTAAAATTTCATGTAAATAAAGGGAGGTAATTAGAAATTTATTTTCTATAAAATCTTAGCCAAAGGTTCCATAAGAAATGAATGCATATAATTTATTGATTAAATATAATGTGCATAAATATTTGCTGTACACATTTTACATATTCTTCGGTGTTTGAAAATTGTTTTATTTGCATAATTATATACATATATAATGTTTTGCAAGTGTGGTATACAAACACTAACAATATCAATCACAAAACATACAGGATCTTTAATAGTGCTGGCATCAATGATCCCGAAGGACCAGAAAAATATAACAACACTGAAGTGAAGTACGGGGCAACTTTTTACAGCTGCCACACGGTACTTGACACCTGCTGTTGTGAAGAATAAAATATAGTAAAACAGAATCCCTAAAGAAAGCCCAACACGACAATATTGAAAATGTTGCAGGCTCGGTTTGATTGAACCCGTTCATGGACGGTACTGGAAAATGCAAGTTACCGTCCACGCCCCTAGCACCGGCTTAAGCAGAATTCAACATTTAACACGAAAACGGTGAAATTTTGAATTTAGAAACATCCGCAGATGTGTTCATACGGCTGTTATCATGGAACCTTCAATGTGACACAGTAGTGCCATTCCATGAAAAGCGGCGTATGTTCCCCAAGTAAAAGAATGCTTTTGCCCTAAACGAGAATACAATGGGCGGAACTAAATAAAATGGAAATTTGAAAGGGGATCTGAGGTTATGAAGCCTCATTATCAATAGAAATTGAGGTTTATCTCCCATACGATTCCGGCCCCTAGAAAATATTACAACCTTTGTTTTGTCAGATCTCGAGTTGACTTTTAAATTCCAAATCATATTCTAGCATAGCATTTAATGCAAGGTGAAGCGCATCTGCATTTTCTGCTAAAATTACAGTATCATCAGCATAAAGGAGCAGAAAAAGTCTGAAAAATACCTCAAAATCCTAATTACTTAATAAGCTTTTCACATCATCAGCAAAGTGTATATAGACCAGCATACTTTTCAGACATAAACTCTGCAAGATCATTTAGAAATAACGAAAACAACACGAGTGAAAGATTTTCACCTTGTCTTACGCCAGCATTACTTGTAAAAAAAATGAAATCTTATTACCAGCTTTTATACATGACTTGCTTTATCATACATATTATGCAAACTTTTCAAAAAATTACAACTAATATTATTCATGAGCAGTTTTTGCCATAAGACAAATCTATCAACAGAATCAAAGGCTTTACGGAAATATATAAAACAACAATATAAATTTTTACCTCTTGCTAAATAAAAATCAACCAACATTTTCAGAGAGAATATATATGACCAATTGTACTATAATTCTCTCTTAAACCAGCTTGACTTTCACATAAAATATCATATGACTCTAGATACTTATTCAGACGGTTATTTAATACAGTAGTAAAGAGTTTACCAAAAACAACTTAGTATAGTTATGCCCCTGTAATTATCAGGGCCATTTACATCACCCTTATTTTTATACAATGTTAAAATCACTCCTTTACTCCATATCTCTGGGAAAATACCATATTCAAGAGTAATATTAAACAATTTGCAAAATAAAGGAAGCATAACAACTTCAGAACTTTTCAAATACTCATTGAAAATGTTGTCAACAACTGAACCATTCTTTAAAGATTTTATGGCTGATGAAATTTCTGATTCGAACAATGGTGCATTCAACTCCTCATTTAATAACTGAAAGTCTTTAAGATTGACATCACCATACTGTGCTTACTAAAATTCTCATAAAAACCTCACTAGAAATTTTATTCCTTTCGCTTGAATATGTGATTAAAAGAGCACAGTAAGATTTAGGATCCAGGTTTTGTATATCTTTAAACTTTTTGTTAACATCAGCATGAAATGACTTAAACTTAACATTGACTTCCTTTTTGTAACGTTTACTGCTTGTTATCAAAGTTTCATAGTTTGTAGTAGAGCGAAACCTTTGGAGCTTCTTCTTTGACCAAGATAGGTTTAAAGATCCTGTATGTTTTGCGATTGATATTGTTACTGTGTGTATACTACACTTGCAAAAAGTTTTATATGATATAATTATGCAAATAAAACAATTTTCTAACATCAAAGAATATGTAAAATGTCTACTGCAAATATTTGTGCACATTAAATTTAATCTATAAATTACATGCATCCATTTCTTATTGGAAAATTTGACTTAGAATTTATAGAAAATAAATTTCTAATTACCTCCCTTTATTTACATGAAATGTTAAATTGGGAAATATTTTTATAAATAATGCATATTGGAACTTACAATATTGACAAATCTTAATTTGAGCATCATATTTATGAAATAAAACCATGACAAAATTGTGTTACAGGATCTTTAACACCTTCATCCTCATCAACTATTTCTATATCTTTATCTATAACATTTGACAAACATGAAATAGAATTAGATGAGCCAATACAAAATTCAATAGAGCGATGTACATCCGAATACAGAGGATCATAATCCAGAATATCAAAGTGCTTCACTCTTAGAAAATTTTCACCCGATAATAAAACATAATCAATAACATTCATTGCCAGATATGCATGTGTTTGTACCAATGTAAGCATCTTTTCCACACCAATCATTGGCAATATATAAGCATGTACTCCTACAAATATCAACAAGTCTTTTACCATAATTATTGGTTTTGCTCACAGGAACCCGAAATTATATCCCAAACAAAAAATAACGCTTTAAAAAATCCCATATATAGGGCCTATATACTATAAAGTTTTTTTCTGTACGAAATCTGCTGTGGTCATAGTATTATTTTTACGATAGCTTTAGCTCTTAAATTTGGTTTGCTATTGCTAATCATGGTCATGCAACTACATAGTTAGGTAAAGAAGCAGGCGCTTGTTTTGGTTGAGTCTATTATGTTGTTTTAGGGGGGGGGGGTGTTGTCATACACAAATTTACATTTTTTATGCATTTATTTTTTTCCCACTGATTGTTATTATCTTAAATGCTTCTGGGATTGTTGTTTTATCAATTCATTTGTAAATAAGATCGTTATATGTCTATTTACGGAATAATTTTAATGAACACGAAATTAGTTCACAGCTACATGTGCATTGATAACGTAATAGTTTAAGACAATGAAAACACAACAATATTATTACAATCAAGCAGAGAAAAAGAGTAAATCGATAATCTTTATGTAGCAAACAAACTTTGAATTGCAAGTATTTTTTCATATCTTTTCGGCAGGATAAACTGTCCGAGGAGGGCCAGGCATTTTCGTATCGTAAAATGGCTGCCATTTACAGTATCAAGTGATTATCCCAAGCACCACCGCGACTTAGCGCGGGAATTATAAATATAGCTAACCTCGGCGCGTCGCATAGGATGGAAAATACCTTATTCATATTTTATTGTAATAAATAGTTACAAACTGTGTCTTTCGGGTTTTTTTTTATCAATATATAACCAATAATGATGCTAATATGAATAAATAATAATATCTCAAATCTGCGACAATTATTTACCTTTACCTTTTGAAATTCTACCTTTAGTGTATTGAAAAGGTTTTTAATTTCCTGTAATTTTATTTTGTGATTATGCCTCAAAGCAGTCAATTGACCGTGAATTTTCTTTTCATATTTTGATTTCCTTGAAATCATTTTCTCATCTGAAGGCATGCAACTTTAATATGATGATACATTAATTACATTCCATGAAAATGTTTAAAGATATAAAATATCTCATGACATGTTCGTTCATTTTACATAACACTTAAATGCAGCAAACATAAAAAGTCTTCACAAGAAGTAGTACAGTATGCAATCGTACCTATATTACATACGAATGTAGATCTATGTAATATTTTTCTTGTTTATAGTATATACATGGGAGTTTTTTAAAGCGTTATTTTTTTCGGTTTGGATAGAATTTCAGGCTCCTGTGGTTTTGCTTAAAACCAAGCTTGCTGTTTTTTTCTTTTTGGTAGTAATGGTGTCTTTACTGTTGTTTGAAACTGTATCAAGTGATTATCCCAAGCACCACCGCGACTTAGCGCGGGAATTATAAATATAGCTAACCTCGGCGCGTCGCATAGGATGGAAAATACCTTATTCATATTTTATTGTAATAAATAGTTACAAACTGTGTCTTTCGGGTTTTTTTATCAATATATAACCAATAATGATGCTAATATGAATAAATAATAATATCTCAAATCTGCGACAATTATTTACAATGAAATTAGGTCTACCTTTAGTGTATTGAAAAGGTTTTTAATTTCCTGTAATTTTATTTTGTGATTATGCCTCAAAGCAGTCAATTGACCGTGAATTTTCTTTTCATATTTTGATTTCCTTGAAATCATTTTCTCATCTGAAGGCATGCAACTTTAATATGATGATACATTAATTACATTCCATGAAAATGTTTAAAGATATAAAATATCTCATGACATGTTCGTTCATTTTACATAACACTTAAATGCAGCAAACATAAAAAAGTCTTCACAAGAAGTAGTACAGTATGCAATCGTACCTATGTAATGTAGATCTATGTAATATTTTTCTTGTTTATAGTATATACATGGGAGTTTTTTAAAGCGTTATTAGAATTTCAGGCTCCTGTGGTTTTGCTTAAAACCAAGCTTGCTGTTTTTTTCTTTTTGGTAGTAATGGTGTCTTTACTGTTGTTTGAAACTTTGGGCTCAATTCAATGGCCCAATTCAATCAATATGCGAGAAATTCGGAGAAATTTACGTCGATTATCATTGATAATACCCCACCATTTGGACCACTGTAAGTTATTTTGTCGGAATATGATGTGTATAATTAACTTTTGATTTTTCGTTTGTTTTATAACAATAGATCTAGTAAAATTTTAACATTATTACGAAATTTTATTGATAACGATTCGCCCTACTGACGACTCGTCCCACTTAAGTGACGATTCGACCCATTTTAAAAACAGTTACTTAAAAGGCCCTGAAGGTTATTTAAATTAAGACATGATAAGATTAAATGGTTGTTTAATTTAAATTTGTGAAATAAACTATTCTCTGACGTCAGTCTGTCAACATTTCCTTCGTATCCAGTCACTTACTGATGTGTTTTCCCAAATACTGTGAAAGAATGCAACTCTTTACCTCCAGACCTCCAGACATTTTAAATAATAATGAAAACACCCTTAAGGCGACATCAAGTTCATTCACAAAAAATCATAAGAGAGGGTATCATGTTGTCCTAAGCCGCTGGATAATTGCAAAGGCCGGTGTAAACAATGTCTATGATGCCGCACCGTATACAGATCAAGATGTATCTAACTTTAAGAACAGTTTAAATGATAATAAATAAACATAGATAAATAATTTTGGTCATTTTAACTGTTAGGTTATCAATATTATAACTGATAATGGTTTGCCCCAGTTCAGTAATGATCTGATGATTCGTCCCACTAAAGTTATCATCATGGCACCATGTTCTTAATCATTTTCCTTTAAAAAAGTTTAAGTTTGAATTATATTTTTTGTATTTGCTGAAAGCTACAAGTCCTTCCAGTTGATGGTATGCATCTAACTTAGATTCTAATAGTCCAAGTATTTAGACGTAACCGCGGATTTGAAGCTATTTTTACATGGGTCAAATCCGCTTTAACATCTAAAGATATCTATTTAAAAGTCCATAGCAAAATGAAAAACAATAAACATGCACAATCATTCAAACTTCCCATGTAAAATGTTACAAGTAAGCATAACCCTACCACAAATGTGTATTTTCCTTCTCAAAAAACAACTAATTCAACTTTAAACAATTTACTCAATCCCATGTAAAAATCATTTAAACAGCCTCCATATTGGTGTGTTCTATGCATTGCGGTGTTTACAGGAACCAAATTTTTTAGACGAAATTTTTAATGTCTGTATCTGCCAGCACCTTAAATCACAACAGGAAAAAATTCGTTCAGACTTATTTCGTATTATTGTTTTTGAGTGACGTCACAGTGTGACCAGGATTTTTCAATATGGGGGTCAACACAAAATGTCTTTTATGTGTCTTCTTTAAAATACGGATAAATAAACTATTTATCGTGAGTAATTTTTGCATATTCATACAGTTTTTGAGAAAACATGCTTCTGTGTTTTATGCAATCAGTTGCTTTTTGTGATAAATAACATTTTAGTTGTGATTTACCGGTAAATTCAAATCGACTCGAGAAGATGTTGATTTGTGCTGTGGGAAATGAGCCAGTTATGGAAAGGCTTCGCATTTTCCTATAAACGTCAAACTGTAAAAAAAGAAAATGCGATGTCTTTCAATGAAGGACTAAGATTCTAAGTACTGCATCTGTTTGTTTTAGGCTTTCAAGAAAGTTTCAATTGTTCAATATATCAGATGTTACGGACTTGTTTTATATATCAGATGTAACAGACTTGTTATAGTTTTATGTTGGTCAAGCCAGACGTCTAATAGTTATTGTCTATTGTCAACAATCATTTTCTTCTCTGAACTAAAGGGCAGATTTACCTCAAATTTGGTCTGTAGCATCCTTGTGACAGTCACACTTTAATTTGCTCATGCCATTTCAATTGGCCCCTTTTAGGGGTCTCTAGAGCTAAAAAAAGAAAAAAAAACATTTAGACATCTTCTAAAGTACCAATTAATGGGTGATCACCAAACTTTGTCTGTAGCAATCTTAGGTAGTCTTTAATCAAGTTTGCTAATAATAAAAAGTAATATTAATTTGATTGGCCCCTTCTAGGGGCAGCTAAAGCTAAAAATAGAAAAACCTTTGAACATCATCTCCTACTGAAATAATTGATGGATGATCACAAAACTGTCTGTAGCATTCTTTGGTAGTCTTTTATCAAGTTTGCTCATATTAATTTGATTGGCCGCATTTAGGGGCAGCTAAAGCTAAAAATAGAAAAACCTTTAAACGTCTGCTTCTACAGAACTAATTGATGGATGGTCACCAAACTTTGTCTGTAGCATTCTTAGGTAGTCTTATATCTTTTACTGAAAAGCAGCTGTTTCTGGTGAGTGACTCAGTGCCATAATGGTCCTCTTGCTATAGTTTATGATGGTCAAGCCCGAAGAAGTGGTGAAAGCTTGCCAAAAGATAGGGCTTTAAAATGGTTTAGCCCTTCATCAGATAATTAGAGCCAAGAATCATTATTTTTTCAGATTATAAATTTCTACTATGAATAACTTGGCTTTAATATATGATATATTTAAACTTTTTGTTATAATAAATAATAGATATTTATTTGGCCACACAATATAATATGCATAGTGTGTTATTTGGCTTCAAAATATAATTTGTTTATGCTATTTTTTTGTTTTTGTTTCAGGAGAATTAAAATTGTTACAAGCAAAGAACAAGTACAAACTGTATAAATAGATTTACCTTTTGAGATCTACCGTATTACCAGTTTTTTTTTAGTAAATTTAACCCAAAATAAACAAAAGAAATAGAACTGTACAAACAAGACAGAATTGTTTTGCATTATGCAACAGACATCGACAAAAATATGTAGCTAGTATATATAGCAGAAATTTAAAGCAAGAATAGTTAGATAACTAACAGAATGGCAGCAAAATATTCAAGGCTATCAACAGAGGATCCGGAACAAGGACAAGTTGCATTTGATTTTTCATCCACTCAATGTTATTCATCCCAGTTCACAACTTCCCCAAATGATTATAAGTCCATCTATACATACTCAAGAGGTGACATGCAGCTCAGGGAAGACCATCTTCATCATACAGTTGGTAGGTCTAAAAATTTTAGCTTGTCTCTAAGAAAAGGTGATTGCTGTGTCAGCACTGTAATGCCTAAACTTTAATTTAGCCGATTATTTAATCATTATAAAAGTTATCAACATGAAACTTAGAATCTTGCTTACTATGCAAGGTATATGTACATTTGTTAGACAATGGGCATGTAATAAACATTCAGGTCTCCATATATATGTTAATTAAAAATATATTAATAATATTGAATATGTTCCCGCAATTATGACAGCTATTCATCATTTAGATATAAAACTTTGACTTAAAAACATTGAACTTTGGTGGTCATATTTTAATGAAGTTCTTAATATTGATTTTTATTACAGTAAAGCAGTCATTTGTGAGCAGAATTTGCAGTTTGCTTATAACAGCCATTTGTTTTATACTCATCGTCGTTACATTTCCTATATCTGCTTGGATAACTATAAAGGTATCTAATTAAATGATTTAAACATGATTGTATGATTGTAACCATTTAACAAGCTGTATATTCTACCTGGCTTGAGTAAGGTTTATTTTCTTTTATAACTGATAGGGAAATTAATAATTATAAATATTTAGTCAATGGTAGAAATTGTATAATGTGTTTGGCTTTGATGTCTCTTGGCTGACAAAGGTTATGTTACTTTATTAAAAAGGTACATTACAGAGCTTTGCATACTAGCAATACAAACTATCATCTTGGAAGTCACATAGTGAAATATTTTTTTGGTTGGTTTTCTATTCACCAACACTCTATGGTCATGGCAAATTTACAGCAATACTGGTGAGAAAGACGTCGGGGTGCCCCTCTCTGTATGATGTCAGGCACAAACAAGCACCTCATAGAACAACTGATGTTCTGTAAGCTAGCTAGATAGCTGCCTAACATGAAAGATCCAAAGGCCCTTGTGGGATTCAGTCCCCCAGCAGTGAGGCGCAAGTGGTTTGAAGTCAACAACAATAACCACTCAATCACAAACATCCTCAGTAAAGTGAAATATGTCAATATCATTATCAATATACATGTATATGTATATATCATTTTAAACGGGTAGTTTTTAATAACAGGTGCCTTGTCAGATTGGTTTTAAGAAAATTAGATACCAATACAGTGTATAGATGTTTCAAGAATATTTTTAGTAGATTTTTTCTTTGATGCTTAATAATATGTATATGCAACTTGAATGATAATTAATTTTGTAATATTATTATTGTGCATTTTTCAGATTGTCTCAGATTGTGAGAGATTAGTAGTTTTCCGTTTAGGGCGTCTACAAGGTGTTAAAGGACCAGGTAGGTTATAAGTAATGAGTCATAAAATGGACCTTAGTGGAGGTAATTTAGTACTTTGATGTCAATGGGAGTGTATACTTATGTTCTAGAATTCTTTTGTCCAGAATTACATATAGGGTTTATTGTGTTTGTTACATTGTGAATTCTTGCATAGAAAGCTTCATACTCAGGTAGGTATTCATAGACGAAGAGGAAAACACAATAATCATGTTTGCACACGCCATTGTTGCATGACTTACGGTCCTAGGTCAAAATAGCTTACAAGAATGATGGCACGGTAGTTTCATTATTTAAACAAATGGTTTCTTTATACGAAAAATAGATAAAACACTGAATTATGGAATTAGCTGTTTACTTTTATGCAAGAATAGCACTAATGCACCATTATGTGTGCATTAACATCTGCAAATGCCCTCAGACTGATTAAATTCCTTGCACTATGGGTTCGGGCTTTCAAATTTAAATGCGTCCTTGTACTTCTGCAGATGTTAATGCAAAAAAAAAGGTGTAATAATAGAGAGTTCTTGACAAAGCTACATTACAGCTGTAAACAGTAGCCCATAATGTACTAGATATATAGGTGTGTTTCGATGTAAGATTCTTATATATTTTGACATGTTGTGTTGCAGGGATAACATTTGTGATGCCATGTATTGACAATGTAAAGAAGGTGGATGTAAGAATGAAAGCTTTTACCGTTCCTCCCCTACAGGTAAATATGAGCTGTGTCATGACAAAACCACCATCAAATTTTCGCGATCTTCACGGTGACATTCGATCTACGAATTTATGTTCAGCGCGAATATTTCTACACCAATAATTTCTTAATAGTCATATTTTCGCGCATCTATAGAACAATGTATATCAGTGTGTTCACGGCTGTTATTAGTCTGGTATCCTAGGCACTTTTAAAGAATGATTTTACTGTTGTGTAAACAGTACATGTAACATTCAGCTCTGTATATAAATCAGTTTGCTAGTGTATTATTGTTTGACTGATGTGATTATCGGATTCTTTTATAAGTAAATACATGTTTGAGCAATACTGTTGCATCACGCTTTTTATTTCATAGTCTGAGTCATAAATGTCTTGACATCTGATCAGATAATATTTTGTTTTTCTAAACAAACAATACAAATAACACAAACACAATTACTCAGTCAACAATTTATCGAAATCGGTGAAAAGATTATGGTCTAATTCAGTGTTGTTTAAAACTGTGAAAAATCACGCATGTTAATGGATATTCTTTGTTTGCAATAATCTGTCCGATAGACAAATTTAATGTCTTTGTTCTGTACAATAGCGTATTGTTTGACAACAGGTGTTGAAAATAACTGTGAAGTCCCACAATGATTTCAGTAAAAAGTATGTAAAATAAAAGAAGGCTGCTTGCAAAAACCATTCCCTTATTGTGAAAATGTAATTTTCCTTATTTTTTAACCTGATGGGTGTACGCGAATTTATGATTTTCAGCAGTCGCCTCCGCGAATTCAAAATAGCGCGAATATTTGTATATACCCCCAAAATGGACCTTTCCGCGAAAATTTTCTTCCGCGAATTTAAATACACATACAGTAATGGGTTTGCGACCAGCATGGATCCAGACCAGCCTGGCATCCGCACATTGTGATCAGCATCCATGCTGTTCACTGTCAGTTTCACTACTTGTTAAAGGGCTTTTAAGCGAACATCAGCGATCCTGATCAGACTGGGCGGATGTGAGGCTGGTCTGGTTCCATGCTGGTGGCAAACGCATTGTGTTGGTTTTGTCATCATGTGTGGCTCAAATAAATAATTTATACCTTTTAGTCCTTTTAGTCATTTGGCGATTGAAACAAAGATTGGTCAAGTCCATTTCAGATATTTAGCAATTGGCTCCAATTTCAAATAATGTAAATAGCATGTCTGTGATGAAATTATTCTTCTGTAGGATTACATGTAGGCAATGAAAACAGAAAGATTGGCAGCTTGGCCTATTGGTTAATGTCAGGCTAGTAATCTAAGGATTGATGTCTGCTTGGGTTCAAACCCAGTCGGGCAAGCTGTTGTTTCTGTGAGCAAGGAACTTTGCACTGATTACTTAGTTAAGTACTGGTTCTTCCTAGGAGCGGATTTGAGAGTGTTTCAATATGCTTATAGCTTCCAACACAAACTAAAACTTTTATCAACTAGAACAAAAAAAAGATGGCAGAATTTTTTTTTAGGTTATTCATTACCTTTATTTCATTTAAGTAAGTACAGTGTCACTGGATATTTGTCAATGAGTCTTTTTTTGTAAATTTCAGATACTGACATCAGATGCAGGAATTATAGAATTTGGTGCAGATGTGTACTATCAAGTTACTGATGCCATGAAATCAGTAACATCAGTGCAGGATTTAAACTCGCAGTTACGTGGTCTTGTGAGGAACCGATTGATGAATACTCTCACCAAGTTTGATCTACAAGTTATTGAAGATAAAAAAGATGAAAATGTGGCAAAAATTGTTGTAAGTTGAATTTTTTGTAAAGAAATATTTATAAAGAAATAAATATGTTAAATTTTTTCCCTGAGTATTTTCATGGCCTGAACAAAAATGAAGTATGAAAATTTACAAAGGTTTAATATAGTTTGATAGAAATTGGTTGTATGCTTGAATCAGAAATTTTGTCTGGGAAATGTCATGCAGAAAATTTAAAAGTGTATGTTAAATCTATTAACTTTTTCACAGGCAGAGTGTAACAATTCAGCACATGGCTGGGGTGCTAATATTTGCAGAGTTGATTTGTAAGTACAATCTTTTAAATTCTTTATCATCTCTGTCTCTTGATTTATTCCTACCACAATCCATTATTTAGAATAAAGATAAGTGGTGTTAAAACTTTACTTAGGTCAAGCAGTTAACAAAAACAGAACCTATTAATTGAAATTTGTGTTGATACATGCATTTTAATGCTATTCAGAACTGAATGAAAAAATGCATAAAGGGAAAGAAAATAAAGTAAATAGACTGAAAATCCAAAAGTTCTAATAAAGGATTGAATTGATAATTATGACTTATTATAAAATGAATTATTGTTTAATTTTGTTTCATTTCTTAAATGTTATATTTACCCTGTAGCTCAAAGTTTAAAGTAAAAAAATGTTAAAAATGAGTACAGACAGATGAATTATTTGATCCTTTCATCTTTGATCTATTTGTCAAGTCGTTTTTGTTTTCTTTGAGCATCTAGTTTTAAAAAAGAAGCATTTGAAAAATACTTAAACAAATTTATATTTATTTGTTAAGTCTAACCATTCAAATATTCAAGGTTATGTTATGTGCAGTCCGTGATATGTATGTATATTTTAGATCTCCAATAAAAGTGTTACAAGCAGCTAAAACTGGAGCAATTCTACCAGGACTTGGTGGTCAGGAAGGACTTTCACAAGTATTTCAGCATCTGGCACAATCATTCCTATCATCAGGTATGTCTATATATATATAAGTTTTTATTTTCAATATGCTCAGAGATGAGCTTTTCAGATTTTGTGATGGCTGTGTGTTGTCAGTATTAGTCGTAATCAACTATTTCTTCTATGATTGATCGGTGACCCTATACTAAAGTTGTATTAATGGTTCCAGTCTGATGCATAAGTAGGTCATAGGAGCTAAAAATAGCCTTTAAAAAGAAATTCTTCGAAAATCTTCATCTCGGAAACTTAAATGCCCAGAGCTTAGATATTTTTCATATAGCATCACCTTGTGGTCCTCTTTAAAAGTTATATAAATCATGACCCTGAAGTAAAAATGGAAAGACTGAATGATGAATTACTAAAGATTTGAACAATAAACTGTATTATTGTACAAAAAAGCAAGAAATATATTATATTTATTTTCATTCTAACACACTAATAGAGAGAGAATGAAAAATAACATGTTGTCCTATATTTAGTGAAATATTTGATATCTATTTTCGTTATAAGTATTATAAAAGATGGCAGGTAATTGAAGGAATAAAATATAAAAAAAGAATTCAGTCATTAGAGAAACTTTCTTTGGGAGTAGATATTGACACCATTATTTGCTGCTTTACATTTTAGTATAACGATTGTCCTTAGATAAATCTAGAGATGATATAAAATATTTATATACTTATGTAGTAGTACTAGAATATAATATAATTATACAACATGTACATCTTCATACTATATAAGATAAAAAAATATATGATCCTGAGTCTGTGTTTACATTTCTTCACCAATAAAACCGTCAGAAAAGATCTAAGACTATAACAGTATCAGTGTGACGTCAAACCTAAAAAAATTTAGGAAAAAAAATAATAATAAAGATATATAATATTATTCAGGCCAGGGACAGAGGGGAACCAGTACCATGCTACCAGCAATTAGTGAGTCTGAAGAAGCTTCAGGTGCTGCCATTGCTATGGAAGATGTTACATTGGTTCCCGGTATAACACCCGCACATCTTGTAGAGCTGGTTAGAGGTGTGCTGAGTGAGTCACTAGTGAGAACTGTTGATGCTGTGTACCAGTTTAATCTCACCGGTAACAATGGAGGAACATTTTATTTGGATTTAAAACATGGTAAGTGCATTGGATTATATTTTATTATGTCTCCCCCACCTCGGGGGGAGACATATTGTTTTTGCCCTGTCCGTCCGTCAGTCCGTCCGTCAGTCCGTCAGTCCGTCCGTCCATTCTTCGTTTCCGGACGATAACTAGAGTTCCTTTTGACCTACAGCTCTCAAACTTCATAGGATGAATGGTCTTATTGAGCAGATGATCCCTATTGTTTTTGGGGTCAGTAGTTCAAAGGTCAAGGTCACAGTGACCGTTGGTCAATTTCTCGTTTCCGGATGATAACTAGAGTTCCTTTTGACCTACAGCCCTCAAACTTCATAGGATGATTGGTCTTATAGAGCTGATGATCCCTATTGTTTTTGGGGTCAGTAGGTCAAAGGTCAAGGTCACACTGACCGTTGGTCAATTTCTCGTTTCCGGATGATAACTAGAGTTCCTTTAGACCTACAGACCTCAAACTTCATAGGATGATTGGTCTTATTGAGCAGATGATCCCTATTGTTTTTGGGGTCAGTAGTTCAAAGGTCAAGGTCACAGTGACCGTTGGTCAATTTCTCGTTTCCGGATGATAACTAGAGTTCCTTTTGACCTACAGCCCTCAAACTTCATAGGATGATTGGTCTTATAGAGTAGATGATCCCTATTGTTTTTGGGGTCAGTAGGTCAAAGGTCAAGGTCACAGTGACCGTTGGTCAATTTCTCATTTCCGGATGATAACTAGAGTTCCTTTTGACCTACAACCCTCAAACTGGGGGGAGACATATTCAAAATTGAATACCTGGTTAAAAACAAACAGTTTAGGAAGCATCTTCTCATACAACCTTAACAATAGAAACCATCCATAGACAGCCTTCATTGAAGTGACTACCGGGTATTTACATTATCTTATCTCCATTTCCATTCCTGTTTCCATTCACAGTTATTCTCAGCAGTGGGGGAGACATGCGCTTTTTTACAAAAGCATCCTCTAGTTTTATTGGATCATTTACAGAAGTTTTAAAGTTACTCTCTGGGAGAGATGCTCTCATTCATGAGTAAATGATTCAAAATATATAACTTTTTACAGTCAGTCACATGTCTGAAGCAAAAAAAAAAAGAGAATAAATATATCATTGTATTTATATTATAATGTGGCCGTAACATATGTTCATATGTAACATTGTATTCTGCTTTACTACTGAATCTGTTATCTCAGTTGTCATTTATCAATATGCATTAATGTTTTTTAAAATGCAAAGAATAATTTATAAATCATATATAAACTCAGTTATACAGTGATTTTTTTTCAATTTTCAAAACAACCTGTGGCTTTCTGAAGGGGAAATATAGCGCGATAAATCAGAAAAGGGGAAAATCAAATTCTAACAACTGGGAATGGTTTACCCACACATGTTTTAGAATATTCAATTTCAATTCAATTTAAAATCCATGATACATGCAGGGGTGTTTTGTCTTAAGCTGATTTAAGTTAGCTGCTGTTAAGTCATGGCTCTAGTGAAAAATGTGCAAAGGGCATTTTAGGGGGAAAATAGAAGCATTTTAAGGGGAAAATATACCTATTTAGGGCTAGGGGAAACAGCCTTTATTCGGCTGTAAACTGCAGAAAAAAATCACTGTTATAAGACAGGATATATTCTCAGTTAAGAGTGAAATAAATAGTTCTTTATCATACCTATAACTAATACAACATAAATGTAATATGGATATGTATTTGTAAGGAAACAGTATATTTCCGAGACTTTCCTGCTATTAAAGGGAAAAGATCTCTGGCCTACATTTGGAAACATTTTGCAACAATTTGGGAAAAGTTTTTTCATGACTTTTTAGTCTTATTCATATGTATGATCAAATAAGTTGTAATAACTTAGAGCAAATAATTCGAAAACCAGTTCAGTTTTCATCAGAAGTTAAAAAAAGGTTGACTCTGTTAGCATCTGTTGGAAATATTTTATGAAATTGTGAGAAAAAAAACCCATATCAGTTTTCATCAGAAGTTAAAACAGGTTGATTTTATTGGCAGCTGTTGTGAATATTTTTAGCTCACCTGTCACAAAGTGACAGGGTGAGCTTTTGTGATCGCTTTTTGTCAGGCGTCCGTCAAGCCGTCCGTCCGTAAACTTTTGCTTTAAATGACATCTCCTCATAAACCACTGAGCCAATTTCATCCAAACTTCACAGGAATGTTCCTTTGGTGGTCACCTTTAAAAATTGTTCAAAGAATTTAATTCCATGCAGAACTCTGGTTGCCATGGCAACCGGAAGAAAAATCTTTAAATATCTTCTTTTAAACAACCCTAAGAGCTAGAGCTTAGATATTTGGCATGAAACATCTTCTAGTGAGTGTCTACCAAGTTTGTTCAAATAAAAGCCCTGGGGTCAAAATTGGCTCCGCCCCAGGGGGTCATTGATTTTCCCTATATGCATATAGTAAAAACTTAAAAAATCTTCTTTTAAAGAACCCAAAGAGCTAGAGCTAAGATATTTGGCATGAAACATCTTCTAGTGATTGTCTACCAAGTTTGTTCAAATAAAGCCCTGGGGTCAAAATTGGCCCAGCCCCGGGGGTCATTGATTTTCCCTATATGCATATAGTAAAAACTTAAAAAATCTTCTTTTAAAGAACCGTAAGAGCTAGAGCTTAGATATTTGGCATGAAATATCTTCTAGTGAATGTCTACCAAGTTTGTTCAAATAAAAGCCCTGGGGCCAAAATTGGCCCCGCCCCAGGGGGTCATTGATTTTCCCTATATGCATATATTTAAAACTTAAAAAAATCTTCTTTTAAAGAACCCAAAGAGCTAGAGCTAAGATATTAAGCATGAAACATCTTCTAGTGAGTGTCTACCAAGTTTGTTCAAATAAAAGCCCTGGGGTCAAAATTGACCCCGCCCCAGGGGGTCATAGATTTTCCCTTTATGCATATAGTGAAAACTCAAAAAATCTTCTTTTAAAGAACCCAAAGAGCTAGAGCTAAGATATTTAGCATGAAACATCTTCTCATGAGTGTCTACCAAGTTTGTTCAAATAAAAGCCCTGGGGTCAAAATTGGCCCCGCCCCAAAAACTTAAAAAATCTTCTTTTAACGAACTCAAAGAGCTAGAGCTAAGATATTTAGCATGAAACATGTTCTAATGGGTGTCTACCAAGTTTGTTCAAATAAAAGCCCTGGGATCAAAACTGGCCTGCCCCGGGGGTCATTAATTTTTGCTTATATGTGTAAAGCAAAAACTTAAAAATCTTCTTTGAAAAAACCCAAATTGCTAGAGTTTAGATATTAAGCATGAAACATCTTTAAGTAAATATCTACAAAGTTTGTTCAAATAAAAGCCCGGGGGTCAAAACTGGCCCTGCCCCAAGGGTGTCATTGTTTTTAACTATATGTGTATAGTAAAAACTTTAAAAATCTTCTTTTAAAAAACCCAATGAGCTAGAACTTAGATGTTTAGCATGAAACATCTTCTTATGGGTGTCTGCCAAGTCTGTTCAAATAAACAAATAAAAGCCCTTGGGTTAAAATTGGCCTTGGGGTGGGGGGGGGGCTATATACGGGTGAGCGACCTCAGGGCCATCATAGCCCTCTTGTTGTGAAATTGTGAGAGAAAAAAACCCATTTTTTTATTGGAAATGAGCCCTTATATGTGCCTGTTGTGATTGAATGAAAATACCATGATTTCTTAATCATAGACATCTTGTGCCATGTGTCTATTTTTCTCTAAAGACATTTATGTCTCTTTTATCAGGGGTCTCATATTTGTCCCTTGTGATAGAATGAAAATGTCATGATTTCTTGTCATAGACTTCTTGTTTCATGTTCTTATTTGTTTCTTCTACAAGACATTAATGTATCATTTAAATCTCATCCTGAAAATATAGGAGCTGGATATGCTGGTGAAGGATCTACACAAAACCCAGATGTCACACTCGACCTGTCGGTGAGGGACATGCAGAGTATGTTTGCTGACCAGCTTAAACCTTTACAAGCCTACATGAGTGGTAGACTGAAAGTGTCGGGTGACCTGTCAGCAGCCATGAGACTTGAGGAAGTAATGGATAAAGTTGTCAATAATACAGCAAGTAGTTCTGTTGCTGGACATACTGTTGTTAATATTTAGTTTAGATCTGTGCAAATTATATGACAGTTTAGTTGTTAATTCAGCCCAATGATAGGTCATCTTCAAGGTAAAATCTTAATCTCTTTTTCTTATCTTAGACTTACTATAGTTATACAGTAAGTTATTTACATACATGTACATTTTAGGTTAAATATTTGTAACTTAGAAGTATTGGCATATTTAATGTAGTGGAAATACAACAATCTAGCCGTCAGTCGACTAGTTAATTGTTTCTCCCAAAGAATCTTGAAGGTTATCAAATGAAATGACTTCATTATTACAAAATCTGATTTACTTAACTTTCCTACATATTAAAAAGAATTTTAGTTAAAAATTATTATGCAGGTCAATAATTATTAGTTATTTGAATCAAATTAAAGTGACAGTATGACTCATTTTTTCGCTTTCAACTTCAGCTGAATTAATTATATATTTCAAAAGATTGACTTTCATAATGGTGATCGACCAATGATTGATAATGAATAATGTTTAGGATAAAATATAAAAACTTCCTTAGTTATAAAAAGACTGCCACACTCTTTTTAAAAATTGACCTCTACTGATACATTCTGAATGATATTCCTAGAAATTTGTGTGGGTCACATGGATTATTGACTTCTTTTGCATACTAAAATATTAAACTGAACACAACTATGTAAAGTTATTTGGAATTTAACTTGAGCACTTACTATTTACATCTGGATGGGCATAATGTCACTTTAAATTGATTTAGAAGTGTACTGTTGAAAACTTTTGAAAATGCAAGTTTATTGTGTTAATTTATTTGTAGAATTTTTGCAGTGAAGGTTTGACATAAATGTTTTAGTGTTTATAACCTTGTTCTTGAGTTAGAAAAGCAAGTACCGTGTACTGTTTTACAGATTATTGCATATATTTATTACATATATTTCTTGTATTTTGATAATAATATAATGTTGAATAATATTTTACTTATTAAGCATTGATTAGAACAAAAACTTTTTAACCAGGTTTTCAATGAAAACTGGTTATTGTAATGCCAAAGACAGCTAGTAGGCAACTGGTCAGGCGTCAACTTTTGGTTTCCGCTCAATAACTTTTGTTATGTGGATAGCTTATATCAAAATGCAACTTGGGATTGCTACCCAGGTGTCTGTGAACAAGGTCAAGGTCACTTTTGGTTATAAAAAGAAATTCAGTTTTCATGTAATAACTTGAGTTTTCTTTGATCTTTAACACCAAACTTGCTGTGTGGCAGCTTATGTATCTGTGAGCAAGGTCAATGTCATTTGCTTACAATAGAATTTTCAGCCTCTATTCAATAACTCAAGTACACAAACTTCAGTGCAATTGACTTGAACATATTGATTCCTGGGACATCAAAAATTGGTCGTTGAAAACCTGGTGGTTTCGGCACTATGCGGTGCTCCTTGTTTGAATTATATATTGATATGTTAAACATGTACCGTGTGAGGTGATATCAGCTTACAATTATCAACTGTATAGAAGAAGGCCAGTTTGCAAGTCCTTGCAGTCAAGATAAGGTCATTTACCTTTGGCTGCTTTGATACAGATTTCTCGTCCTATATTTCTTATCCTTAAAATACCAGTGGACAGATTCATATTTAATGTAGAGTCTGTCCATTATATAAATTCAAGGGTGAATACATCAAAAGGAAAAAAAATTCCTATGGTTGTCTTTGAGCATTTCAATTACAAGTAAATGTAAAATTTGTTGATAATATTTTCATTGCTGGTTTTAATGCAGTTTGAATTGTTACATAATAATTCTTATATGTTTATACTTGTGAAAGGTTATTCAAAATATCTTAGTGATAAGTTGTTTTACATTTTATGGGGGATTAATATGTTATGAAATCCTTAAACTATTCTGCAAGGATGTCTTGATGTTTTTTCCTGTTTAATATGATAAAGACAATTCTGATGATAACAGAAATTTGGTACCATAACATATGAGGAATTCATATATATTAATATATAACCAAAGTTTCCTTTTTGAAGACTTGTACCTTTCTCTACTTTTTTCCTTTTCTCTGTCCTTAGCTTCAGCTGACATTTTGCTTCTCTGTTTTCTCTTTGTTTCACACCAGTACTCTCACATCTTTGAAATCTTTTGCGAGGTGGAAGGTTTCCCAACAGAACTTTTCTCTTTCAGACGTTCTCTGTAAGCTCTCATTCTAATCTTGGCTTTTTCATTATAGCGTTTTAATTTTCCATCTGAAGACTTCCGATACTGTTTACTCTTTAAGGAATCTCATCTTTTGAATTCTGTGTAAAGTGTATCATCTTGTTTGAGCTTTTTTCGGTATTCCATACAATACTCCTTCGCTGTTTTTCCTGTTGTCGTAAACCTGGGTTTTCGCGGTTCCGCCAAGCTTACAGGGTTCTTTCAAATTATAGTTTTGGGCGTTATGTATATCTGTCAGGAGCCGACACCACTGGCTTGTTGTATGGTTTGCCAGGAACCAAATTTCCTCACAAGTGGTTGCAATTAAGACTACCCACACGCACAGTTTTCACTATTTATTATTCAAGTGTAAATATTTATAAGATTATATAAACTATAAAGGCTGGCATATTTTACAATGAACTGATTTGAAATTGACACTTCCTTAAGAAGTGTCAATTTCAAATCAGTTCATTGTAAAATATGCCAGCCTTTATAGTTTATATTTAAAATCTTTATAGTTTATATTTAAAATCTGCATACAACTCCACAGTTAAAACTAATACATGGTTGATCCCATACATAAAAGTAAATGTAAAGTCCAATTCCTGTTTATGCAGTTCCAAAAATGACCAAATTCAGTATAAAGTTCATAATCATCGGCAGTAGAATAAAGATCAACATATTCATTTATTCAAGTTGAAGTTCTAAAACATTGATGTTCAAGACAGTACATTAAATTCAAAATGATTGTCCAAAATCTGTAAGATTGTAAATTATCTAAGTGTCCAAATTAAATGTTAATATTTAATCAATTACCAAAGTAATTAAACAGCAAAAAATCCACAGTTAATCTTAGTCTGTTCTATCTCTCCTGATCTCCTGATAAGCCCTGTGCAGCCCCTTTTTATAATGGTCTTAAGAAGAATTGTAACTGGCTAATTTGCACAGGCCAATTAAAATTAGTTTAACATATTAACACATAAAACATGTAAAACAGCAAAATTGATTGGCTGATAAGCCCTATTAGGAGTTTGCCCTATTTTAGATTGACAGCTGATTGACACCTAAGGCATTGTTTACATAACAATTAGGCTCCACCCCTTTAATTCTAATCAAATGAATTTAAATAACTTGTATATTTTTAAACTCAATAAAATAAAATATAAAGCATGGAATCATAATCTACATAAAATTCTCTTTCTTATGGTTTAAGTTTCATGATGGAAAAGTAAGTATTAAGTGTTTTAAATTCTAGTCTAAACATTAACCGTTGCAGGTTTTATCACATAAAATATGGCTGGTTGTTATAGTAATATTATAACCAAATACAATAATAATAAAATGCAATATACATACAAAATCATGACTTTTCTTAACATTACTGTAAAAAGAATAAAATATGTATAGATTTATAAGAATGATAACTTATTCTGACATGTAACTATTATTAATCTAGCAGACAACATATGTAGGCATAATGTATGAATCACAAATGAATATGTACAATGTGGTAATTATACTTAAATGGGTCAGTTGTAATTAACACTTATCAAACAGATAAGACTTTAACACAGTAGCTAAAGACACTAGCCCCAGGCATGTGATGTTTCTTTATGATCCTGGTATATTGATACTGTGCATAATTGACACATGATAAGTGGCTTTTATAAAAAACATCAAATTATGTCAAAGGTATTTTAAAGTGGTACTACTTTAATTATCCAAAATTATCACAAGTGTATGAAATAAATGTTGTTGTTGTTGTATAAAAGAAATAATCACTATAAACAAAATTTCACTGATATCAGGTTTACAACAACTGCCCCCTCCTCAGAGGAGAATGCTGAATACTTATGAGGCATTCAATTCCGCCCTGGAATTTAAACACAAGTGCATATATATGCAGATACTGAATGCAATACTGTAAATATAATATCTTAATATATATAAACTTTAGAGAAACAAGATTAAATATATACATATAGTACACACAACTGTATTTACATAATACTATCCTGCACCTTAATCACATAAAATATACTTTTTTGAAACAAAGTGTTGAATATCATTGTTCTCCATAAGAAAAAAAATAAATCTAAATAGCAAGAGGGTATTGATATTTTTCCTGTTATATTCTAAATGAATATTTCTATTAATTATTCATAATTCATTATCTCACAGTCCAATATTGCAATGCACCCATATTTGACGGAAGTTAAGATACCAAAAAGTTTCTACTACATAATTTTATTAAACTGTTGGATTTACTACTCAGATGAGTCTTTAAGCACCCTTATATGAGCCAGTGAAGCCATAGCTAACATATTTCAATTTATTAAACATAGTTAAAAATGTACAATTTATTGAACACAAATTTAGCATTGTTAACAATACAAAACTTGTTTAATACATAAAAAGATAACAAAAGTTTTCCAGTGCATAAACTGTTAAATGCACAACACAAATGAAATCATTTGGTACCCTTACATGAGCAAGTGAAATATGATAAACAAGATCAACAAGGAAAGGCGGCTTTCAATGAAGGCAACCCCCATATGACCCAGCAACAAGAACCAGCGACAAGGAGCCCAGGCGGACCCCAAACAAAAACAGGACAGGGCAAGACAGAGCACGGACAGGTTAATCACTAAATGATAAATAATTTGCCATGTAGCTTTGAAAAAAATATTTCAATCTATTGAACACAGTTAAAAATGTTACATGATACATGAAAAGATAACAAAAGTTCTCCAGTACATAAACTGTTAAATGCACTACACAAATGAAATCATTTGGTACCCTTACATGAGCAAGTTAAGCCATGTAGCTAAAAAAATATTTACAATCTATTGAAATATTACATACAAAAGTTGTTTAAATACATGAAAAGATAGCAAAAGTTCTACAGTACATAAACTGTTGAATGCACTACACAAATGAAATCTTTTGGCACCCTTACATGAGCTTAGTTAAAATGTTTCGATGTAACAAACCAGCTCTGTGAACAATGTAAAAATCTATTTTTAGTAAAATACATGTGATGACATTTTAATTAACAAGAAGCTCATATAAAATCAACTGTATTCTGACTGATGGTTCAGCTATAGTGATGGGAATGTCTTCATAATTTGAAATGACTCCTTATTGGAACCTTTGTTATTATTTAGAATTTGACTAGTGCAGTTTACTTCCAACATTTAATTAAAGGTAGTCAGCGTGCTCCTCCTGGTTGATATCATTGCCATCAGAGCGTCTAGTTCCTGCTGTTCTCCTCCACGGAAACGCATGTAGAATATGGTTTTCTGGAGAATGTAGATAGAATAAGCAACCATAACCTCTTTAAGACATCCCTTTCTGATGGTTAAGGAGGTGAAGAGTGCCCTGTTGCGTCTTCTCTTGGCCATGCTTCTTCTCAATCTGAGCTGCTTGTACTGCTTGGACAAGATACTGTACTGGTCACAAGCTCGTGAGATGGAGTGCCAGATCTCCAGCAGCAAAAACCTCTCATTCAGATTGGAAGGCATAATGTGTCTGTAATTAAAGATGCGCATACATACAAACATATATATCTCCCTTTTTTAATTTTTATTTTATTTATTCTAGATTTAGCTATTACTTTATATCTTCTGTCTTATTTTTTATTACCATAATTAATAGTTTATATATATATATATATTTATACATTGTATATAGATATAGAGATGAATACAAATGTTTTTGTTTTTTCTTTTTTTTTCTTCTTAATGTTTGTTTTAATATTTATTTTCCTGTTTGGAACTGCTCTTTTTTCTTTTCATTACACCCTCTTTTGCTGTAATTTACCCAAAACTTGTTTTGCCCATTTTGGAATCTGGCTGCTATCAAGCTGGCATATTTTAAGTCTATCATGGTGTACTGCAACTGTTTTTGATTTGTTTTGAATAAGATAAACACAATTTGATAGAAATTTAATGACTACAAATGGTCAATCCCAAGGCATTTGTAGTTTTTTTTTCAAATTTGCCTGTCTTTTGTATACAAGGTCTCCTACTTTAAACTTTTTCTCGGTGATGCGGCTATCGTAATCACGCTTTTGCCTTTATGAAGTGGTTTGGAGATGATTTCTTGTAATTTGGAAACATTCCTCTATTTTGGTCCTTAGTTCACTGACATATTGGTGTGTATCTTGAGGAGAATGTTTGTCTGGGAAAGGAAATACTACATCAGCTGGGAGATTTTACTTCGCGTCCAAACATCATAATATTAGGTGTGTATCCCGTTGAGGGACGTGGAGTGCTACGATACGCTGCTAAGAGGATACCAATGTAATTGTCCCAGTTATCAAAATTTTTCTGTGCAAATTTCATTAGCATTTTACCAAGCGTTGAATTGAAGCGTTCTACTAAGCCATTTGAAGAAGGTCTGTAAGATGTGGTTCTTGTTTTCTTTATTTGAAGAAGGCCACAGAGTTCTTGGAAAAGCTCACTTTCGAAATTACGGCCTTGGTCAGAGTGAAGTTCTAGAGGGATTCCATAGCGGCATATAAATTCAAAGACCAACTTTTTGGCTACTTCCTCAGCTGTCTGCGAAGGGAGTGCGTAGGCCTCCATGTACCTGGTAAAATAATCTCCTATGACTAGGATAGCCGCCTCCGTGGTCGAGGGGTTAGAGTCGATGACTTCTAATCCAGTTACCTCTCTGGCGTTGGTTCGATCCCCGGGAGATGCTTTGGTAGTTTAGCGCGGAGGAAGGTAGTCTAGTACTGGTGTAACTCTCCAGGAACGATGGTTAGGAAACTACCCGCCTATATGACTGAAAATACTGTTGAAAAAGGCGTAAAATGAAAAAAAACAAACAAAAAAACAAAACCCTTTATGACTAGGTTTTGGAACCCGTTTTCCCACTCTTTGTTTAAGGAAAAGGGGTCCCATAAGGGTTACCCCTTTAGGGGGTTTAAAGGGGAGGGAAAACCGGGAAGGGGGGGTTTTTGGGCCTGGGTGGGGGCTCGGGGGTTTTCCCCGTGTTTGGGGGTTTTTGGGTTTTGTTACAAGTGAGGGCCATCTGGCCAATAAAAATTTACAAATTTGGGGAATTTTTGTTTTTTGGTTAACCAGTAAAGGGGTTTCTGCTAATTTTTCTGCAGTCCTTTTTCACCCCCTGGGCCCAGAAAAAAGTGTTTTTAATGGAGATCTTAAGATTTTTTTTTGTAGAATCTTTGGTACCAAAAATTTGATTTCATTAAATTTTTGTTTTTTGCCGGGGAATTAATATTTTTCGGGGATACGGGGAAATTTTTTTTCGCCAAGGGGTTTTTTTTCCCCTTTTTTAACCAGTTTTTGGGTCTTACCTAGGAGGTTTTTGGTTGATTTTCACCCCGGGAGGGTAATTTTTTTTCTGTTTTTTCCACTCATCCCAGGGGGGCCAGAGGTCCTGGTCTTGGCCTTAACATACTCATTTCTTTGAAAATGGTTTTTATAGAAAGGGCCATGGGGCTTGAAAGTTTTGGGGCTTCTCATTTTACATCAATTTCCCAATCTCTTTATTTTTTTGGGGCCCTTGTCAAGCCCCTGCATTTGTTTTCTGTTTCCCATCCTAAGTAAATTTTCCCTTGTTCAATAATTTTTAAATAAAAAATTTTCCCCCAATTCTTGCTTTTCCCCAAAGGTAAATGTTTGGGCATTCGCAGTCTGGGGGTTGGGCTTTTGGGTCATGTTGGGGTTATTTTTCCCCGGGGGATTTAAAGACCGGGTCTGCATTTGGTTTGGTTTTCTTCCCAGGGCCGGGTTGTTTTATTTGAAATCATACCGAGACCATCAGTGTCTCAAGCCATCTTGCAACTTGCCCGACTGGGTCTTTGAAATTGAATATCCATTGGAGGGAGGCCATGGTCTGTCCGAAGTAAGAAATTTTCTTCCTAGTAGGGCTAGTGGCGGAAGTGGTTGGTAAAGGTCACAACAGCCAAGAACTCGTGTCTTGTTACACTGTACCTATTCTGGCACTTACTGAGCTATTTTGATGCGTATGCGACAACTCTTTCTGCACCATTTTTGTATTTGCGAGAGAACAGCAGCAACATCAACATCTGAAGCATCTGTATCTAAAAATAAACTTTGCCATCATTTTGAGCGTATGCAAGAACTGGTGCTTGGCAAAGAACTTCTTTCAAGTCGTCGAAAGCCGTCTGACAGCTTTGGTCCCATATAAATTGAACTTTTTTCTGAGTGAGCCGGGTGAGTGGAGCTGCTCGTTCGCTTAAGTTTTGGATGATTTGCCTGAAATAATTGCATAGACAAATAAATTGTTGGATTCCCTTTACATTTGTAGGTTCTGTCCAAGTCCTGATTGACTCAACAAGCTTTGGGTTTGGTTGGATGCCACTTTGTCCGACAACATGCCCCAGAAATAAAACTTCATGTTTGAATAGCTCACACTTAGAAGGTTTTAGTTTCAGGCCAGTACCTTCGATTCGTCTTAAGACTTCTTCTAATCTTGACGCATGTTCAGGAAATGTGGAACTTAAAACAATGATATCCAGGTAGATAAGTAGGGTCTCCCACTGTAATCCTTTAAGGATCATTTCCATACACATTTGGAATTAGAAGGAGCATTGCAAAGACCAAATGGAAGATAATTATATTCAAATAGACCATATTTACTGATGAAGGCAGTCTTCTTTTTTTCCTCTTCAACTTCCAGCTGCCAGTTACCCGACTGGAGATCTAGGGTAGAGTACATTTTGGTGGAGGAGAGGCAATCAAGGCACATGTTTATTCGAGGTAAAGGATATGAATCTTTAATGGTGACATCATTCAGTTTACGGTAATCAATGCACCATCGTACTCCACCATCTTTTGCGAACTAAAACTGTGGATGAGTTCCATGGGGAGTTGGAGGGTCTGATGACTCCAGATTCTATTTGATATCTAAGATGCTTTTCCTCTCCAGCTTCAAATTGTTTAGGCGTCCTTCTCATTGCTTGACGAATTGGTGTAGCCTCTCCAGTGTTAATTGCATGTGTAAGGATAGAGCATTTTCCTTAATCTGTAGGACTCTTTGCGAAACATTTCTCATTCTTTGAAAGCAACTTTGCAACTTGATATTTATCTTCTGGTTTGAATTTCTCTGTGCTTTTATGGAACAGTTCTGTTAGGTGATGTGATACTTGAAAAGGTCCATCCAATAGATTATCTTCAGCCTCTGCCACACAGTCTAAATGGAATGCCGGCATTGCTGGTGGTTTCATTTCGCCTTTCTTTGAGAGTGTGCATTTCCTTATGGCATTGTTGTTTGATCCTTCCAAGAGTGAAGCTTTACCTTCTTTTTTGACAGGACAGATGTTTTTACCAGTCATTTCTGCATTCTCAATAGTAAGTTCCGTCACTTTAAAAGGTTTAGAGAGATGACCTAAAATGGCATTTTTCTTGATGCAGTATTGTGTGTTTGAAAAGTTAACAATTCTTACGGGACCCTGTTGTTTAATTGGTGTAACTAACGCTTTTGCTATTGTTACCATTCGAAGATTCATCGGTTCAAAATACATTTCTTCAGAAATTCGTGTCAGGGACTGTGCACTGACAACAAATTCGGACATGGCTGGAATAGTTATGGCCCGCTTTATAAAAAACAGTCTCTTTACTTTGTCCCTCAAATGTGAGCCATTCATTTCCAACTTTCAAACCTTTGTCTGGATCTATAGCGAATTTGTGATGACTGATAATATCCCATCCAAGTAGAATTTCATCTCTAATTGGTGCAACATAAACTGGCCAAATTATTTTCTTCTGCCCTATGTAAAATGAGACTTCAGTCACCCCACACACAGTCACGTCTTTACTATGCCCCCACTTCGAAGAAGAGGGGGTATATTGCTTTGCACTTGTCGGTCCGTCCCGTCCGTCGGTCCGTAGACCAAATGGTTTCCGAGTGATAACTAAAGGCCTAGGAACTTCAAACTTGGTATGGTGATTGGTCATGACCAGTAGATGACCCCTATTGATTTTGGGGTCAAGGGGTCAAAAGTCACGGACACATTGTCCTTGTATGTTAAAACGGTTTTCGATCAATAACTAATGAACGCTTAGGCCTAAGATCTTCAAACTTGATATGGTGATTGGTTTTGACCAGCAGATGACCCCTATTGATTTTGGGGTCAAGGGGTCAAAGGTTGAGGTCACATTGACCTTGTAGGTAAAAACAGTTTCCGATCAATAACTTAAGAACCCTCAGGCCTAGGAACTTCAAACTTGGTATGGTGATTGATCATGACCAGCAGGTGACCCCTATTGATTTTGGGGTCAAGGGGTCAAAGGTTGAGGTCACATTGACCTTGTAGGTAAATACGGTTTCCGATCAATAACTAAAGAACCCTCTGGCCTAGGAACTTCAAACTTGGTATGATGATTGGTCATGACCAGCAGATGATCCCTAATGATTGAGGGGTTAAGGGGTCAAAGGTCAAGGTCACATTGACCTTGTAGGTAAAAATGGTTTCCGATCAATAACTAAAAAAGGCTTAGGCCTAGGTACTTCAAACTTGGTATGATGATTGGTCATGACCAGCAGGTAACCCCTATTGATTTTGGGGTCAAGGGGTCAAAGGTCAAGGTCACATTGACCTTGTAGGTAAAAACGGTTTCCGATCAATAACTAAAAAACCCTTAGGCCTAGGAACTTCAAACTTGGTATGATGATTGGTCATGATCAATAGATGACCCCTATTGATTTTGGGGTCAAGGGGTCAATGTCATAGTGACCTTGTATTTAATGACCGTTTCTGACCAATAACTCAACAACTCAAGTTGCCTTGGTTGATATTTTTATGTGCTTTTGGTATACAAATTTGAAGGTCTTATGTAATATAACAACTTGGCTGTCATTAATGCTATGTGATTCATTATATTTATGTATATATTATTTGGTAAGATTTTTAATAACTTTAATTGCTGCACACAACCTATGGGGTCACAATAATTATAACCTTGTGACTAGTCATGACCAGTAGATACTAGATAACCCTTATTAATTGCTTGTTCACTGGGTCAGAAGTCATGCATAATAACCTGATCACATGACAAATTGGCTGCCGATAGGGGGCATACATGTTTTACAAACATATCTTGTTTGCTTCTGCCACAACCAGTTTCTTTTTGGCAGTTTTAATCTGCTGTCTTAGACTTTCTGGGATTTTCTTGAATAGTTTGTCCTTTATTACTGTCACCTCAGCTTCAGTATCTACCACGGCACTACAATCAATATCATTCATTTTCATTTTAAGTTTTATTGTTTTTGCTCTGATTCTATCTACAATAACTGCGCGTACAAGAGTTTTAGAAATTTGCTGTTCATTTTCTGTGTTGTGAATTGTTTTAAATGATTTCTCAATTTGATCAGATTCAACATGTAATTGTTCATAGGCCGATGTTTCATTTAAATATGCGGCCTTCAGTACCAGCCCGTACTAGTTTTCCGCCTGCAATTACTTTTCTTCATTTTCACCTTTGACTTTTTTGTTCATTTTGGGTCGAGGGGTTATGGTCGATGACTTCTAATCCAGTTGCCTCTCTGGCGTTGGTTCGATCCCCGGGAGATGCTTTGGTAGTTTAGCGCGGAGGAAGGCAGTCTAGTACTGATGTAACTCTCCAGGAGCGATGGTTAGGAAACTACACGCCTATATGACTGAAATACTGTTGGGAAAAGGCGTAAAATGAAACAAACAAACAAAAAAATCAGGCGCAATATGACCCGAACCCCAGTCTGAAGTAAATTTTCCAAATCACGAACAAAAAGGTCAAGGTACTCGCTTACACAGTACACTGGTAGGTTTTTGGTCTCCAGAATAAAGACCAATAACAAATGGCTGGGAAATTGAAGGTTTTACAAGTCGCCCCAATATTGGCCACAATTGAGCACCAGAACTTTTGAACAAAGGTAGTCCATCAATATTTACTTGTAGAGAAACCTCATTCACATTGTCAATACCATTAACTTTTGACAGGACCCAAGTTTCTATTCCAAAATGGTAATAGCTACCACCAGTAGTATTTAAAACTTGATAGTTAGTTGGAGCTTTTAACAAAGTTCTGGCATCTTTTGGCAAGTACGTATGGTACTGTCGTAAAATTGAAAGCAAATCATTTAATGCAGAATGGCTAATTTTATGCCGTGTTACCCAATTTACTAAAAGGGTATCCAAATTAGTCTCACTGTCATCTGATTCATCATCTGAACTGTCTGAAAAATATTCATTTTCAGAGCTAAAGAAATCATTTTCAATACCGCCCTGTGCTAACACTTCATCATGAAGGCCTATGTCATCAGTATCATTGTCCAAGTCTGTACTCCTACCTACAGTTTGGTCAGAAGGCAATGAAACGGTCACTTCAAGACTGTCGTCTGAATTTTGATGGTGTTCTTCCTCTACTTATACACTGTGTTTAGTACCTTTTTCAAGATGATTGTTCAACTAGTCACAATAGGTTCTTCACTTTATCTGAAAGTAACTCAACAAGAGGACATTACTTAATGCTATATAAACCGGATCTTTTAACTTTACAAGGGACTGCTTATACGCAACAACTTTTATAGCATCTGTGTCATTTCCAACAGGAATAGTTTACCACCAACTGTCAACACCTTAAAGACAAGATAACCACTGGCAACAACAGAAGGCTAAATAAATGCACTGCTTATTTCTTAAACTCCCATAAAATATGTAATTGTAAATAAACGAGCCAATATCCGGTACTCACTTTAAACCATAAATGATCACAATAAATGATACACATTGTATTATAAAGGGGTGCTATATAAACCATACAGTGATTTCGTTTATACACGTATTATAGAATCTAAATTGCTCCCTGCCCTGGTTTATTTTCACAATGAAATAAAATCATAAAAATGGCCAATACCGATGTTTATCTCAAATTTAAAAAAAAATGAAAAAAAAACTACATGCTGATTAAATATCAACTTAGTTGTATAAATTAATTATAATCCTCAAAACTGCACTCAGAGAATGTTGATCAAATGAACGCTGATGTTTGTCGCGAAAACTTATAACGAATCACAAAAGGTAAAAGATATCATGTGCCTGCAGTTATCTGAATTCTGCAACAAGGAAACATAAATTATTTGAGAAACGCTGTGTCTTTACAGTAGATTTAACCTAAGATAAAATAAATCTTAACCAAAATAAATTTAAACTGTTGGTGCGTTCATACTTTTTGCTTTCGCGCCAGACGGAATCAGATCCAGGTTGTCCAAAAACAATAATTTTAATCGAACGAAATCGCAAACGAAATTCCCTCTTTAAACGAAATAATTTTACCAAGATATCGGCCCGTGAGCGGGCCGACAGCGTTTATAGTTTTTAAGATTGAAACAAAGAGACATCGAAAATAGGATTTTATAACAAGTTCCTGAAGAATTTTACCACTGAATAATTAATATTCTTACTATTTTTACCAAAAATGGCCATATGATGATAGAACGGATATATAACGGATAGACATCGGACCGTAATGCCGATATGCCGCTCTATTACCGATATCTATTCGATTTAGTTATGCTGGCTGGGAACTTTATTTTTTTGTATGGAAATATTCATACAATGATATTTAATTATTTTCTTATTAAGAAATAATTGTTTTATTCAATTTAATTAAAAAGGGGCCTAAAACATCGAGTTCGCTATAACACTCCATTAGGTGAATTCCCAAGAGCTATGTACTAGGGGTGTAACAATACGGCAAAAACGGTATTGCACTATATTGCCATTTTGCTGAAGCGTTTTGCAATATATTGCAATACGTATTGTTGTGTAAATGTTTTGATGTAAAGATGGAGTAACATAATATATTATTATTATATGTATATATTTTTAGTAGAAACTTCATAAAATACCGGTTCTCCAAAAATCGTACCGCAGTACGAAATTTTTTTTTCATATTGCAATATATTGGTATACCGGTAAACCGTTACACCCTTACTATGTACAGAAAGTACCGAAAACAGCGTTTCGCTAGGTTTTTCAAATTCGTGAATAGAGATTCTCATAACATAAACACACCTGCATAATGGACACCAATTTGACAGGCAATGTAAATATTAAAGTTAATTATTATATGCAATGTTACAGGTTTAAATGAAAAGTTTGTAGCAGAACTTGGGTAATAAGGCGTTCACATATTAGCTTCTACAATAACTTTGATGAAATAGAAGATTTTTTATACAGTTTACACGTGTGAATACATTTAGAACCCCTGCTGGTAAATGCGAAGTCACAACTAATATCCCTTGTTTATATTATATGGATAGATTTAATAAAATAATGACACATTTCCGTGTAAGTAAACCTTTAAACACAATAACGGCATAATTACAAATGGTCACTTACCGTAATACCAGCTGCTGCTATTTCATTAATAGACTTCTCCTCATTCTTTGATATCACCTCCTGACGAGGAAATTCAAGACGTTTTGTCGCAATCTCAAGTTGTGTATTTTTAGCAATTGTGATTACTGTCTTCCTTCTGTTTACTGTGAATCTAGGGTTTATCAAAGTTACGGCCTCTTGAAGTGCCACAGCTGATTCAAAAGTGTCAAGTTTCTCGGGACTGAAACTTACAAATCTACGAATTTCATCCTTACCGGTCTGTATCTCCCCATCGAAGTAGGAAACACCCTTTCCCTCTGACCTCTTGAGAGGACTCGCGCATTGAATATAACCCGAACACTTTGTCGGGTTACCCTCGCATTCCTTTTCATTATAAAAGCAATAATCAAATAAAAATGTCCACAAAGTAATTGTCTCGTATGAAAATTCACAAAAAAGAACTAAAATCTCGAGAGAAAAAGGTTGAATTTAATTACCCACAACACAATCAGACGATGATCATTTGTTTACATAATTCCTTTGTTCTTTCTGGCGGGAAACTATTGGCGGGAAATAAAACGGTGCTCAAGAGAATTATGATAATTTATAAATTGTCGGTGTAGATATAGATTACTCTTCGTGAAATTTCCTTTCAAACACTTTATTCAATAAACAAACAAAAATGTCCACAAAGTAATTGTCTCTTATGAAAATTCACAAATAAGAACTAAAATCTCGATAGAAAAACGTTGAAATTTAAATACCCATAACACAATCAGACGATGATCATTTGTTAACATAATTCCTTTGGTTTTTCTGGCGGGAAACTATTGGCGGGAAATAAAACGGTGCTCATGAGAATGACACACCATGATAATTTATAAATTGTCGGTAAAGATATAGATTACTCTTCGTGAAATTTCCCTTCAACACCTTAGTTACATAAAAATGAAAAACAAGGATTTTGTAATGGATATGAACTATCTGAATTAAATGAACTATCTGAATTAAACCTTAAATTATTTATATGGTCATCCTAATGCATTACCTCTGCTTTGAAGGGTATTCAAGTAGGCTAGCACTACTGTACCTACATTGAAACTGAAGGCCGTAGGTTCAAACCTCAGAAGCGTCATTTTTTTCTTCTTTCTTTCTTTCTTAAAACATTTTTTATCTCTCATATCCCGTTTGAAAATAACAAAGAGTTTGTTTAATTTAACAAGACCAACCAAAACAATTCTTTAAAAAATTTGGGAAACTTTGAAAACAAGCACTGATTTGGGTAAATATTAAGCTTATTTCCCTATCATGGAAAATAGTCAAACATTCGTAAAAATAGCTGGGGCAGGATTACATTTTCATACATATTTCATAAATTTTGAGTAGAAACCATAACTTTGCTTATGTAGATTGTCAGCTGAATGGTCCAATGACATTAATATGAGCAAACTTGACAAAAGGCTAGAGGCAAAGTTTGGTGATCCTCCATCAAATATTGCACTAGGAGAGGATATTCAAAGGTTTTTTTTTTCAATTTTTATCTTTAGCATCAATCAAATCAATATGAGCAAACTAGTTAACACACTACCAAAGAATGTTACAGACAAAAATTTGCTAATCATCAATCAATAAGTTCTGTAGAATGAGACGTTAAAGGTATTTTTATTTTTAGCTTTAACGGCCCATAAAAGGGTCCAATCAAAATCATATGAGCAAACTTGATAAAAGACTACCCAAGAATGCCACAGACAAAGTTTGGTGATCATCCATCCATTAGTTCTGTAGTAGAAGATGTTTAAAGGTTTTTCTATTTTGAGCCCTAGAGACCCTTAAAAGGAGCCAATCAAATTGATATGAGCAAACTTGATAAAAGACTATCTTAGAATGCTACAGACATAATTTGGTGATCATTCATTTATAAGTTCTGTAGAAGAAGACGTTTCAAGGTATTTCTATTTTTAGCTTAAGAGGCCCCTAACAGGGACCAATCAAGTTAATATGATCAAACTTGATAAAAGACTACCCAAGATTGCTACATACAAAGTTTGGTGATCATCCATCCATTAGTTCTCTAGAAATAGACATTTAAGGGTATTTCTATTTTTAGCTTAAGCGGCCCCTAAAAGGAGCCAATCAAATTAATATGAGCAAACTTGATAACAGACTACCCAAGAATGCTACAGACAAAGTTTGGTGATCATCCTTCAATTAGTTCCATAGAAATAGACGTTTAAGGATATTTCTATTTTTAGCTTTAGCGGCCTTTAAAAGGGGCCAATCAAATTAATATGAGCAAAATTGATAAAACACTACCAAAGAATGCTACAGACAAAGTTTGGTGATCATCCATCAATTAGTTCTGTAGTAGAACATGTTTAAAGATTTTTCTATTTTTAGCCCAGGAGACCCCTAAAAGGGGCCAATCAAAATATTATGAGCAAATTTGATTAAAGACTACCTAAGAATGCTACTGACAAAGTTTGGTGATCATCCATCAATTAGTTCTGTAGAAATAGACGTTTAAAGGTTTTTCTATTTTTAGCCATAGAGACCCCTAAGGGGCCAATTGGAATGACAGCAAATTCAAGTGTGACTGTCACAAGGATGCTACATACCAAAATTGAAGTAAATCTGCTTAGAAGTTTCAACGAAAAAGGCGATTGTTGACGCATGACGCCGGACGCCGGAACACCCCCCTTTGATACTAATAGCTCAACCTGATCCTTCGGCTCTGGTGAGCTAATAAATCACATGTCGAACCTGTTATCAACATAAACACAGTACAAACAAAACCACAACATGTACTCTTACCAGTATATGGTACCAATCACATTCTGCATTACACTCTCTCTCCAGTGTGTGCTGCTTAGTCTGTAAGTTAAAAATAAGTATTGTGCACAAAAGAAATATATGTGACAGTAGTAATAGTTAATTCACCAGATTTTGCCATTTCAATTCCATGTACACAAAATATGCAATATAACATATACGTCTAAAATAGAGCCGAAAACAAAGAAACGAATGTTATACTCATTTCAATAGAAGCTCATGTAACACAACAAATACTAAATATACATACCAAGATATATTTCCTTATAAAAAATAAGATAAACTTTCAAAAGTTTACCAAGACAACAAGCTCACCTGTTACACAGAAAAACGTAGGCCGCACTGAAAACCCCGCAAATCAACATGTGATACAATAAAAATAACTATCAACCAATCAAAACACAGTTTGCCAACCATAACGTTCAAAGTGCATGGCAATGATAAAACTCTTACAAAATACATTGAAAACACAGTCAGGACTGTCTGGTCACATGTTTTTACAGCAAAAAACTCAAGTTTGGGAAGAATTTGTACTGACACGTTGTCCGGACTTTTCTGCATTGCTGTAAAACAAAATAAAACATTCAAGAGCTATTTATAAAAATGTTGAGGCAAATAGAGTCTATTCAAATGCCAAAACATTTTTTTTTCAGTTTTTAATTGCTGTAGTGGCATTTCTGCTAGAAACCAAAAATTCCAGTTTTTAAGCTTTCTTTGCAGAATTCTTGTCTAATGTAGTAGGATATGTTGAAATTGCAACAATACTGTGTCCTTTTTCCGCTGCTGTTTTTGATGAAAAATATGATCCACAAAATAGACGCCTTTTGTAATTAATTTAAACATGTCATACAAAACTATAATAATGATGTATTTTTAAAATAATATTTTCTTCTCTTGAAACACATTAATCTTATTTGTATTCAAGGTAATTGTAAATTTATCATACCGGTTTACCTCCACGTAATGGCACACAATTAGAAACAATTAACCCCGGTACGGAGGTTATGAACCCTAATTGACTGGTGTCAATTCGTACAATGCTGATTTTAAATGAACATTTTCCTTTATTTTGCGTAATAAAGTATAACTTGTTTGAGGTTTCAGAACACTGTATGATTTTAGTCTAACTATTGAGTGAATATGCAAATCTTCTTCTTAAGGAACATATGTTTGACCTATACGTAACCTCTGAAGATCGCAATACAAACGTACTCCAGATTTAGATAACCAATCTTTTCCTAAAGTAACATTTTTTTGTATTATCTGATACTACGAGAAACTTATGATTTAATTTTGTTCCCCAAATCCTAAATGGTAAATCTACACTACCTACAACTTTAAGTTGTTTACAACTAACTGACTGTAAAAATATATTATGCTTTTTATTTAACCTAGGTTGAATAGACAAAGTATCATATATACGTTAATGTAATAAACTTACTTCTGCACCTGAATCAACTAAAGCCTTCGCCTTACATTTTCCTATCTTAGTAAGACAAGATACTGGGTTACCAGATAAATTTATACTATAACTACTAGTTTTTCTACAATTACTATTATTTCTATTTTCTCGATAAAATAAGTTATTATTTCCAAATTTACTATTTTTGTTTTTGCAAGTACTTTTTAGCTCACCTGTCACAAAGTGACAGGGTGAGCTTTTGTGATCGCTTTTCGTCCGTCGTCCGTCCGTCATCCGTCGTCCGTAAACTTTTACTTTAAAAGACATCTCCTCATAAACCACTAGGCCAATTTCATCCAAACTTCACAGGAATGTTCCTTTGGTGGTCACCTTTAAAAATTGTTCAAAGAATTTAATTCCATGCAGAACTCTGGTTGCCATGGCAACCGAAAGAAAAAACTTTAAATATCTTCTTTTAAAAAAACCCTAAGAGCTAGAGCTTAGATATTTGGCATGAAACATCTTCTAGTGAGTGTCTACCAAGTTTGTTCAAATAAAAGGCCTGGGGTCAAAATTGGCCCCGCCCCAGGGGGTCATTGATTTTCCCTATATGCATATAGTAAAAACTTAAAAAATCTTCTTTTAAAGAACCCAAAGAGCTAGAGCTAAGATATTTAGCATGAAACATGTTCTAATGAGTGTCTACCAAGTTTGTTCAAATGAAAGCCCTGGGGTCAAAATTGGCCCCGCCCCAGGGGGTCATTGATTTTTCCTATATGCATATAGTAAAAACCTAAAAAAATCTTCTTTTAAAGAACTCAAAGAGCTAGAGCTAAGATATTTAGCATGAAACATGTTGTAATGGGTGTCTACCAAGTTTGTTCAAATAAAAGCAATCGGGTCAAAATTGGCCCCTCCCCGGGGGTCATTGATTTTCCTTATATGTGTATAGCAAAAACTTAAATCAAAGTGCTGCAGCACTGAATGCGACTGACATGCAACCGGAGAGACATTAAGGCCTTCTTTTAGAAAAAAAAAAAAAAAAAAAACAACAAAACACAAAATATATAACAGAGAAAATTTGTTCCATACAAGTTCGAGATTTGTAGAGCAATATATTTTGTGTCCCAAATTGATATAATTCAGATTTTCTACTTTCAAGCACTTAAATACAGAATGAAATTTATGCCTAAAAACTCTGGTCATACTTGTAAATCAGTGTCCTTATCGATTTATTCTAAGAAATGATATGTAAATAGAAAAACTATCCACGAAATATTTCTAGAATAAATCCAGGCAAATAAACTTCAAACATAATACATTATACATTTGAGAATGCTATTTAGAATTGCTTCGTGTTATATCATAGTGGGCATACAGACAATAAAATATAAGTCATTTGTATTTTTATTTCTCTTGGATATGTCTCATTAAAAAAAAAATTGGTTAAAATCATCCGCAATTAATAGTGTATTTCTTAGATTTTTTTTTATTTACAAGGTAAAGATGTAGAGGCCAGAGCACATCGTTTTTATTTTAATTTAGATGTCACTTAAGCACTACAGTGTTTAGTTGTCCTTTTCAACTTCACACTAAATTCCATTTTCAACTTGTTTGCTTCTTACAATTGTATAGAATTTCTAAAAGTATTGCATGTAATCCGCTGGTTTATTAATTTCATGTTTAATGTGTACTTCCTAATCGCCTGTCCAAAAATCAGAACAGGTGAAGCAGAATCTATTTTTAGAATAGCGAAGGTTAACTCATATCATGACCTAGTAAAATATGTAAACAAACCACAAGAATCGGAAGTAGAACTAATATTATAACTTCCTTACCATGAAAGACTACATGGCAGTAAAGTGTACATGGCGGTAAACTCTCTTCTTAAATGCATTTTCAAAAATAGATATTTATACTAACCATTGTACTGTATCTAATATATTAATAACTGCTGAATATTCAGCTAAACCCGCGGTATGAGTCACGAAAATAGTTCTTCTTTTATTAATGCGCGAGTTATCTTAGAGTCACGAAAAACTTTTGATTTGTTAATAATAATGTTTTGTATAATGCAGAAATATTTATTTCCTACTAATAATGTCTTGGAACTCAGAGGTTACACCTATATTGTAGTATAATTTGCTGTCCTACTTTTTCGACAGCGGTAAATCGTTTCAGCAGTAATTTGCATATTGCGCAATAATACTACGGGACTACAACGCTTTTATCAATAATATACGTTCATATTTTAACTTGGATAACTTAATTTGAAATTGAAAAGGCTAAATATGGAAGACATTAAGATATCCAGACAAAGTATGGGAGTTTTGAAGGATCAAATTCATGTACTATTTCTTGGGCTGTTAATTGGTTTAGGACACATTGCGCGATTGTAGCCAACGAAATCCCATGTGTAGATGACTTAGCTCTGAACGCGCCTGAGGGCGCGTCCGTCGCAAAAATCTTCTTTGAAAAAACCCATATAGCTAGTGTTTAGATATTAAGCATGAAACATCTTCTAGTGAGTGTCTACAAAGTTTGTTCAAATAAAAGACCTGGGGTCAAAATTGGCCCCGCCCGGGGGTCATTGATTTTCCTTATATGTGTATAGCAAAAACTTAAAATCTTCTTTGAAAAAACCCAAATAGCTAGAGTTTAGATATTAAGCATGAAACATCTTCTAGTAAGTTTGTTCAAATAAAAGCCCTGGGGTCAAAACTGGCCCCGCCCCAGGGGTGTCATTGTTTTTAACTATATATGTATAGTAAAAACTTAAAAAAATCTTCTTTTTAAAAGCCCAATGAGCTAGAGCTTAGATGTTTAGCATGAAACATCTTCTTATGGGTGTCTACCAAGTTTGTTCAAATAAAAGCCCTGGGGTCAAAATTGGCCCCACCCCAGGGGGTCATTGATTTTCCCTATATGCATATAGTAAAAACTTCTTTTTTTCTTTTTCTTTTTTTAAAGAACTCATATAGCTAGAGCTAAGATATTTAGCATCAAACATGCTCTAATAGGTGTCTACCTAGTTTGTTAAAATAAAAGCCCTGGGGTCAAAATTGGCACGGCCCCGGGGGTCATTGATTTTCCTTATATGTGTATAGCAAAAACTTAAAATCTTCTTTGAAAAAACCCAAATAGCTAGAGTTTAGTTATTAAGCATGAAACATCTTCTAGTAAGTGTCTACAAAGTTTGTTCAAATAAAAGCCCTGGGGTCAAAACTGGCCCGGCCCCAGGGGTGTCATTGTTTTTAACTATATGTGTATAGTTAAAACTTTAAAAAAATCTTTTTTTAAAAAGCCCAATGAGCTAGAGCTTAGATGTTTAGCATGAAACATCTTTTTATGGGTGTGTGTGTGTGGGGGGGGGGGGCTATATACAGGTGAGCGACCTCAGGGCCATCATGGCCCTCTTGTTTTACTACTCCCAATATCGGCTTCTGCATACGAGGAGATATCTAGTTTAAAGGTTGGCCTTTGTTGTTTTTTCTACTCTGCAGTCTTCTTCAGGTAATTTACGCGAATGTGTCCTCGCTCACCACATGCCCAATATATTCGGTTCGAATCTTTGGATTCACAGCAGTCTATTGCATTGACATTTATACTATTCGTCCTATCTATTTACGCAACAGCATCTTGCCGTGTGCCCCTTCACATTACATAACTGACAACTTTGTGGCGGTCACTGATGGTCAACTTCCATAGGTTCTTCATTACATGCAGAAGAACGCTCGGTCCCTTGATTGCTACCGTACTCCCTTCCTGTACGCAAAGAAAACCGTTTACGTAAGTTCTGTTCATAAACGGCTTGACGTTTTAGCTGCTTGCAGAGATCTGCGGTGCATACTGAAAATACTCATGGGCAAGACCATCAATAAAATAGCTGGTCAAATTAAATAGCTAAGCCCCTTTGCTGTCCAATTTTGAGCACATTTGTCTGTAAGTCCAGATATCAATGGTCAGACACACACTTGTTGCCAAACTTAGCTTATGTTTCAAATTGGACACAATTTCAACAGATTTGTCATGAAGTAATTTTCCCGACAGATGTTTTCTTGATGACATTTGGTATTTTGGATCACACTGTTCAATTAGACAGTGGTATCAAATCACCAGCAATGAACATCAATAATGCCTAAGTGATTTTAACTTGGCGATGATCATTTTTGTCATATTTCTTGGTCTTTTCTTGAGGCCTTTTCAATAACTGGTCAATAGGAACATTTGTATCTTCTGTGACATGAAACTTTTTACCAGGTCCACTTGGTTTCTGTTTCAACTCATCAGCTGACTTGGGATGTAAACGCTGAAACACAATTTATGTACATAGTGAAAAAGAACGCAGAGAAATTGTCATACACCGCCAAATTTCAATTCAACAATATCATACCCGAGTTTTAATTTTAATGCAAGACAAAAACCTTTTTATATAAATTTGCAGCTTGTTCTGTGAAAAAAGCCATTGATAACCTTACCTTCAAATGTGTAATTAAGTTTGATGTTCTCTGAATATTTCCTGATATATATGAAACGCAAAGTGTGCATTTAGCTCTCACATTGCCATCATCAGGAATTTTTTCTGGCAATATGAAGTATTTAAAAACAGCAGGCATATTTCCTGCCATGCTTGCGTATTGCTTCCTTTTCCATATGATTAAAATCTTTTTGTACTTTCTGCTTCTACATGGACTTAACAATACCAAAATGTAACAGAAAATATAACCATATCTCACTTTTGTCAGTAATTGCAGCTTATACTTGCTCTTTACTGAACCTGTAAAGTCTTCTCAAGTGATAATATACATATCCAGGCCATTGTTATAATTTCACAGCTAAATTTAAGTGGTATATTTGTGACAATCATTTATGTATTGGGTCAATCTGTCAGTGATCATTTCATCAACTTATTAAAACAAAGGTGTCATCAAATCTGACCTGGGTGACTGCATTTAATTCACCTACACTACACGAAGACAATTAGTAGGCATTGACACTGATACTTTTTTAAACCTTTATATGTATGTTTGTTCAGCAATTCTTTTAGCTTAACGTGTATTGTAATCATTAACATGTTGTAATCATTCTTGTGATTACCTGATAATTGGTCATGTAATTGATATCTAAATTACTGATTCCAATTACAGGAAAAAAAATTTATTGAATTACTGATTACTTGTGATTACTCAAAAAATTGTAATCGATTTAATTAAATAAATTACCAATTACGACTTACCCCATTGTCTGGCATTCATCAGACGAGTACTTCCACCCTCAAATACTTTTCAAAAACCTTTTTCTCATTTCCTTACCATTTTTTTTCGAGCTCTTTCAACTTTTTTTTATTTTGCGTTCTCATCACTCAATCTTTGCTTCTTTCTCCGCTTTTCTGACAACTCACTTCTTTTTTTCTCTCTCTCTCTCTTCTGACACCGCTCTATTGCCAGGTCCAAAAATTTCCCTTTTTTGCTTTTAACTTTTACTGCGAGGATTCGCTGGGTACATGCCCCTGTGTATTGCTTTTGGCATTAATTGGTTGACAATCGTGCTCTACTAGTTGTTGCTAGATTCCAAAAATATCAGAAATTTGTAAAAATTGGTGAGGTTTGGTTACCTACCTCTAAAGTTTGAGACAACTTTGCAGTGGTAAAAACAACCTTCTTAGCAAACAGTTAGCTGAACCAATGTGTCTTAGTCTAAAGTATTTACACATTATATTTAATAATGAACAAAAATCTGCAAGAATTTCAAGATAAATATTATTTAGGTTATTAGTAATTGTGATGTGACTTGTACAATAACAGGCACATATGCCTGATTTCTGTATTTATATTGTTTTCAATTTTCTTATATATGCTTACCTTTAGCATTGAATGACCAACGGTTGCTTCATTGTGGAATTTGTTATCCGTAAAGATAAAAATCTCGTCAACTGGTCTCATCTTATGTTTGTTAAATAATTTTTTTATTAACCAGGTTTTCGAAAGGAAAAAAAAAACTGGTTATGAAGCTTTGTCATCAAGTGCCCTGGCGCATATTGTTGGGGTTTGTATTGGTAATTATTGACCCTAATTATTTGGTTTTGTTGTTTTCCTGCCTAATTAGATATTATTTTTTGGAATTTTTTTTTAAATTCCCTTTTTTTTTTTTTGGTTTGGCAATTTTTCCCCTTTTTCATTTCTAAAGGATTTTGAAAATTTCACAAAAGCTTTCATCAATGCCCATGCATATTTTTGGGGTTTTGTTGGAATTTTTGGGAAAATTTTTTTACCTAAATTATGGCCCTTTTTTTTTTTCCTAAAATTTTAAATTATTATTAAATTTTTCCCTTTTAATCCACAAAAACTTTTTTGTTTTAAAACAAAACTTTGGTTTTCATCCTGACTATTGTGTTTTGGTTAATACAAAATAATCCCTTTTTTTTTTTCCCTTTTTTTAAAAAGGTTGGTAAAAATCAAAAAATTGGAATTCAAACCTTTTCAAAATAAACTAAAGTTAGTTTTTTCAAGTGGTAGCTATTTGGAATTTTGTTAAGTGGAATTTCCCCTAATTAAGGTTTTGCTTTTCCAAAATTTAAATTATATTGAAAAACCTTTAAAACCACAGAAAAAATTATTTAGTTTTTTAAACTGGTTTGTTAAAAGGGCCCCAAAACGGCGTTGCGAAAAAAATCAAAAAACTTATTTTTTCCATTCCAAAATTTTGACTTGGTCCCAAAAGTAAAAATTTCCCCTTTAACCTTTCCCCAATACAATAGTGATTTTTTAAGGGAAAATTGATATAGCTTTTTTTTTTTTTAAGGTAAAAAAAATTTTTGTTAAGCCAACCCATTTTCCTGAAAAAAAGGATTTTCCCCAGTGAAAAAAAATTGGGGCCAAAAAATCAAAAATTTTTTTTTTTTAAATTTTTTTTGGGATTGAAAAATTCGGGTAAAGGGCCCCAAAATGAAAAATTTTGTTTTGTTTTGTAAAGTTTTAAAAGGGGAAATTCTGAATCAAAATAAAAAAAGTTTGCAAGGACCAAAACTTAGGAATCTTTTTTTCTGTATTTCCCCCTTTTTCCTTTTTTCCCCCTTTAATTTCCCCAAATTAAAAACCCCAGTTCTAAGGACAATTGTAATCCATATGAAAACTGTTGGGACCATTTTTTCTTTTTTTGTTTATTTGGGGTTGGAAGAACAATGTTTATGGTAAGAGCTACCCAACCTCCTTTGTTAAACCTGAAACCAAAAGGGGAATTTTGCTTTCCTGTTGGGAAATAAAATGAGGGAAAAAGAACAACAGAAATCAATATATTTGTTTTTCCAAAATTCTTTTTATCCGCCCACAGATTGGAAGCATTATAGGCGTTGCACTTGTCCCGTCCGAGTGTTCCGTACGTCTGCCGTCCGTCTGTATTCTTTCCGTAAAACGTCCCGAAATTTGTGAAAAAACGCCAAACTCCTCTTAAACCGAGATGGCAGATTTTGCTTAAACTTCCCAAAAAGGGAAAAAAAATTTGAACAACCTTAATTTTTGTTTAAAGATGGTAGTAAACGAAGGGAAGATTTTTGCTGCGACCAAATCTTAACAGAATTATGGCCCTTTGTTGATTTGTTCACTATAACTATGTTAAGAAATGTGAACGCAACTCCTCTTTTTGCTTAAACCGGATGGCAGATTTTGCTTAAACTTTCAGGGATGAACAAACCTTTAATGTGTAGATGGTTGTAAAGGAAGGAATTTTTGCTGCGACCAAATTTAACAGAATTATGGCCCTTTGTTGATTTTTTAACTATATACCATATAGAAATTTTGTGAACGCAACTCCTCTTAAACTGGTTGGCAGATTTTGCTTAAACTTCCAGGGATGAACAACCTTAAAGTGTGTGTAGATGGCAGTAAAAGAAGGAATTTTTGCTGCGACCAAATTTACCAGAATTATGGCCCTTTGTTGATTTTTTCACTATATACTATATAGGAATTTTGTGAACACAACTCTTAAACCGGATGGCAGATTTTAATAAAAAGTTCCACATAAAAATCTTTCATACAGATATACAGCATGCTCTTGTTTACTAGCACATCTGCACAGTTGGGGCATCCGTGTCCTTTGGACACAATTCTAGTTATAGTTATATACATAGTTTAAAGATAAAATGGTTTAAAATATATATGTTATAATATAGTTTTAGCAAAAATAAATGTTATAAGCTACTAAACACATTGATATTGATAAAGTTTTTAACACTGGAAAACTGTTTTGTAATAAGATAACAAATGCTTTCTGGATTGATGTTTTAAAGGCTTATATGGTATTTGTTAAACTTTGTAAAGATGATATAGAGCAAGTATTACATATGCCACTTTTTACAGTCACAACATTTTTAGCAATCTACATTCAGACAGTGTATAATAAAGGAATCAGATTTGTTAAAGACATTCTAAATGAAGAGTGTAATTTTGTTGATTTGATATATTTAGAACAGGTTACATGCAATCCTGTAATTTTTTTTTACAATATCATAGTTTAAAACAGGCAATAAAATTGTACATGCAAAAGTTTAATATTTTGATTAGTAACACTTTATGTTCAATACCCTATAAAAAGCTGTTATATGTAATATATTTTAACTATGAATAACAATTTGAAATATGTTCATAAAATTATAGCCAAACATCCAGAAGTACCAACAAGAAAGGTGGAACACATATTTTAATTTTAGACAATTACATTAAATGGCATTTGAAATATAGTTATGTTTTCAAATGTTCTAAAGATTCATATATTTAATGGTTCCAAACAAAAATTATTCATAGAAATTTAGCTACAAGTTCACTTTTGTTTACAATGAAAATTATTGACAATAAGATATGTACTTTTTGTAAATGCTGTAAAGAAACACTTTTACATTTATTTTGGGAATGTCAGAAAATTCAAATCCCATTACAATATCTGAGAGATAACTTGCGTTATTTTGATGATATGTTCTGTTGTAAATCATTCATATTAGGTTCGAAAGCTAAAAATTTTAAGTGCTACATATTGCTTTTAGAATTGCAAACTATATTAATTTGTCTAAGAGAAAAAACTTCTTACTTACATGTATTGTTTTTAAAGAGTTTGAAATAAGCATGGAATATCTCTAGAAATACAAATTTAACAGAAGATGAAAATAATAGATTGGCAATTCCTTGTAAGAGTTTTAATTGTTTAAACTTCACTAAAAAAGGGAAAAAAAAGAACTTTAGCTCGTAACAGGTAAATTAATTGTTTAATGAAAAGTAGTAGTTTTGGTTGTTAAAAATAGTTTTAAAAATAGATGCAATTATTGTATGTATGTTAATTATTTTATTTATGTACATGTATATACTGTATGTCTGTTTGATATTATTAACATTAACACAATTATTATGTAATATATACATTGAATATTAATAATGTAAGGTATGATTGGGGATGACCCCGACCCCCTCATACCTATTACGGGGTAAATAAACGGGGTTACCCAGATGGGGCCTCAAAAAACCTTTCCTTTTATCTTGAAGAAACAACCTTATAATAATCAACCCTATGTAGTCCCAGAAATAACTTTTTGCCCCGTTAGTACAGTTTGTATTTATGAAGTTTATACGAACAGGCAAACATTCAATGGTTTATGATTATATTCATAAGAAGAAAAGAATTTTAGGCATATTATGTTGTACACCCTGGCATCCATCCATCCGTCTGTTAGCAATTTGGTTTCCGGAGCATAACTTAAGTTCCATTTGTCTCACAATATTCAAACTTCATAGGATGATTGTCCATATTGGGTAAAAGACTCGTATTGATTTAGAGTCAAAGGTCAAGATCACTTTTACGTTAAAACTGAAAACAGTTTCCGGAGCATAACGTAAGTTCCATTTGGCCCACAATATTCAAACTTCATAGGATGAGTGTCCATATTGGGTAGAAGACTCCTATTGATTTTAAAGTTACAAGGTCAAGGTCACTATTACCTTAAAACTAAAAAATAGTTTCCGGAGCATAACTTAAGTTCCATTTTGCCCACAATGTTCAAACTTCATAGGATGATTGTCCATACTGGATAGAAGACCCCTATTGATTTTGGGGTCACAAGGGCAAAGGTCAAGGTCACTATTACCTTAAAACTGAAAACAGTTTCCGGAGCATAACTCAAGTTCCTTTTGGCCCACAATTTTCAAACTTCATAGGATGATTGTCAATATTTGGTAGAAGACCCCTTTTTATTTTGGGGTCACAAGGTCAGGGTCACAATGATCTTTACACTGTAAATTGTGGTTTCTGGAGCATAACTTAACTTCCATTTGGCCCACAGTGTTCAAACTTCATAGGATATTTGTCAATATTGAGTAGAAGACCCCTATTGATTTTTGGGTCACAAGGTCAAAGTCACTATTACCTTAAAACTGAAAACGGTTTTCGCTCAATAACTTATGTATTAATCAACCTACAGCTGTAAAATTTCATAGGATGATCAGCCATGTCCAATACATGACCCCTATTGATTTTAGGGTCATAAGATCAAAGGTCAGGGTCACAATGACTTAAAACTAAAAATTGTGCTTTCTGGAGCATAACACAAGTTCCATTTGGCCTACAATGTTCAAACTTCATAGGATGATTGCCTGTATCCAATAAAAGATTTATATTAGGGTCACAAGGTCAAAGGTCAATATCAAATGACCTTAATATTGTTAACAATTTTACAACTGTCAAACTTCATAGGATGATCACTTATATTGTTAATTATATGCCCTAAGAAATGTGCTTGTATTATGTTATACCCCTAGCGTCTTTCTGTCCATCCGTCGTAGCATTTTTACTTACATGATTACAACTTGATGGTGGTGCTTTGGAAACAGCAACTGTATATATATGAAGATTCTTCAGCTATAAAGGAGGATTATGCTTTTTGAAGGAGGTAATACTTTATTTAATTCCCATGTCTTACAAATGCTTCATCCTTACTAAAAAAAACACGTTCATGCATATAATGCTCCGCCTGGCGGTGCTCTTGTTTAAGCCTTGTGTGACTAAAATGGCTAAAAAGATCAAAAGAAAAGTCACATAAGTACCATTTCATAAATACGTCTATCTATCACAAAACTTGTCCGGACTACTCATCAACTACTGGTGCAATTTCATCCAAACTGTACAGGAATGGTCAGTACCAAGCTTAGTTGTGCATATCATCAGCATTTTCCGGTTTTAATATTTTTGTCCGGGAAAAAATTTTTTGCCCCAATTAATAAATTTTTTTTTATTCTTTTTAAATTTTTCTCCCGAAAAAAGGGGAGAAAGGCATTAAAAAAAAATTTTGCGCCTTTTTTTTTCCCCCCGGGGGGGGGGCATTTTTCTCCCCGGGGCCCCGCCTTTCCCCCTTGGTTTTCCCCGGGGGGAAAAAAAATAAACCTTTTGGAAAACCCTTTTTTCAGAAGGGGGGGTAATCAACAAAAAAGAAAATTTTGGTTTTGATTTGGTAAAAAGAAAATTTTTAAAAAAAATAAAAAATTTCAGTTGGGGGAAAAAGGGAAAAAAAAACCGGCAAAAACTTTTTTTTTTTTGTTTCCTTTTTGGCCTTTTTTTTAATTGGGCCCGGGGTTAAATTTTTGCCTTTTGTTCCTTTTTACACTTTGAACTGTGTCTGGGACATAACTCTAAAACTATAAGAGATATCAACATGAAACTTTGTAGGTAGATAGATCTCATTGAGTAGAAGTATAGTGCAAAACAACTATAACTCTGTCTTGCCTAATTTTTGAGTTATTGCCCTTTGTTCTTTTTTACACTGAACGTTGTCCAAGACATAACTCTAAAACTATAAGAGATATCAACATGAAATTTTGAGGTAGATAGATCTTATTGGGTAGAAATGCATTGCAAAAGAATCATAACTTTGCCTTGCCTTATTAGCTCACCAGAGCTGAAGGCTCAGGGTGAGCTATAAGTATCAAAGGGGGATACTCCGGCGTCCGTCGTCATGTGTCAACAATTGTCTTCTTCTCTGAAAATGCTGTACAGAGCTAAAAATAGAAAAAACCTTTAAACATCTTCTACTACAGAACTAAAAGATGGATGATCACCAACTTTTGCCTGTAGCATTTTTGGGTAGTCCTTTATCAATTTTACTCATATTTATTTTATTGGCCCCTTTAAGGGTCTCTAAGGCTAAAAATAGAAAAACCTTTAAACGTCTCCTTCTACAGAACTAATCGATGGATGATCACCAAACTTTGTCTGTAGCATTCTTAGGTAGTCTTTTATCAAGTTTGCTCATATTAATTTGATTGGCCTCTTTTAGGGGTGCCCTTGGTAGTCCATTGTGACTGGATTTTGTCTTAATTTCGCTTTGCATTGTTGAGTTTTGATCTTTAAATAAATTGGGTGTTTCTCAGTTCATTACCTGCTTTACTTATCAGTCGAGCATCATTTTAAAATATGACACCTGATAGTAGTACAAACATTGACAAGCCTACACAAATTGCACCATCTGTTTGCTAATTAAATCAGTGATATATCTCAATTTATACAACCGTGAATCTGCTCATGTAAGTGCAACATCACTCAAGCCCCTACCACCGACTAATGCAGTATTAATTCCCCAGCGACTGAAGTTTGAAGTGAAAAACCAGACAAACATATTACAACACTGGAATGAAGTACTGGGAAACATTTGACAACTTGTCATAAGTCACATGACACCTGCTCTAGTACGGGAGAAAGAGATCCCTCGAGAGCTATGACAACAAATCGTATACAATTGCACATTCAGTTGTATTAAGTCTTTTTAAGAAGGGCAATGTAATTTGCAACATCTCATAATTTTTATTATTTATCAACTTCAGTTATGATTTAGAAACTTGATAAATGTATGTGATGTATCGTGATGAGCGGACCATCTACAATTATTTTAAGGTAAATAGCAATATCAAATTATCTCTTCATATATGAAATAACCAGTTACCTATCGAGTACTGAGAACCGTTTAGTGCCCTGCTCCTTAGACAGCTCTTATAGAAATTTAAGTAAGCTCCCTGAAAGTCTATGTCACATAAGGTCAAGTGTTGGATTTATTTTTATGGAGGTTATAAAGAACAGCAGATAGAATATTTTTAGGGTTATTTTACTTTTTGGCCCCTTGGGGGCATTTAGTCCGCACTTTTTTGTTTTTAAAAAAGTACCGCCTAAAAACCCGGTGTAGGGGCTGGGGGGGAAAACCCTCATGTAAGGTGTCTGCAATTTTCATGTAATTTTGCTGTTTACATAACTTAGGTAAGGGAAATAACAAACTACAGCTTGTTTAGAAAAGTAAGCATGATTTTCTCCTCTTTGGTTACTGTCCATGATTAAAATGCTCGTGTGAAATATTAAAATTACTGGTTACACTAAAAAAGGAATGCTTTAATGTGAATGCCTCGAAAGAGTAATTTATCAGACTCCATAACAATATAACGATTATAAGATATAGGGGAATTCTTCATGTGGCGGTTAATACAATGGCCGGCATTATTATTTGGCTTTTGTTTTACTAAGCATTACGAGACGTATATATATTGTCTACTTGCTGATCAGCCCCAAACGTCTACCAACGAAGCGAGATAGTAAACAGTTACGGTCTCTTGTACTATCCATACTTGAATCTTGTAAGTATTTCGAGTGTTTATGTGCATGCAAGAAACATCTTTCTTGTTCTACAGGAACTTGAATAACAAAACTGTCGCCACAGAAACTTTGCGTACTAAAATGGTCAAAAAGGGAAATTTTGAAAAAAATCCCAAAAGCTCGGTTTGAGTAAATGTTAAATGGGATATAACATAAAATAAAACTATGCGATTGATTCTTAATTTTTTAGTAAAAGTATCGCGAGTAGCAATTCTAAAGGGACAAAGGAAAGTAGGAAAGTTTCATGATATGGTTTTTCTACAGTCGGATTTGTCGCTTCTGATCAGAGGATGGTTAACTGGTGATAGATATGTCTGGAAACCTACCAAAGAACACTTACATAAACCACTTAAGGTGTAAAAAGACTTGTCAAAAAGATCACCCAGTAAAAGCGTGAGCAAATATATATCGAATAATGATTGACAAAACAGTCGCAAGCAAAGTATGTTTTTAACTGTAAGCAATTATTGCAAAACTTTCGCATTCATTAAATAAATTTATAAAATAAAATGTAAGAGTTTGTTTGATTATCATTATAAGATTAAATTTTATTTATTCAATTTACTGAAACTTTTCCATAGAACATACACAAATATTGAAAAGTCTGTATTTCAGTATTTAATAATCTGATCAAAATGAAGTTATGTCAAAAAAGTCTAATTCAGGATGTAAAGGATATCATTATTTTCAGAATCATATACTGTTCTACGGATAGAGATTGATTACGTTTTTAATGCGATAATACTGTTGAGTTGACCTTTTTGATTTTCCTTATATTAAGTTAACAGAAACATACTTTTTGTCGACACACTGAAGATAAATAACTGCTTTTTTATGTTCCTTTTATTTATGTTGTAAAGATTTACGAAATGAAAATCAAATAATTGTGTATTCATCTGTTCATACAGGGAAGGGCCCACAATAATGTTTCAAAAGCTTTTGGACCAACCTTTTTGTATATTGTGTAATTATGTTGATGTAAAAGAATTGATGTATAAATTATATATGCAATAAAATACTAGATCTGTTAAACTTTTATCTGTGAAAAATCATTTTCTTAATACTTTGCATACTGATCCTCATTTAGAAATTAAAACGATAAAATCCAAATCAATGGCATAAATCTTATATATATATATATTTATAAAAGGAATACCTCAATCGATTGAAATACCATCTTCTCGTCCTAAAATACAATTGTTAGTGCTCTAGTGGGTGTTTTCTAGACAAATATTTACAACCTTGAACACTCACGTTAGGATCTGCGTTCACATGTTTTAGTTCACCGTGGGTTTAGCAATAAAGTTAATATGTCTCTATGCAAAAATAGTTTTAGATGATTACATATTGGTAAGAGAGGCAATGCTCGCGTCTTAGGAGCTTACATATTTAGAATAAAATGATGGTCGATAATGTGTAAAATAAACTTTCTTTTTCATAAAGACAAAATGTACAAAACAAAAGGTCGACATTATCAAATTTTATAAACACCAGATTTACTGTGATTGCAGTATTTGCTGTTAAACATGTAAGGTTATAAGGACAGAAGTCCAATTACTTTAAAAATTTATTAAGTGACAAGAACTGCTCCGTTGAAACAATTGTGTCATTGTTAGAGATAGTTCATACAAGTATGCATCATCAAGGTAAAGAAAAGTAGAAATGTTGAGCAATGGATCCGTTTCCATTTTAACAATTTTAATTCATTTTTTATGAATAATTTTTACTGAACATCTTGATACATGTAAAGAGTTAAACTGCATTTATATAGACGTATATGTTTAGTTCCATTGTGGCTGAGGGGTTGCCTTTACCGGTTGAGGCATCATAATTGCAGCCACTGTTTATCCCTGCATGATCGTAAGAGGCGACTAAATGGGTTCCAATTACTGGAGACTCTTCTCTCCAGCAGGTGAGATGGTTTTAATTCCTGGTGTTGCTTTATGTTTGAAACATCCGATTCTTATCCTGTCCATATTTTTACTGTGAATTGAGTTTAAAATCAACAATCTTTTTATGTTTGTAACTTGCAAATGTAACTGTGTCATAAGTATTTACTCTTCCTCCGTTTATACAAAAAGCTGTTATATCAATCTAGGTCTCATGTTTGGTAGTAATTAGTTTTCATTTGAAGAATGCATTGAGATCTATCATTGTTTTAACATGGAGGGGAACTGCACTACAAAAGTCTTGTTCATTTGCCAAAAATCTATGTAAGGAAGATGTTTACGATTAAATTTTGAGAGAGTAAGGCTGGTAAATGTCTTAAATATTTAGTCTGGACAAAACCATGTATCACATTGAGTAAAAATTTCAAAATATGAACTGAATGAATAACGAACAGTGCAGACTATGTCCAGACGGCAAATTTACAAAGATATAAAACGAATGTAATATTGTTTTCCAGGTTTGTTGTCATCAAATGTCATAATGCTCCTTCATCTCTCTCTACCAAATCTAAACAATGTTTTCTCAGAATTTTATACGTACCAAACAAAGTGTACATAACTACTGTGCGTTATTTAAACAATATACTTTAAGTGAAAAACAAAATATCGTGTCATCTTTTTCATACTATTCGACTTGTTAAACAGTAAAACATGATATAAATAAAAGTGAAAGAAAACTTCTTTCAAACTATAAATGAGACTGGCAGAATAGTTCAAGTGATAAGACAGAAAAGTTGAGATATTAATAGATCAAACAGAGAGCGAATTATATCCTCCCCATGTTGACACATGTCACAAATTATTTCCCTGTGTTGATACACAATTTTTATTAATCTGTGAATGTCTCAAAGTTCTTACCAAATGACACAGATTATAAATCATTCTTTAGAACATGTAAAAAAAGATATGAGTGAAAACAATATTTAAATGCAATAACTTGACCTATTTCGGGGGAAATACTTGTGTTTAAAGGTCGAGTAGTTTAAAAGGCACTGGCAATACTTAATATTAATGAATAACACATTATAAATTACCTGTCAAGTTTAATAGAAGTTCTTATTCTATTTAGATTGTTTTTTTTGCTATGTAAATTGTTAGATAATTAAAGAAATTTTGCAATTTGAAACATTGCATTGCATTAATGAAAAAATCACTTTACAATGCGTTTTATAAAAGTATTCAAATTTTGTTTAAAATCTGCTATATATTTAACGAGATAGGAATATATTGATAAAAATAGTAAGACAGATTTCGATGCATTTTTCTTGTAAAGTTTTCCATGGACTGTGAATATTAATGCATTTCGTAAGCCCTTGAGTTTACATTTTAATTAGAGATTTGTCTACAAAATCCTTTACGAATACTTAATGTTAACATTTTGTAATTTGCCTGTTTTCATGTGTCTGAACAACTACGAAAGCTTCTTTTAGACCAGGATTATTATGGCAAAAGAGAGACGAACATATGCTAAGTTTGTAATTTTTGTTTATGAGAGATTTCAAATCTTTGAAGTTGTCTCAGAATCGTATATTTATATTATTATGCCTCACTTTATTTTCAGTTAATTCTATAGTAGTATCATTCCAACATTTGATGCCACGACTGATTAAATTTTACTTCATGTCATTTAATCTTCAGCTTATTCAATTATTGAAAAAGAAAAACCCTTACCCTGTAACTCGTCTCTGATATATCTCTCTATTTCCTCTATTTACAGTGGAGTTATCTTAAAATTGATCGTCAATGTCGTGTAAATGTCGTAAATTTGTCTGCCTTCTGCCATATGAGCTCTTATACTCACACCTTAAAGTCTAAGAGTGTGTCAAAGGATGCATTTTCCTAAATAATCAATTGTATGTAAAAAATATTGAAACAAAAGTTGACCAATTTGTAAGAAAAAAATAGATATATGCTTTGTCTTGAACACATTCCAAGAACACGTTATAAGGTACATTTCCGATTTTACATGGTAGACTGAATAAGGTGCTTTAAGGTGCTTCATGAAAAATACTCATTTTCAAGATGATATACTTACAAGAATTGTTTACCAATTACATGGTTACAGCAGAGAAGTACTGTGTATTTTTAATGCGATAGCAAACGTTGATCAATGTAATTAGTGTATCCAATAAGAACACACTCCAATGGAATGACATTGACGTTCAATTGATTATGGCAAAAGTCATGTAAAACATTTTTCAAATCAACTTTGATGCGTTTTTAGCTCACCAGAGCCGAAGGCTCAGGGTGAGCTATTAGTATCAAAGGGGGATGCTCCGGCGTCCGTCGTCCGTCGTTATGCGTCAACAATCGTCTTCTTCTCTGAAACTACTGGACAGATTTACTTCAAATTTGGTCTGTAGCATCCTTGTGACAGTCACACTTGAATTTGCTCATGTCATTCCAATTGGCCCCTTTTAGGGGTCAGCAGAGCTAAACATAGAAAAACCTTTAAACATCTTCTTCTACAGAACTAATGGATGGATGATCACCAAACTTTGTCTGTAGCATTCTTGGGTAGTCTTTTATCAAGTTTGCTCATATTAATTTGATGGTCTCTAGGGCTAAAAATAGAAAAACCTTTAAACATCTTCTTCTACAGAACTAATTGATGGATGATCACCAAATTTTGTCTGTAGTATTCTTAGGTAGTCTTTTATCAAGTTTGCTCATATAAATTTGATTGGCCCCTTTTAGGGGCCGCAAAAGCTAAAAATAGAAAAACCTTTAAACATCTATTTCTACAGACTTAATTGATGGATGATCACCAAACTTTGTCTGAAAGCATTGTTGGGTAGTCTTTTATCAAGTTTGTTAATATTATTTTGATTGGCCCCTTTTAGGGGTCTCTAGGGCTAAAAAAAGAAAAACATTTAAACATCTTCTTCTACAGAACTAATGGATGGATGCTCACCAAACTTTGTCTGTAGCATTCTTTTGGTAGTCTTTTATAAAGTTTGCTCATATTAATTTGATTGGCCCCTTTTAGGGGTCTCTAGGGCTAAAAATAGAAAAACCTTTAAACATCTTCTTCTACAGAACTAATTGATAGATGATCATCAAACTTTGTCTGTAGCATTCTTGGCTAGTCTTTATCAAGTTTGCTCATATTAATTTGATTGGCCCCTTTTAGGGGCCACTAAAGCTAAAAATAGAAATACCGTTAAATGTCTATTTCTAGAGAACTAATTGATTGATGATCACCAAACTTTGTCTGTAGCATTCTTAGGTAGTCTTTTATCAAGTTTGCTAATATTATTTTGATTGGCCCCTTTTAGGGATCTCTAGGGCTAAAAATAGAAAAACCTTTAAACATATTCTTCTACAGAACTAATGAATGAATGATCATCAAACTTTGTCTGTAGCATTCTTGGGTAGTCTTTTATCAAGTTTGCTAATATTATTTTGATTGGCCCCTTTTAGGGGTCGCTAGGGCTAAAAATAGAAAAACCTTTAAACATCTTCTCCTACAGAACTAATCGATGGATGATCTCCAAACTTTGTCAGTAGCATTCTCATGTAGTGTTTTATCAAGTTTGCTCATATTAGTTTGATTGGCCCCTTTTAGGGGCCGCAAAAGCTTAAAATAGAAATACCTTTAAATGTCTATTTCTAGAGAACTAATGGATGGATGATCACCAAACTTTGTCTGTAGCATTCTTAGGTAGTCTTTTATCAAGTTTGCTAAGATTATTTTGATTGGCCCCTTTTAGGGGCTGCAAAAGCTAAAAATAGAAATACCTTTAAATGTCTATTTCTACAGAACTAATTGATGAAAGATCACCAAGCTTTGTCTGTAGCATTCTTGGATAGTCTTTTATCAAGTTTGCTCATATTCATTTGATTAGCCCCTTTTAGGGGCCGGTAAAGCTTAAAATAAAAATACCTTTAAATGTCTATTTCTAAAGAACTAATTGATGGATGATCACCAAACTTTGTCTGAAGCATTGTTGGGTAGTCTTTTATCAAGTTTGCTCATATTATTTTGATTGGCCCCTTGAGGGGCCGCTAAAATTAAAAAATAATATACATTTAAACGTCTATTGCTACAGAACTAATTGATGGATGATCACCAAACTTTGTCTGCTAAGCATTCTTGGGTACTCTTTTATTAAGTTTGCTCATATTAATTTGATTGGCCCCTTTTAGGGGCCACTAAAGCTAAAAATAGAAAAATTGAAAATACCTTCGAACATCATTTCCTGCTGAAATAATTTATAGATGATCAACAAACTTTGTAGCAGTCTTAAGTAGTAGTTTGCTCATATTAATTTGATTAGCCCCGTTTAAGCTAAAGCTTAAATACCCCAGGTCATGGCATTTCTTCAAATTATTGTTTAAACATATTCTATGCTCAAATTTAATATTAGAATATATTGACATTCCAACACTGGTAAGCAGTTGTTTCTGGTGAGCGACTCAGAGCCATCATGGCCCTCTTGTATTTGCTATTTTCATGTCTTACATAAGTTGTTAGAATGATAAGTCGTGGCGCAACGTGATCCGCCCCATTCTATAGCCTATACAATCGATACGTTTAAGTTAATACTTGGGAGCAAAATGTTATAAACAATAATAATGAAAACAAGAGCCATGTTAGCATGGCCATCCCCCGCCGAATGTGTTTGCTCATTGGAAGAATGTATATTTTTTATGTAGTAGAGCAAAATAATTCAATTTAAAGTGGTCTTTTGGTAATGAAAACTGATGGCTGAAGTGATTACAGATTTGAAACCTATGTGAATACTGAGGGCTGAAAATAAGAAAGGGCAATAACTTAAAAAATAATGCAGGGTAGGTTATCATTCTTGTGTGCTGCACTCCTCCTCAATAAAATCTATCCACCTATGAAGTTTCAAGTTGATACCTCTTACAATTTTTGAGACAAGCTCCGGACAAAAAGTATGAAAATAAACAAAGGGCAATAACTCAAAAATTATAAAGGAAAGAGTTATCCACTTTGCGCACAGCATTCCTCTTGAATAAGATCTATACACCTATGAAGTTTCATGTTGACATCTAAAAGACTTTTTGAGTTATGCTCCACTCAGGTGAAAAATTAGATATGAAAAATAACAAAGGGCAATAACTCAAAAAATACGACGAGATCTATCCACCTTGATATCTCAACGGCTTTTTTAGTTATGCTCTGGACAAAAATTAAGCATGGAAATTAACAAAGGGCAATAACTAAAAAAATAAATGGTTGGTTATCATTCTTGTGTGCGGCACTCCTCTTCAATCCACCCATGAAGTTTCATGTTGATATCTCAAAGGCTTTTTGAGTTATGCTCTGGACAAAACTTAAGTTTAAAACATAATAAAGGGCGATAACTCAAAAAATTATGCAGGTTAGAGTTATCATTCTTGTGCGCTGCTCTCCTCCTCAGTGAGGTCGATCCAGGTATGGAAGGACGGACGGAAGGTCGGACGGACGGAGACTATTTCTATATCCTCCGCCGCCTTTCGGCGGGGGATGATAAGCCACTTGGTAAGACTATAGTTACTGACCTGCACGGGATACATATAGATTTACAATATATTTTAAGCTCTCCGGTAAACAATCACATATGGATCAGGGTCACAAAATTAATAAATATTACGATGTTTATAATAAAACAAAGAAGAAAAAATGTCTTTAACAATGACAACAACAAACTCTCAAGTTATAAAAAAATCTGGAAAAAGAGAAATCTTCGAATGAAAACAAAGTTTTAAATTGGTTTGATTGAGTCTTTAAATGACAAATAATATTAAGTGCAACATCTCTAAAACCTCTTAGCACCGGTTTAAGCAATATTCAATCTTCAACAAAGTTAAGGTCATGAAGGTTCGATATTAATAATTTTGAAAAATATGATAAACAAGATCAACAAGGAAAGGCGGCGTTCAAAGTACGCAAAATGGAGAAAATAAAAAATATAGGAACAATGTATTTTACCTGTTAGACAACACTTGATGTTACCTTCAGTTGTGAGTATCAAAATTAAAATAAGGATTTATCTTTAAACAAATTTCTAAAATATTATCCAGAAACTTAACAGATTTTTTTTTACAAAACTATATCATAATAATTTTCTAATCCACTAAGCCTTTCAAACTGTCTATGTTCTTTTATATATCAGAGCAATCATTCTTCTCAAAAAACAAATTGTCAAAAAGTCTTTCTTGATTTGATATATCGCAAGACAAAGGTCAAACAATAGGAAACCGTTTTCCCATATCTTAGATGTATCATTTCAGTTGAATGAAAAATACGCTCCTTTATAATAATGTCTTGAACTAAACTCTTACATCATATTTATATTAATGTTTAAATCATACTGCATTTCTTTGTTGTTACATATCCCTTAAAAGCTAATGACAGGATGAAAACTCTGTCAGTTATTGATGCGATATTCATTATTTGTTGCTGTTTTTTTGAAGGACAATGTTGAATGATTTCTGTTTTATTTTTCAATGTTTTTTATATTTACTGAGTCAAATTGTTACGGCTGCTAGGTTACTCCGTTATGCAAAATAAATATATACTGCACAATTACGGGTACTTGTTATGAAAACATAATGAATATTTTCAATTGAACAAAATCGGATAATTTATTATTAGTAAATGAGACATGTGATTTGTATATATTATATGTATGTTTCTTGATTGCCGAGGCTTTACAAAATTGAAAAGCGTTTTATTAACCAGGTTTTCCGAAGGAAAAAACTGGTTATTAGATTGAGGTATGTCGGCGGGCGGATGGGCGGGCGGGCGTAAACAATTTCTTCTGTGCGCAACTCCTCCTAAATTTCTCAACAGATTTTGACCAAACTTTCACAGAACCATTGTCATCAAGTGCTCTGGCGCATATTGTCGGGATTTTGTTATTGGATAATATTTGACCTAATTATGGCCCTTTGTTTTTTTTCCATATACAGAATATATAGTGAACAATTTCTTCTGTACGCAATTTCTCCTACGTTTCTCAATGGATTTTGTTCAAACTGTCACAGAAGCTTTGTCATCAAGTGCCCTGGCGCATATTGTTGGGGTTTTGTGATTGGATAATGTTTGACCTAATTATGGCCCTTTTTTTCCTTATATAAGATATATATTGAACAATTTCTTCTGTTGCGCAACTCCTTCATTTCTCAACAGATGTTTACCAAACTTTCACAGAAGCTTTGTCATCAAGTGCCCTGGGGTTAGAACTGGTTATAAGATTGAGGTATGTCGGCAGGCAGACGGGCAGGCGGGCGTAAACAATTTCTTCTGTGAGCAACTCCTCCTACATTTCTCAACGGATTTTGTTCAAACTTTCACAGAAGCTTTGTCATTAAGTGCTCTGGCGCATTTCGTTGGGGATTGCATAATTTTTGACCTAATTATGGCCCTTTGTTTTATTTCCTTATAAAGAATATATAGCGAATTCTTCTTCTGTATGCAATTCCTCCTACATCATTCATGATTTACATTGCACATACACATAGTTACAATTTGTTGCTTGTATTTGTATTTCAACTACAACATATTTATCTACAATGGTGATAATTGAAAACCTGGTTTCATGGCCTTGCCATGTTTCTTGTTGCTTTTAAATGCCAGTGCACCAGAAGAAGTACGTGTTAGATTTTTAAAGTTTGTTTTTTATCTGTTGCTCGGTAAGATTAATAGTGTAGGGAAACTATGCAATTTATTAATTATACATCAAAGTCAGTAGTAAGTGATTTTTTTTCAGTATATGTTGATCTGATTCTCCTAAATAATATTTGCTTTCCTGATACCATGTCAACTAAGAAACTATTTTGACACTGATTGGTTTTCTATTACGAACTTTTTTGACCTTGGTGTTTATCATAGTGGATAACAATAAAGTAGACTAGACAGTATTTCGACATCAATTTGTTTTATAAGACGAAATAATTTGACCTATATATTTAACTGCGAAAAGCAGGATTGTGTATAAAAATAAACTAGAGTGGTGGTATTATAAAGAAATCAAAAGATACAAAACTATGTTAAAACTAAAGATAAAACTGGCGGTTAACAACCAAGGTTTTTGTGTAGCAAGTTTTAAGAACTATGATAATGATTCACAAACAACGACAACTCTGTTCAACAATTCAGAAAAGATATTATGATTTTTGTTTAATGTTTAACGCTTATAGTAAATCTATGACATAATGTGCGAATAACATAACCACCAAACTCGTAGAACACAGTTTTGACATTGGTATTAACCTTTGAAGGCTGCGTTTAAAAACTGTTAAGAGCAAAAAGGTAAAAGGTTTACGTAAATAAATTTCAAATGATTGTTCAACGCATTTTCAGTATTTGAAAAGTTGTGTTTATATAAATGTCATGTTAACATTTCCGAAAACTTTCAGTATATGAAAATACAGAATAAATTCTTAAGCTCTGAAAGAAGATTAAGAATTAATTATCATATATCTTATATGCGAAGGTTTTTCCTTTCATCTGATACTGATTACTTGTTTCATTCGGTTACACGTTTGGCGGAAAAAACCTTTCGGACGTCAGTTGTTATTGAATGGGTTATCCAACTTTGTCATCGATCTATAAGCTAATGTGATTTAAATCACTAGATATACGTTTTGCAGGATGTGAATAATACAATTTCCAGACATTCTTTTATGAAGAAGAAGAACTATGAAAATGTTTGTCAAATGCTAGAGTAGGAAGATGTTACACAAAACTCTTTACATTTCATAAAGCATCATTGAATTAACATATCCTTAAATTTGTAAATGATTTGAAATGATATATGGCGTGCAATTTAAACCTGCAACTTTTCTGCGCACAAAAATGGAAAAGGACTTTTCATGTGAAAAAAACTTATTAATAAAGCGTATTCGCTTACTCTTTCATATGTCCTAATGAAGTGATTTTCGCAATGATTACATAATTCTTTGATCAATAAAAAAATACTTAAAATTTAAGCAGAATCGGTGGATTGGTAAGTTAAATGCTTGACTTTAAATGCTAGAATATTCACAATTTTCTAACGTGAATTATAGTACCAACATTAACATGTATATCGGAGGGATCAGACAATTTAACTTTTCAAAACCAACATTTTGTTGGAGAATTTCTAAGAAAATTTGCGAAGAACTCATTAATGTCTCCACTTTGTTTAAGGTATTTCCTTGATGCGTTTTTAATTTATTGTATGGTACTGTTCTTTTTGAGAACGGTACTGTTCCCATATACAACGTGTCTTGTTTCGACACCTCCTCTTTCAAAAGTATAACAAATAGAATAGTAAATTAAATCTTGCCCAATATTTTACTGAAGTGTTGTTATAATTTTTTTATCCTTCGGCATCATTGATTCAGGCGCTGTAGTTTTAAAGAGTAAATATCGCTTTCTTTGACAACTATTTGTTAATTATTCATAGGAATTATTGATATATATAAAAACTAGGACAATTTAATCATCCAAACATGCAACATATACCATATACTAGTGAAATAGATGTAGGGCGTAGTGACCTGTGGATGAAAAGACCATTATTATATTGCACAAGCTAATCTGTACTTATCACAACTATTATAATTCGTTGATACATTAATGATTACACAAAGTAAGTTACAGACCAAAATAAATAGTGTCAATTGCGTTTTTAATTTATTGTATGGTACTGTTCGTTTTGAGAACGGTACTGTTCTCATATACAACGTGTCTTGTTTCGACACCTCCTCTTTCAAAAGTATAACAAATAGAATATTAAATGTGAGGACAATTTTGTTCAGTGTCAATAGACAATCATCCCATTTTGATTGAAAAAGGTTATCTCACTATCCTTTAAATACATAAAGGATTCTATTTTATTGCTTTGCCAATGCCTTTGAGCTCCTAATAACATTTTGTGTCTTCCAACAGAGCACTGTAGGAGTTGCAATTATTTCCACTGAAGTACTTTGTTCGTATTTGCATCGAGAAAACGATTGTCTTGATAAAAGAACAAAATATTATATAAAGAAAATTCAGTATGTCAAATAGAAGGCGCTTCTTTTAGTAAATACCTTTTTTATCAAGCCGTTCTTCAAATACGCTGCATTTTATATGTACTTTATAAAAGAATATGGACTCACATATATTAAGATAACACGCAATTGACACTATTTAGGTAAATATGTTGTTCAGTGTACTAAGATAAATTAAACGACACAGACACTCCTCAAGGTCAGCCTATTTCACTTACCTTACGTCTTTCAACACCATTGTGTAACTATCTAATGAGCAATTTAATAGAAATGGTTATTTTCTCGCAATAACCTTCTATTAGAAATAACTTTAAGTATGTTTTATGTAATAGAAAGAGCACCGAAACACGAGGCTATCTGATTTGTACGAGGGGGCGTAGCCCCCGAGTATAAATCAGATTGCCGAGTGTTTTGGTGTTCTTTCTCTTTTGTATCATAGTCAAACATGACAGCACGTTCCCTGTTGGCATAATATGAAACCCCAGAAAAAATTAACCAGTGAACGAGCATTTGAATATGATAGTTCTGCCCCTTTCCCTTTCTCTGCCGTCACGATATGTAAACCCCGGCAAAAATGAACCAATCAACGGGCATTATCTGGAGTGCGGGTAACTGATACCTGCACTCCAGTTACCGCACTGTGCATGTATGTTTACGATTTAACTCTGACACTTTTTCTACAGAAAGGTCCCCAAACTATGATACAAGTTTGCCTTGAAGAAAGATTGTTTTAATAGAGATAAGAAAATAATTTGACTATCAGAAATTCCAGAAATGTTTGAATTTAAAAAAGTTTAAAAAATGATATTTATGGGTTTACAATAACTGTTTGATTTATCAAATTCCAAGCATATGACTAATACAAATCTTTATACATTACGCTTTAATAAATCAAGGTAAAGCATCCATTTAAAATATTTTATACAATAAAGAAAAAAGGAATTATATGTACTTAATCATAAATAATATGTAAATCCTGATTCATAATACAATTATGATATAATAAGCATAAGATACACACAAATCGTATGTATATTCTACATGGTGCATTAGTTTTTAGCTCACCTGAGCATGCTCAGGGTGAGCTTTTAGGATCGATGATTGTCCGTCGTCCGTCGTCCGTTCACATTTAGTCGTTAACACTCTAGCGGTCGCATTTGTGCCACAATCATCATCAAACTTGGTCAGGATGCTTATCTAGTTGATAGCTCGGATGAGTTCGAACATGGGTCATCTCGGATGAGAAACTAGGTCACAAGAGCTAAAAATAGGAAAATCTTGTTAACACTCTAGCGGTCACATTTTTGCATCAATCATCATCAAACTTGGTCAGGATGCTGATCTAGTTGATAGCTCGGAAGAGTTTGAACATGGGTCATCTCGGATGAAAAAGTAGGTCACCAGAGCTAAAAATAGAAAAACCATCTTAACACTCTAGCGGTCACATTTTTGCATCAATCATCATCAAACTTGGTCAAGATGCTTGTCTAGGTGATAGCTCGGATGAGTTCGAACATGGGTCATCTCAGATGAAAAAGTAGGTCACCGGAGCTAAAATTAGAAAAACCTTGTTAACACTCTAGCGGTCACGTTTTTGCATCAGTCATCATCAAACTTGGTCAATATGCTTGTCTAGGTGAAAGCTCGGATGACTTTGAACATGGATCACCTCGGATGAAAAAGTAGGTCACAGGAGCTAAAAATAGAAAAACCTTGTTAACACTCTAGCGTCACATTTTTGCCTCAATCACCATCAAACTTTGTCAGGATGCTTGTCTAGATGATAGATCGTATGAGTTTGAACATGGGTCATCTCGGATGAAAAACTAGGTCACAGGAGCTAAAATTGAAAAATATTGTTAACACTCTATTGGTCACAATTTTAACTCAATTGTCATCAAACTTGGTCAGGATGCTTGTCTAGGTCATTGTTGGGAATAAATCGAACATGGGACATCTCGGATGAAAAACTAGGTCACAGGAGCTAAAAATAGAAAAATCTTGTTAACACTCTAGTGGCTACTGTTGTGATCCAAATATTCTGTTAATTGGTCTGAAAGTTTGTTTTGATGATTTATAAGTCAAGATCGAACATGGGTCATCTTGGATGAAAAACTAGGTCACACCGCCCAAATATGGAAAAACCTTTGTTAACATTCTAGTGGTCACATTTTCGGCTCAATTATCATCAAACTTGGTCAGGATGCTTGTCTAGATAATTGCTTGGATGAGTTCGAAATCGCATGTGAAACTAGGTCACCGGAGCTAAAAATAGAAAAATCTTGTTAACACTCTAGTTGCTACTGTTTTGATCCAAGTATCCTGGAAATTGGTCTGAAAGTTTGTTTTGATGATTTCTAGGTCAAGTTTGAATATGTGTCACCTGGGTAAAAAACTAGGTCGCACTGCTCAAATATGGATAATCCTTGTTAACACTGTAGTGGTCACATTTTTGACTCACCTGTCATGAGACTTGGTCAGAATGCTTGTCTAGGTAATTGTTTGGATGAGTTTGATAAGTCAGGTGAGCGATCTAGGGCCATCATGGCCCTCTTGTTTTATTTTCATTTTATTTGTGCATACTTGATGTTTGATACAAATCTTTTTTTATAATTTTCAAGAATATTTGTAAAGACAAGGAATAATATATAAACTAGAGACTTTCAATAAAGACATAATTTATATTTCCATACTTTCAAAGTAAAAATAAGCAACGGGAATAAACAAAATCGATTTCATTTCATTGCCTCTTCACTGCAACATTATAACTTTTCGTTGTAGACACTTGTTATTGGTCATGATTTAACTTATACCATTCAACGTTGTACGGTTGCTCTTTTTCGTTCTCTGTTTATGAAGATGATCGTTTTTATATAGAGAATATTCATTCTTGTTTTGTAAAAGTTACAATATGTACGAAACCAAGTTATTTTCTGAATTTCATATATTGAAGACTTGAGTCTCTAGCAAAAAGCTTTTTAGCATCATATGTGCAATTTAATTATCTCGACATACTGTTAAGTTAACCATATCCGACCTTCTGTAAATGTCAGGCGCATATGTTCAAGTCAAATTATATCCATTCAAGAAAATACTTTAAAAAAATCTCTATTTATTGCTAAGCTTTATAATTGTTACTAATTGAAAGCTTTAATGCTTATGTATGTGACAAAAATCCATCCTCTGCTTATAAACGTCTTCGGCATTATATAGCTGCAAAAACAGCACTGAATCAATGAAATGATATTAACTTCTTTCTATGTTAGGAAATGTCAACGATATATTTACTTGTTAAGCTAAATATTTATTAGTTTGTAAATTATCAAAGGAAAAAGAAACAAATAAAGTTATCATAAACCATTATATGCCATTAATAGAAAATGATTAAGTTATGCAATTACTTGACTTCTTGTCGATTAGGTTTTGCTGCCGCATCCAAGAATTAAAGGTATTTAGTGTTACTCATCAAAATAAAATAATTATTTTTTTCGTTATAGCCACAAAATCTTTTACAGCAGATCAGCATGGGTAAAATCATTATATCTTTCAATAATATCATATTAAACATATGTTACATTGCGGATTGCAATGGTTCATTTTTTTCTAATGTTGCTATCGTATTTTTGCCTAAATGCCTCCAGAAATGTGTGACACAATGCAACTGCATATTTTCACCAACATGTCGTCGCATTTAAACTTTCTACAAGCATAGGAGAGGGCTACTTTAACAATAGAAAGTTATGTACCGTTGGAATATGTTCATTAGTATTCAAATATTGAAAGAAATAACTAAAAATAACTGAAAATGAAAAAACAAAACAAAAAAAAAAACATTTAAGGTAATGGGCGCGCAATTAGATGTGGCACAATGTTACTTACAGCTAATGTCACGTAATCATCTTCTATGTTTATCGCAATTAAGATTTATTTAATCTGATAATTAAACGTCTTATACTCCACTACAAAACACGTTTTATTTTTTGTGGGAAAGCAAATAACCAACACTTGATTTGTATCGTGATTCAGAAGAGTAAAGATGAAATATCAAAACTTGTAAGTTTTATTTCAATGTTAGAGCGTTATTGTTTCAGTCATCATTCGAAGTATTTTTATCTCTAGACTGAAAATCCAACTATACAAGACAATATTTTAAAACAATAAGAAATACTTAAAGAATATCCAAATGATACATTTCTTCTGTTTAAGTCAGTATTTGAAATACTGAGAAAATTGTAGTCCAATTTAGTTTGATACAAGAAACGAGAGAATATTTTATGTTGAAGTTATTTATTTACTAACCTTTTTGTCAGAATACTGTCATATTTACCAGAAAAAGATTGAAAAGTTAGAATTGCAAGGATTTAAAGAGTGTGCCAATATTTGATCAAATAACTCTCCTATGCTGAACGGGAATACATGATATTTATAAAAAGTAAATTGCGTTATGCAATATGACAAATATGCATTAGGAAGAAGGTATGACTAAGCATTGTAGAACGAATGGTTAGGTATTGCAACCAAATATTGTTTCAATGTCAATCAAAACATCCAAAAATGTATATATGAAAAAAATATGTGATTGAATCCGAGTTCTGCAAGAATAAGTATTGCGAAGATAAACTGCCAAAGAATGAAGGAACGTAGGAAATTTTCAGGATCTTGTTTTCATACAGTCAGATATTTCGCTACCAATCAGAGGATTATAAAGGTGAGAGATATGTCTGGAAACCTACCAAAGAACACTTACAGAAACACAAGCAGTGTAAAAAGACATGTCAAAATGTTCGCCCAGTAAATGTTTTTCTTTCAAGGCGTGAGAATACTTGAGAAATATACATTACATGATGTACAGTGAATAATGACTATTGTGTATTTTTGACAAAACAGTCGCAAGTGAAGCATGTTTTAAGCTTATAAGTAATTATTGCAAAGCGTTCGGATTCAATATTTAAATTTATCAATGTCAGTCTCGAAAACAATGTATGTGGTAGTTGAATATTTTATGATTATTATTGTATTAAACAAATCAATCGCATACGTCTTGCATAAATTTATAAAAGAAATACCTCTCTCGATTGAATTACCATCATCTTCTCGCGATCGTCCTAAAAGTCTAATATAATTGTAAGTGCTCTAGTGGGTGTTGTCTGGACAAATATTTACAACCTTTAACATACAGGTTACGATCTAAGTTCACATGTTTTAATTCACTGTAAGTTGAGAAATAAAATAAATGTGTCTTGAGGCAAAATTAGTTAAAGATGATTACATATATTAATAAGACTGGCAATGTCTGCGTGTAAGGAGCTTGAAATACATGTATTTATAATAAAATGATCATGGTTAAACTAATCAATAAAGTGTAAATAAACTTTCTTTTCATATAGGCATGTCAACAATGTAATGATTGCTACCTTTTACATCCTTTTTTCTGTTTCTTTCATATGATGTTGCTATGATAACATTGAGACAAAATATACGTAGCCAAATGTCGAAACTCAAATTTAATAAACACCACATTTACCTCTGATTGCAGCATTTGCTGTAAAGGACGTGAGGCTATAACGACAAATGTCTAATTATTTCAATTTTATAAGTGACAAGAACTGCTCCGTTGAAACAACTGTGTGATTGTTAGCGGAATTCAATACTGAGAGAGCAAGGCTGGTAAAAAACCTTAAGTGGACAAAAACATTCATCACTTTGAGTATAACCTTAATGAATAGCAAACAGTGCAGACCACGATAAGACGGCATTCATACAAAGATGCATCATAAATGTTAGTCCTCCAGGTTGGTGATATAAGGCAATATTAAAACGGTCAAATTAGAATTTTGTTAAAACTGGCATTTATGGAATATAATAATAAAACATTCTATACATAAATCTATGGACAGTTTCAATATTGCCTAATATGTCCTAATGAAAACTCCCGAAACACGTCCTAAAACAATTAGGGAAAACAAAAATAACTTTCAGCCCCCGTATCATCTCCTTCGACTGCAAAATATAGATATAGAATAATGTATCTAAACTACTTTTCTTAAGATAGCCATAATGTCTCCAAGTGATCGAACACAGAAAAGTATGAGATATTAAATAGATTCTAATCAGAAGAGCGAAATATATCCTCCCCATGTTGACACATGATCACCAATTTAATTTCCCTGTTGTTATACACAATTTTATTTAATCTTGAATCCAAAAGTCTATCAATGATACACAATTAACTCATTTCTAGAAAATGTAGAAAAGACATGAGTGAAAACAATATTTAAATGCAATAACTTGAGCTATTTTGAAAAAATAAAACTGTGTGTGAAGGTCGAGTAGTTAAAAGCCAATAGTAATACTTTAAATTACTGAATAGAACTCTTTAAATTTTCTGTGAATTTTGATAAAGTTCTATATTAAGCTTGTTTTTTACTCCCTATGTAAATCGTTAGACAATTACAGAAATTTTGCAATTTGATACATTGCATTAATGAAAACAGCACTTAAGAATGCGTTTATAATAATATTCAAATTTCTTTAAAAATTGTTATATATAACTAGACAGGAATATATTGATAAAAATAGTAGGACAAATTTCGATGCATTTTTCTTGCAAAGTTTTCCATGAATAGTGAATATTAATGTATTTCGTAAGCTATTGAGTTTACATTTTAATTAGAGATTTGTCTACAAAATAAATGAATACTTAATGTTTTCAGTTTGTAATTTGTTTGTTTCAATGTGTCTGGAGAACTTCACAAGCTTCTTTTAGACACCAGAACTATACAAAAAAAGATGAATAGCTAATTTTAATTTAATAAGAATCTTGATATGAAAACTGTCAGAATGTAACATAATATTATGCACTCGCTCCCTTCTGTAATTCATGAAAAGAACAACAATAAAAACCAAATCAACATTTTGTGTAAGACCGAGAAATTTGACTTAAAGTCATATTAATCACCAGCCTATTCACTTATGAAAAAGAAAAACCTCACCCTTTACTTGTGTTTGATAATCTCTTCTATTCCTCTGCAGTGATAGTATCTTAAATGATCGTAAAAGTCGGTAAGTTCGATAAGTTGTTCTGCAATACTGCCGAATTAGCCTAAACTACACCTAGGCTAAGAAGTGTGCTCAAAGGATTTCTAATAGATTGTAGTAAAAAATATACGAAAACAAAAGTGACCAATTTCGTAAGAAAGAAAATATATACGCTATGCTTATTGTCTTCAACACATTTCAAGACCAAGTTATACAATTGCCCGCTACTTCGATTTTAACACAAGGTAACTCAATAACTGCTAACCTCAAATTAAAATTAACAATTATTTAAAGAGAAATGTTACCAATTGCATTGACAAACAAAAAACCTGTTTATTTCATGAAGACAACAAACATCATCAACGATATGTATCAATACGAACACACTCCAATGGAATGACATTGACGTTCAATTGATTATGGCAAAAGTCATGTTGAACATTTTTTAAATCAATCAACTATGGTGTTTTTTTTTATTTTTATGTCTTACAAAAGTTTTTAGAATCTTTGGTCGTGACGTACAATGATCTACCCCACTCTGTAGCCTATAGAAAAAATGCATCTAAGTTAACACTTTGGAGCGAAAATTAATAGTAACAATAAAACACAAATGAATAAATAAAATAAAGCATGCACAGAATACATTAGTCTAAAAATTAACAATGTAAGTAAACAAACAACTACGGACTCAGAGCCCACAATAATGTTGAAATAAAACAGAACGATAAATCATCTTGATCAATGAAATAGCAAAACTATTAAAATTCAAAAATATCGAAAAACGGGAGATTCTCCGTTAGCACTGAGTTTAGAATAGTTGAATCGAGTTTAATTTTACTGACAGAATGATTATAAGTCATACATCTCCATAACCCCTAGCACCGGTTTCAGTAATATTCAATCTTTTACAAAGTTAATGTTCGGAAGCAGAGATTTAGAAGAATCATAAAAATATAGCAACAATACATTACAGACAACACTTTATGTTACACGCTGTTGTGAGTATAAAAAAAAGGATTTATCTTAAACAAATTTCTAAAATATTATCCAGAAACTTAAGATATATTTTTTTTCTGAATTTAGATTCAACAAAGCTACTATCATAATAATTTTCTAATTTATTAAGTCTTTCAAACTTTCTATGTTCTTTTATATATCAGAGCAATCAATCTTCTCAGAAACAAATTGTCAAAAAGTCTTTCTTGATTTGATATACCGCAAGACAAAAGGTCAAACAATGAGAAACCGTCTCCTAGTTTTATCATTCAGCTGAATGATAAACGCTCCTGTATGATTATGTCTCAACCTAAACTCTTACATCATATTTATATTAATATTTACACCATGCTGCATTTCTTTGTTATTGATGTGATAATCATTATTTGTTGGGTTTTTGTTTTTTTTAAGGACAAGGCAGAATGATTTCTGTTTTATCTTTTAATATTTTTTATATCTACTGAGACAATAGTTATGGCTGTTTGGTTACTCCGTTATGCAAAATAAATGATACAAAAATGAACTAAATACTCATATGCTTCAACAAGTTGATTGCTTATAGTGAATATTCTTGTACACTGCACAATTACGGATACTTGTAATGAAAACATAATGAATATTTTCAGTTGGACAACATCGGATATTAGTAAATCTTATTAGTAAATGAGACATGTAATTTGTGAATATTATATGTGTGTTTTTTGATTGCCGAGGCTTTACAAAAATGAAGTGCGTTTTTTTGCTTTTAAATGCCAGTGTGCCAGCAGAAGTACGTGTTAGATTTTTAAAGTTTGTTTTTTATCTGTTGCTCGGTAAGATTAATAGTGTAGAGGAAACTAAATGCAATTATTTAATTAAGCATCAAAGCCCCCCCGTACAGTATAAGGATTTTTCAGTTAATATGTGATCTGATTCCCAAAACTATATTTGCTTCCGATACCTATGTCAAGCAAGAAACTATTTGGAACACGATTGATCTTCTAAATAACGCGAACTTTTGACCTTGGTGTTATCATAGTGGAAACATAAAAAGACTAGACAGTTTTCGACACTCAATGTTTATACAGGCGAAATAATTTGACCTATAATTTTAACTCGCGAAACAGCAGATGGTGTATACAAAATAAACTAAGTGTGTAATAAAAAATCAAAAGGGTAAACAAAACTAGTAAAACAAAAGATAAAACTGCGTAAACACCAGTTTAGCAAGTTTAAAAAACTATATAATGACACCAAACAACGACACACTCTGTTCAACAATTCAGAAAAGATAAAATGATTATTGTTTAATGTTTAACGCTTATAGTTAATCTATGACATAATATGCGAATAACATAAACACTAAACCTAAAAAACTAGAGTGGTGGTATTATAAAGAAATCAAAAGATACAAAACTATGTTAAAACTAAAGATAAAACTGGCGATTAACAACCAAGGTTTTTGTATAGCAGATTTTAAGAACAATGATAATAATTCACAAACAACGAACAACGTACAACAATTCAGAAAAGATCTTTTAGGAACAATGTTATGATTTTTATGTAATGATTAACGCTGATATAATGTGCGAATAACATAACCACTAAACTCGTAGCGTGGGTATTAAACTTTGAATGCTGTGTTTAAAAACTGTTAAGAGCAAAAGGTTATAGGTTTACGTAAATAAACTTCAATAGATTGTTCAAGGCAATTTCAGTATTTAAAAAGTTTTGTTTTTAGAAATGTCATGTTAACATTCCTGAAGACTTTGAGTATATGAAGATACAAAATACATTGTTAAGCTCTGAAAGTATAAAATAACTTCAAATTTTAGCAGATTCGGTGGCTTGGTAAGTTAAATGCTTTACTTTAAATATATCGGAGGGATCAGATCATTTTACTTTTCAAAGCCAACATTTTGTTGGAGAATTTCTAAGAAAACTTGCGAAGACTCATTAATTTCTCCACTTTATATGGTATTTCCTTGATGCGTTTTTAATTTATTGTATGATACTGTTCTTTTGGAGAACGGTACTATTCCCATTTACAACGTGTCTTGTTTCGACACCTCCTCTTTCAAAAGTATAACAAATAGAAAATTAAATCAAATCTTGCCCAATATTTCACTGAAGTGTTGTTATAATTTTTTGTCCTTCGGGATGATTGATTCAGGCACTAAAGTTTTGAAGAATAAATATCGCTTTCTTTGACAATTATTTGTTAATCATTGATATCATTGTTTAAGCTAGGACAATTAAATCACACCAATATACAACATATACCATATAAAATAAATGTACGGCGTAGTGACCAATGGATGAAAGGCCATTATTATATTGCACCAGATAATCTGTACTTATCACAACTATTATAATTCGTTGATACATTAATGGTCACACAAAGTAAGTTACAGACCAAAATAAACGATTATGTGAGGACAATTTTCTTCAGTGTCACTAGACAATCAGCACATCTTTATTAAAAAGGCTTATCTGACCATCCTTTAAATACATAAAGGATTCTATTTTATTGCTTTGCCAATGCCTTTGAGCTCCTAATAACATTTTGTGTCTGCCAAAAGAGCACTGTATGAGTTGTAATTATTTCCACTGAAGCACTTTTTTCTCGGAAATAACTTTGTTCATATTTGTATCGATCGCGAGGAAACGATTTTTTGATAAAGCAACATAATATTATGTGAAGAAAATTCAGCTAGTCAAATAGAAGAGGCTCTTTTGTAAATATCTGTTTTTTCAGTTTTTCACCAAATATGCTGCATTTTATATGTACTTTATAAAAATATACGTCTAATTAGTTAACGTATGTATGTTTTATACAAATCTCTTTTATAATTTGCAAGAATATTTCTACTAAAGTCTGTTTAGTCAAGTTTATACAAATTGGTTTTAGTTGGATTGCTTAGGAATCTATAAGCTTATTGAAACACTCTCGAATCCATTCCTGGATCCAACCAGTAATAAGCAATTATTCTCAAGGAATACGGCTGTTGAATCACCCTTAGGATATGTGGCCTGCTTTTAAAATTTGTCTTTTGACATCTTTTCTGTGATATGCAGGCCGCATAACCTCTGATCCCCTTTCTAAATTCCATTATATTTAGTTCCGCCCATTGTTTTCTCGTTTAGGGTACAAACATTTTTTTTTTACTTGGGGACCTTATGCCGCTTTTGATGGAATGGGACTTACGTGTAACATTGAAGGTTCCATGATAACCACCATAGAACAAAGTCTCGAAACTTTAAAAATTCAACGTACCACATACAAATGCTTGAAATCTGCTTAAGCCCGGTGCTAGGCGTAAGACCCAGAGGTGCACTGACCAGTACGTCCGATGACACGCTCAATCAACGACCTGCAACATTTCAATTTGCCTGTTGGGCTTGCCTATAGAATCTTATTTAATTATTACACCTGACCAGTACCCACCGTCAGCAACCTTAATTACAGTTGCCGACGCGTTTACACTCGCCACGCCGCCAACTCTTGTACAATGTTAAATAGTAAAAAGGTTGTAGGTATCCAATCTAAGGCAACCAATCACCCAGTAATCAATAAAAACAAATGAACGTTTCTTTCGTTTCATGCAAAGAAAATTGGTGATATAAGTTTAAAAAAAATCAAGCCTGTGGGTAAGGAAACTATTTTGAGCGATTCAGAACTACTTGAATGACAAGTTTTTTTTAGATAACATTTGTTTTACATGGAGGCATTAATATTTTCAAGTGACTGTTTTCTGTAGTTACATTTTTTCATGTTTGTTTTCTATTTTTTCTTCATCAGTATTTGATGTCAATATTTCAAGAAAACTTTGGTTAGCAGTGTGATAATTCTGCGATGTTTAGAAATGTAATGACACCTATAACTATTATTTTATATGACGGTTACAATCTAGAGCACTCCAAAAATATTGCAAAAATAACGCTTTTCATAAGGTGATTCCGAATGGCTAAACTGACTGTATATAAACTAGATACTGACAATAAAGACATATCTAATATTTCCATACTTTCTAAGTAAAAATAAGCTACGGAAAAAAAACATAATCATTTCATTTCATTGCCTCTTCACTGCGACGATGTAGACACTTAATTTTAGTAATGAAATTGATCTCATAAATGATAAAATGCAATACAAATGTAATTGGTCATGGTTAAGATTAAACTTGATAACAATCTATTAATTAACACAGTTCAAATATAATGATTTAAATAGAGTTAATAACATGTCATTGATAGAACAATATAATGTTATTACAATTGGACATGAAGATGGTATTTATAAACGATGTACAGTTGCTCTTTGCCATTCTCCGTTTATGAGGATGTTGGTTTTTTTTATACAGAGAATATTCATTCTTTTTTTTAAAGAATAACATTTTCTTTACATGTTTCTAAATTTCATATACTGAGTACTTTCTATATACACAATAAAGCAAAATGCTTTTTAGCATCATGTGTGCAATTTAGTTCTCGTGACATACTGTTAACCATATCCGACCTTTTTTAAATGTCAGGCGCATATGTTCAAATCAAGTTATGTTCATTCAAGGAAATAATTAAAACCATAAATTCAGTATTTATTGCAAAGGTTTATAATAGCTTTAATGCTTAAATAGTGACAACAAATCCATTATCTGTTTCTAAATGTCATCTTTGAACATTATATAGCTGTAAGTACATCGCTGAAACAATTAAACTGATCATTAATCATTATATGCAATTGATAGAAAACGATTAAGTTATGCAATTACATGAATTTTTGTCGATTAGGTTTTTCTGTTTATAGCTTATTGTCATACCAATGACTTTAAAGGTATTTGTTATTGTATGTTATATCTTTCTATAATACATGTAAAATTATATACATATCTTATGCAATTATTTGCCGATTGCAAATGGTGTTATATTCTAAGGTTCTTTGTACTTACCGCACGTATGACCTGCAGGTTTTGTAGAACAATGCAACTGCATATTTCACAAAATCTCGTCCATCAAAACTTCTACAAGTAAACCCGAAATAAGACACCTGCAACAATAGAAATACCTGAACGGCAAAATATATGTATGGTGAACATGGAATTGTCATATTCAGAACTGTGAAAAAGATATAACTAAAAAACTAAATATAAGAACAAACAAAACATCGGCCGCGCCTAGTGATTAGCGAATTCTAAATTTGTTGTTACTTTCCTTAATATCTTATATGGCGGCAAAAAATTGCAGAGTTACTATTATATAGTCTTCTGATATAATTTTAATGCCTAACAACGCCTTCCCTAAGAAGGGCGCGCAATTAGCGGTGACCAACTTATCAAATCAAATGTCACGTAATCATCCATCAAGTTTATCGCAATAAGGATTTATTTAATCTGATGATAAAATGGTTTATTCTCCACTACAAAACACGTTTTTGTGGGAAAGCAATTAAATTATTTTTTTCCAAGAAATACTTAAAAAGAATATCCAAATGATAAATTTTACTGTTATTGTTATTATCAATATTTGAAATACTTAGAAAATATTAAACCAATTTATTTTAATATAAAAAACGAGAGAAAACTTTATGTTAAAGTTTACTGACTTTTTTGTCAAAATATTGTCAAATTGTCTGCTGTATATTTTCTAGAAAAAAAGATGAAAAATAAGAATTGCAAGGATGTAAAGAATGTGCCAATATTTTACCATATAACATCTCCTATGTTTGAGAGGATACACATGATAAAGTAATTTACTATTTTAGACAAAAAGTATATTGCATATTGCAATATGACAAATATACATTAGGAAAAAAGAATGACTAAGTATTGTAGAACGAATGATTAGGTATTGCAACCAAATACTGTTTCAATGTCAACCAAAACATCCAAAAATGTATATATTTAAAAAAAGAAATATATGATTGAGTCGAGTTCTGCAAGAATAATTATTGCAAAGACAAACTGCCAAAGAATAAGGGAATGTAGGAAAATGTCAGGATATTGTTTTTATACAGTCAGATATGTCGCTACCAATCAGAGGATTATAAAGGTGATATATATGTCTGGAATACTACACAAGAACACTTAAGAAAACATTAAACCCATGTAAAAGACTGCAAAAAGAGCCCATACTGTTTTCTTTCATTATGAGAATAAATAATTACCAAGTATACTTACATATGTACACTGAATATGACTTTTGCTTATTGACAAAACAGTCGCAAGTGAAGAATGTTGTTAAGCTGATAAGCAATTCTTTGCAAAACTTTCAAATAAATGATAATAGATTTATCAATATCAAATAAGAGTTAGTTATTGTATGATTATTATTGGATTAAATTTTATTCATTCAATTTGCTGAAACATTTCCACAAAACGTTTACAAATATTGAAAGGTCTGTATTTTACAATTTAAGTGTTTGATAATCTGATCAAAATGAAGTTTTGTTCAGGTTTGTAAGTGAAACATGTCACATACATGATATACATTTATAGTGTTAGGTACTCAGTACAAGATAAAGTTCTAAGGCGGACCTTTTCAAATCCATACTGAGTTAGTACGTTTTAAATGCAATAATCCTGTTGAGTTTGACAGAAACATTTTTTTTAACATACTGAGGACAAATGTCTGCTATTTATGATCATTTTTTATATGTTGGAAAGATTTACGAAATGAAGACATATGTATAAAAGGAATACCTCTATCTATTGAATTACCATCTTCTCGTCCTAAAAGTACAATATATTTATTAGTTTTCAAGACAAATATTTATAACCTTTAACACACATAGTGCTCTAATGGGTGTTTTCAAGACAAATATTTACAACCTTTAACACACAAGTTACGTCTGCGTTTCACAGTTTAGTCTCTTAGTAAGAATAAAAAATAAATGGTCTTTCGCGCAAAATTAGTTTAGATGATTACGTCAATTTGAGCTCGGCAGGGCTTCCGTCTAGAAGCTTGAAACAATATAAAAAATGAGGAAACTTAGCAAAATCGATAATAAATATGTGTAAGTAAAGCTGCCTTTTACATCAAATATGTCAACAATTTAAAGTGTCTTTTTTTCTTTGAGTGGGTTTGTGACGAAAAACAACTCAATGAGGTTTCACATATGTATCAGGTCTAGAACAAACCAGGTTATAAAAGAAATCTAACTTATAAATATTAAATATAGCGAAATACAAGTATCTATACAATAAATAAATGAACTAATAAATATGTGTTCACTTGTCCGAAAGCGAACCAGATGGTGAAATACCAAAGAAAATTTGCTATACAGAACCATAACTTGCATAGCAAAATCAACCATCCATCACTCAACTTGCAAAACCAGTTCAATCATCCATAACAAAAGGACAAAAGACAAAAATGAACACATAAAACCACAATATATTTGGTCTGGCCTTTAAGGGAAATTACCGTATTTACTATAAAAAGAGAGCTTGGCCTAATTTAACCTTATCTCCATTTTCCTTACATATGATGTTGCTATGGTAGCCTTGAGACAAAATAAACATAGAAAAATGTCGACACTGTCAAATTTAAATAAACACCGTATTTACCTCGAGCTCTGATTGCCGCATTTGCTGCTATAGATGCGAGGCTATAACGACAAAAATCCAATTATTTTAATTCAATGAGTGACAAGAACTGCTCCGTTGAAACAATTGTGTCATGGTAAGCGAAATTTAATACATGTATGCATCATCAAGGTAAAGAAAAGCAGGAATGTTGAGCAATGGATGTATTTCTGTGATGTATTTAAGAGAACATTTTAAAGTTAAAGAATTCTGTCGCGAGCATAAATAATGAATAGTGTAATTTACGTTTCTTAATGTATTGATATCGAACCTAGGTTATTGTACTATCTAGTTAAGTCTGACCTTTCCATTAGTTTAATGCGTACACTAGGATATATGCTAAGTTAAAATTTGAATTCATTTTTATAGATTAATTTTGCCGGACAGAGTTAAAGTTTAGAAATATATTAACTGCACTAATAGATGTATCCCATTGTCGCTTAGGCTACCTTTACGGTTGCGACAGTCATATATTGCAGCCCACTGTTTATCAAAGGAGATTAAATAGGTTCAAATTACTGAAGTATATACATCTATCTCGCTTAACATCAGTGTACCCCTTTGAACACCAAAGAAAGCAAACTCTTTCATTCCTGTTCGACGCCAATATGCACTAATAGAGTTAGAGCGCCGAAAACCTCAAAAGAACAAAATATCTTCGTAAAACACTTTTAAAAGAAACGATTCACATCTCTGACGAAATTAAATCAAGCGTATAAGCTAACTGTATCTAACAGTAAAAACTGTAAATGATATAGCAATTAATTGCTTGTGCGTGTATACCTACATTACTGACGGGTGTTAAATTGTCTGATGAAATTACAACTCACTTAAAAACGATTAATCTAAAACTATTATAATTTAAAGTTTATCACATTTTAAACACGCACTAAACAAGGAACAGTACAACACTTACACTTCTAATTAGATGATAACATCAACCTATTCCACTTCTTTTATTCTAAAAGTTAACATTTATTGATACGGTTATACCCCGGTAAATTTGTCTGCATACGAGCATAATATTAAAAGACCTGTTACATCAATCGTAGGATTATTTTTGGCATGTAAACACTTTTAAAAGAATGCATAAAGTTAGAATGTTTTAGCAAGATTTGATAACATACAGAGAATCTACACTACAGTATGTCTTGTTCATATGCCAATATAAGGATGAAGTTTACGATAAGATACTGAGAGGGCAAGACTGGTACAAAACATTCGCCACTTAGAGTATGAACTGAATGAATAGCGAACAGTGCAGACCAAGATCAGATGGAAAATTTACAAAGATACATTACAAATGTAATATTTCTTCTCTGGTTTGTTGAAGTCATATGCTCTATTATCTCTCACTACAAAATCTAGACAATATTGTCTCAGTATTTAATACATAATAAATTTAGGTGAGAAAGAAAATATCTTGTCACGGTATTCTTACTAGTCGACTTGCAAAATGTAATATAAATATGAGTGAAAGAAAACCGCTTTTAGAACTTAAGTGACACTGGCATTATAGTCCTAGTGATAAGACAGAACAGTTGAGATATTAATAGGCCAAACAGAGAGCAAATTAACTTCTCCCCATGTTGACACATGTCACAAATTATTTCCCTGTGTTGATACAGTTTTTATTAATCTGTGAATGTCTCAAAGTTCTTACCAAATGACAGACTATTAAACATTCTTAGGAAAATGCTAGAAAAGATACAATTGAAAACATTATCTAAATTCAAAATATTTCCATTAAACAAAACACAACTTGTATATGAAGGTCGAGTTCTTGCAATATTTAATATTGCAGAATAGAACTTTTTAAATTATATGTAAATTTTGATAAAAGCTCTCATTATATTTAACTTGTTTTGTCTTGCTATGTTAGTCGTTAGATAAAGAACATTTGCAATTAAATATATTGTTATAATAAAAAAAACATCACTTTAGAATAACAATTCGTTTTGTTTTTATATTCAAATTTTTATTTAAAACCTGTTATATGAATTAGAGACAGGACAGGAATTTATTGATAAAACTAGTTAGACGGATTTAGATGCATTTTTCCTGCAAAGTTTTCCATGGATTGGGAATATTAATGAATTGCATAAACCCTTGAGTTTACATTTTAATTAGAAATTTGTCTACAAAATACTTAACGAATACGTAATGTTTACAGTTCGTAAATTGTCTGTTTCCATGTGTCTGGACAACTAAGCAAGCTCCTTTTAGACCAGGATTATTATGCCAAAAGAGAGATGATCATATGCTAATTTTTCTTTATGAGAGATTTTGAATGTTTGAAATTGTCTCAGAATTGTATAATTATATTATTATGCCTTATTTCTGTTTCTGTTAATTCTAAAGTAGTATCACAATCAAAAACAAATTAAACATTTTGTGTTAAAATCGGGCAAATTTGATTTAAGGTCATTTAATCATTAGCTTAATCAATAATTGAAAAAGGAAAACTCACACCCTGTTCTCTTGTGTCTGATATATCTCTCTATTTCCTCTATTTGCAGTGATGTTATCTTAAAATTGATCGTAAATGTCGTGTCAAAGTCGTAAATTTGTCTACCTTTTGCCGGATGAGCTAATACATTTACACCTTAAAGTCTAAGAGTGTGTCAAAGGATATTTTTTTTATGTAATGAATATGCAAACAAAAGTTGACCAATTTTGTAAGATAGAATAGATATACTTTTTGCTGATTGTCTTAACATATTCCAGGACCAACTTATACAAATGTACGCTACATTTTCGATTTTACATGGTAGATTCAATAAGATGCTTTATATTTAAAATTTAAAATATCTAAACAGAAAATATATTACCAATTGCATGGTGACAGTGAAATGTTATGTATTTTCAATGAGACAACAGACATTGATCAACGTAATTAATGTATCCAATACGAAAACACTCCAATGGAATGGCATTGACGTTCAATTGATTAAGGCAAAAGTCATGTAAAACATTTTTTTTTCAAATCAACTTTGATGTGTTTTTTTGTTGCTATTTTCATTTCTTACAAAAGTTGTTAGAATGTTTAATCGTGGCGCAGTGATCTACCCAACACTGTAGTCTATAAAAAAAGATGCATCTAAGTTAATACTTTGGAGCAATAATTAATACATGTAAAACATTAATGAAAATGAATAAATAAAACAAACTTTTTGGCTGCTCTTTTGTAAACAGACAGATACGGACCAGAGTCACAAAGTTAATAAATCATACATTGTTTAAAATAAAACAAAGACGTAAAATTGTCCTGATCAATCCAAACAGCAAACTCTACAGAAATTGCAAAAAACTCTGGAGAAGAGGAGGTCTCCGTTAACAACAATAGGCTTGATCGAGTTTAATGACAGATGATATTAAGTGAAACATCTTTCACGCCCCTTAGCACCGGTTTTAGCAATATTCAATCTTCAACAAAGTTAAGGTTCGGAATCAATGATTTAGAGGAATCATAAAAAATATAGCAACAATGTATTACAGCTGTGAGACAACACTTGATGTTACCTGCAGTTGTGAGTATCAAAATTAAATAAAAAAAATTTATCTTAAAACAAATTTCCAAAATATTATCCAGAAACTTAACATATTTTTTCTGAATTGAGATTCAACAAAACTATATTCATAATAGTTTTCTAATGCACTAAGTATTTCAAATTGTCTATGTTCTTTTATATATCAGAGCAATCATTCTTCTCAAAAAACAAATTGTCAAAAAGTCTTTCTTGATTTGATATATCGCAAGACAAAAGGTCAAACAATAGGAAACCGTTTCCCATATCTTAGATTTATCATTCAGCTTGAATGAAATACGCTCCTTTATAATAATGTCTTGAACTAAACTCTTACATCATATTTATATTAATGTTTAAATCATACTGCATTTCTTTGTTGTTACATATCCCTTAAAAGCTAATGACAGGATGAAAACTCTGTCAGTTATTGATGCGATATTCATTATTTGTTGCTGTCTTTTTGAAGGACAATGTTGAATGATTTCTGTTTAATTTTTTAACAATCATATTTACTGCGACAAATGGTTACGGCTGCTAGGTTACTATGTTATGCAGAATAAATGATACAAAATTTTGAACTGAATACTTAATTATAAATAAATTCTTTAACGATTTTATTGTTTATAGTGAATATTCTTGTACACTGCACAATTTCGGGTACTTGTAATGAAAACATAATGACATTTTTTCAATTGGACAACATCGAATAATTTCTTATAAGTAAATGAGACCTGTGACTTGTGAGTATTACATATGTGTTTCTTTATTGCCGAAGCTTTACAAAAATGAAGTGAGTTTTTGCTTTTAAAAACAAGTGTGTCAGCAGAAGTACGTGTTAGACTTTTAAAGTTTGTTTTTATCTGTTGCTCAGTAAGATTTAAAAGCGTAGGGAAACTATGCAATATATCAATTATACGTCAAAGTCAGTAGAAAGATATTATTTTTTTCAGTATATATTGATCTGATTTTTCTAAATAATATTTGCTTTCCTGATACTATGTCAACTAAGGAACTATTTTGACACTGTTTGGTTTTCTATTACGGACTTTTTTGACCTTGGTGTTTTTCATAGTGGATAACAATAAAGAAGACTATATAGACAGTATTTCGCCATCAATTTGTTTTATAAGACGAAATAATTTGACCTCTATATATAACTGCAAAAAGCAGGATTGTGTATAAAAATAAACCAGAGTGGTGGTATAATAAAGAAATCAAAAGATACAAAACTATGTTAAAACTAAAGATAAAACTGGCGGTTTACAACCAAGGTTTTTGTGTAGCAAGTTTTAAGAACTATGATAGTAATTCACAACAACGGCAACTCTGTTCAACAATTCAGAAAAGCTATTATGATTTTTGTTTAATGTTTAACGCTTATAGTAAATCTATGACATAACATAACCACCAAACTCGTAGAACACAGTTTTGACATTGGTATTTACCTTTGAAGGCTGCGTTTAAAAACTGTTAAGAGCAAAAAGGTAAAAGGTTTACGTAAATAAATTTCAAATGATTGTTCAACGCATTTTCAGTTTTTGAAAAGTTGTGTTTATATAAATGCCATGTTAACATTTCCGAAAACTTTCAGTATATGAACATACAGAATAAATTCTTAAGCTCTGAAAGAAGATAAGAATTAATTATCATTTATCTTATATGCGAAGGTTTTTCCTTTCATCTGATACTGATTACTTGACGTTTGGCGGAAAAAACCTTTCGGACGTCAGTTGTTATTGAATGGGTGTTATCCAACTTTGTCATCGATCTATAAGCTAATGTGACTTAAATTACTAGATATACGTTTTGCAGGATGTGAATAATACAATTTCCAGACATTCTTTTATGAAAAAGAACTATGAAAATGTTTGTCAAATGCTAGAGTAGGAAGATGTTACACAAAACTCTATAAAATTCATAAAGCATCATTGAATTAACATATCCTTAAATTTGTAAATGATTTGAAATATTATATGACGTGCAATTTAAACCTGCAACTTTTCTGCGCACAAAAATGGAAAAGGACTTTTCATGTGAAAAAAACTTATTAATTCAGCGTATTCGCCTACTCTTTCATATGTCCTAATGAAGTGATTTTGATCAATAAAAATGCTTGAAATTTAAGCAGAATCGGTGGATTGGTAAGTTAAATGCTTTACTTTAAATGCTAGAATATTCACACTTTTCTAACGTGAATTATAGTACCAACATTAACATGTATATCGGAGGGATCAGATAATTTAACTTTTCAAAACCAACATTTTGTTGGAGAATTTCTAAGAAAAATTGCGAAGAACTCATTAATGTCTCCACTTTGTTTGAGGTATTTCCTTGATGCGTTTTTAATTTATTTCATGGGACTGTTCTTTTTGAGAACGGTACTGTTCCCATATACAACGTGTCTTGTTTCGACACCTCCTCTTTCAAAAGTATAACAAATAGAAAAGTTAATTAAATCTTGCCCAATATTTTACTGAAGTGTTGTTATAATTCTTTTATCCTTCGGGATCATTGATTCAGGCACTGTAGTTTTAAAGATTAAATATCGCTTTCTTTGACAACTATTTGTTGATTATTGATAGGAATTATTGATATATATATAAGATAGGACAATTTTATCACCCAAACATGCAACATATACCATATAAAATAGATGTAGTGCGTAGTGACCTGTGGATGAAAAGTCATTATTATATTGCACCAGCTAATCTGTACTTATCACAACTATTATAATTCGTTGATACATTAATGATTACACAAAGTAAGTTACAGACCAAAATAAACGATTATGTGAGGACAATTTTGTTCAGTGTCAATAGACAATCAGCACATCTTGATTGAAAAAGGTTATCTCACTATCCTTTAAATACATAAAGGATTCTATTTTATTGCTTTGCCAATGCCTTTGAGCTCCTAATAACATTTTGTGTCTTCCAACAGAGCACTGTAGGAGTTGTAATTATTTCCACTGAATTACTTTTTTTTCGGAAATAACTTTGTTCATATTTGCATCAAGAAAACGATTTTCTTGATAAAAGAACAAAATATAATATAAAGAAAATTCAGTATGTCAAATAGAAGGCGCTTCTTTTAGTAAATACCTTTTCTTTACAAGCCGTTCTTCAAATACGCTGCATTTTATATGTACTTTATAAAAGAATATATACGTATTATTAGTAAATATATGAATTTACACATATTAAGATGACACGCAATTGACAATATTTTGGTAAATATGTTGTTTAGTGTAAGATAAATTAAACGAATCAAGGCTTCCATGTCTTGACACTGGACCATCTGTTCCACTTGACACAGACACTCCTCAAGGTCAGCCTATTTCACTTAAGTACCTTAAATCTTTTAACACCATTATGCAACTATCTGAGAAGCAATTTAAGAGCAAATTTTATTTTCTCGCAACAGGCTTCTGTTAGAAATAACTTAAAGTATGATTTATATTTGCTTGGAAAATAGATTGTTTCAATAAAAGATCAGAATATAATTTGACTATCAGAAATTCCCAAAGGTTTCAATTTAAGACCCAGTGTAGTTCAATAAAGTTTAAAAATAATATATATGGGTTTAAATTATGGTTTACAATAACTGTTTGATTTATCAAATTCCAAGCATATGACTAATACAAATCATTATACATTACGCTTTAATAAAGTTAGGTAAAGCCTCCGTTTAAGATATTTTTATACAATAAAGAAAAAAAAATTATATGTACTTAATCGTAAATAATATGTAAATCCAGATTCATAATACAATTATGATATAATTAGCATAAGATACACACAAAGCATATGTATATTCTACATGATGCAATAGTTTTTTAAATTTATTTTCATTTTATCTGTGTATACTTGGTTTTTGATACAGATCTTATTTATAATTTTCAAGAATATTTGTAAAGACAATAAAAGATATATAAACTAGAGACTGTCAATAGAGACGTTATTTATATTTCCATACTTACAAAGTAAAAATAAGCAACGGGTATAAACAAAATCGATTTCATTGCTTCTTAACTGCAACATTATATTTTTTCGTTGAAGAGTCTGTGAGTAATGGTTTTGTTCTCAAATATGTTTAATTTAGATACAAACTTATTGGTCATGATTTAACTTATAACTTTCAACGTTGTACGGTTGCCCTTTGCCGATCTCTGTTTATGAGGATGATCATTTTTATGTAGAGAATATTCACTCTTTTTTGTAGAAGTTACAATTTATACGAAAACAATTTTTTGACATGTTTTCTGAATTTCATATATTGAGGACTTGGTTCTAAATACACAAAAAAGCAAAAAGCTTTCTAGCATCATATGTGCAATTTAATTATCGTGACATACTGTTAAGTTAACTATATCCGACCTTTTGTAAATGCATATGTTCAAGTCAAATTATATCCATTCAAGGAAATACTTAAAAAAATCTCCATTTATTGCTAAGCTTTATAATTGTTACAAATGGAACGCTTTAATATTTATGTAGTGACACAAATCCATCCTCTGTTTATAAATGTCACGTTTCGGCATTATTTAGCTGCAAAAACAGCGCTGAATCAATGAAATGATATTAACTTCTTTCTTTGTTTGGAAATTTCAACGATATATTTTCTTGTTAAGCTTGTTAAGCTAAATATTTATTAATTTGTAAATGTATCATACTTAGGTAAAAAAAAATTAAAGTGATCATAAATCATGATATGCAATTGACAGTAAACGATTGAGTTATGCAATTTCTTGACCTTTTGTCGATTAGGTTTTGCTGTTAATAGCTTATTGCAGCACCACGAACTTAAAAGTTATTTGTTCTTTTTCGTTATATCTTTCAATAGTACATTTTTTATAATATACATATCATACGTTACAGGCAATTATTTGCCGATTGCAAAGGCTTATATTTTTCTAATGTTGATCTTGTACATTTCCCGACATGCCCCAAGAAATTTGTGACACAATACAAGTGCATATTTTCACAGAAATTTCGTTTACAAGCATACCGTGAAAGGTACAGAGCTACTGTAACAATAGAAAGTTATGTACTGCTTGGATCGGCAAATATATGTTTGGGACATGGTCTATGTTCATTATTCAAATATTGAAAGAAATAACTTAAAATAAATAAAAATTAGGAAAAGCATATTAAGTACCTATTGTTACTTTTAGCAAATGTCACGTGATGTTATGATTAAACGTTTTATTCTCCACTACAAAACACGTTTTTGTGGGAAAGCAATTAATTTTTTTTTTCAAGAAATACTTAAAAAGAATATCCAAATGATACATTTTTACTGTTGTTATCAATATTTGAAATACTAAGAAAGTTGTAGACCAATTTATTTTAATATAAGAAACGAGAGAATACTTTATGCTAAAGTTAATTATTTACTAACTTTTTTGTCGAAATATTGTCAAATTGTCTGCTGTATATTTTTCTAGAAAAAGATGAAAAATTTGAATTGCAAGGATTTAAAGAATGTGTCAATATCTAACCATATAACATGCTGGAAGGGGAAACACATGATGAAGTAAAAGTATATTGCATATTGTAATATGACAAATGAACATTGGGAAAAAGGAATGACTAAGTATTGTAGAACGATAATTATGTATTGCAACCAAATATCGTTTCAATGTAAATCAATACATGTATAAATAAAAGAAAATGCGATTGATTCATGCTGACTGTAGGATAAGTATTGCGACCATAAACTGCCAAAGAATATAGGAACGTAGGAACATTTCAGGATATTGTTTTTATACAGTCAGATGTGTCGCTTCCGATCAGAGGATTATAAAGGTGATAGATGTGTCTGGGAACCTACCAAAGAACACTTACAGAAACACAAGCAGTGTAAATAGAAATGTCAAAATGTTCGCCCAGTAAATGTTTTCCTTCAAAGTGTGAGAATAATTGAGAAGTTATACATTACATTATGTACTGTGAAAAATGAATTTTGTGTACTTTTGACAAAGCAGTCACAAGCATAAGCAATCATTGCAGAGCTTTCAATTCATTTTTTAGTAATTTATTAATATCTATAAAAAATAAAACAAACAAACAAATACAAGAGTTTATTTATTATTGTATAATCAATTTTTTTCTTCACTTAGCTCGATATTTTCTCGAAACGTACACAAATATGGAAAAGTTAAGTATTAAATAATTGTTAGAAAATGTTGATTTGTCAAAAGTCATCGATAAAATGTACATAAATCATTAATAGAAAATGTTCTGAAGTGTACTTTATAGAGGCATTTACAACTTAAACTAACACTTAAAGCAACTGTTTATTATATACAATATGAAAATGTTAAATGTCGATAATTTGTAAATAAACAGGTATGCCAACAATGTTCTGTTTTGTTATGTGTCACTCTTTTTCATTTCCAACATTTGCTGTTGCTACGGTAACATTGACCCGATATTAAAAAGCAAAATGTACAAAATTTAATAAACATCATTTAACCCGTGCCTGCACCATCTGCTGTGAAAGATTGTGAGGACGTAACGAAAAAATTCAATTATTTCATTTTTATGAGTGACAAGAACTTCTCCGTTGAAGAAATCCCGGCAATGTTAGCAAATAATCAAAGATAATAAAATTAGCATTGGAAGTAACAAAAATTGAAATTCCATCCCTGCGGCATTCAACATGTTTATTTAAGACGATATGATCTAATAGCAATTAAGTGGAAAAAGATAAACTGAATACCCTGGAAAATGTCCTCATTGGATTATTATGACCATTTATTTATTATTCATATGATTGCGATATATACCTTATAAATACTAATTACATACATTCCCAATCATTGACTGAAATGAAATGCTAATTTTAAATCATTTCAAAATTTACACACCTGTTATTTGCATGAATAGAATATTATGTATAATTGAAAATGCATATTATGTATAATTGAAAAGCTATACCAAAGTAATATTACATGTAGAAGTAAAAAGTTGATTTCAAGATAGATAGATATTATTATTTGTCCAACATGTTTATAAAAATCTTTCTAATATTGAGCTGTTTAGATGTAAAACGAAGCGAAAATGTTATGTGTTTTTAATTTGAAATTTGTATTCGAATTCCCAAACCAACACTTAAACTAGATTTTTAAATGTATACATTTATTTAATACGTCTGTAATTTCCCAGATGAGCAATTGTTCTTGCGCCTTTCAGACCAGAGATAATATATGTCAAGTTGGAAAGATTTCTGGGACGAATGAAATATTTTTTTTAACTGAAGAATTCTGTCGCTGTATACAATAAAAATTAATATACATTATTATTTGCGTATCTGTATGCATTGCTTTCAAACGTAGGTTATTGCACTCTCTATTTTAGTCTGACTATGTCTTCAATGTACAGAGTAAAAACTTAAGAATATGTCACTGCATTTGCCAATGTTCACTATATGTTTCGTACATACTTGTAAAAGGACACAATTACATCGGTTCTAAATGTAATGATCGTTTTTTTGTTTTGTTTTGGGTTTTACGTCACATCGACACAGTATAGGTCATATCGCGACGTTCCAGCTTTACTGGTGGAGGAAGACTTCAGGTGCCCTTCCGTGCATTATTTCAGGCACGAACGGGCACCTGAGTAGAACCACCGACGTAAGCTAGCTGGATAGCTTCCTCACATTAAAGAATCCAAAGTCCTTGTCGGGATTCGAACCCACAGCGGTGAGGGGCAAGTGGTTTGAAGTCAACGACCTTAACCACTCGGCCAGGGACGCCCCTATGTAATCGTTTGTATAAACGATGGACGACTTGTTAAAAAGTAGTAAATTGACATATATCGATCTTATGGCTTCAGTGGTTGGATGCATCCCCTTTTCATTTCATGACGGAGAGTATGAAATAATCTTATTGAAGTTACAGTTAGAGATCGACATTACAAAATAATTTTGAAGTATTGTTAAATACTTCAACATGCTATAAAACATGGACACAGGTTAAGATTATCCTTGTCCTACCCATTTTCTGACTATGAAATACTCTGATCTTAAAAACGCCCTACAATTTTATTTCAGATATAAATGTGTCTGCCAATTCCCACATGAGCATTTACTCTTTCACCTTTTTTTATGTCCATCCTAAGACTTATATTTGGCAAGAAATTATTCAGAGAATGTCTCAAGTTACCAAATATGATAAAATACAGGGTTTCCTACACTACAGTATGTCTCGTATGCCAATAATGTATATTAGAACGATTTTTTTACAGTTAAATACTATTGAAGCAAGGCTTTTTGTACTTTCATGTCCATTTACCACGTATAATAAATAAAATAAACTCGTCCGTCTTTATATCTGAACAAAACCAATAGTAAACATTTAAATATATTGTGACTGCTTTGCTTCATGAAAACATCTCTATGGAACATAATTAATGCATTTATTCTATTTTGCTTGATGATATTAGAACTTGCATTATGCTTGATTCCATCTTGCTTTATGACATTGGAACTTGAATTATGCTTGATTCCATCTTGCTTGATGACATTGGAACTTGCATTATGCATGATTCCATCTTGCTTTATGATATCTTAACTTTGCATGAAGCTGCATTCTATTTTTCATTATTTCATTCAAACTTTCGTAGTGACTAATTCTATCATTGAGTGATTACTATTAAACTTGCACAAGCCATTCATCGTACTGTTTTGGAATATTAAAATGTTAATGTCATATACCTTTATGTATAAGCTACCTTTCTTCATGCTCTTTACAAACTACATATACGGTTTAGTTCTTTTTTGTATTACTTTTATGTAGAAGTGATTTAAAATCGACTAGTCTTCTTCCCTACTTCCTTTTGAACACCTTAAATTACACGATGGATTTTGTTAAAGTGTGACTTATATGCTTTATCGCTGGCATGGCGTGATTACTGTTAGCTTTCGCTTGTTTCCATTATTCAGTGTTTATGCTAAATAAAGCTCGGTGTCTGATGCTTTGTGGATTATGTTTGATCATCTTACATTATATATAAACAATTTAAACAATATCTAACGAGTGTGAACTGTTAAGGGGCGAGAACTCTGTTATCGAGATCAACGGATTTTTCCACATTTCGCCTATCATCGGTAATTTCCGTACACAAACTGCGATGACCATTTTGCGTAAAAATACGTACCAAGCACTAAATATATAAATTGCCTAGGAAAGAATATAAATATAAGTAGAAAAAGGTTATGCAATTTATATAATTTTATATATGTATGCAGTCTGATAGAAAAATATATTCGTGAACAGTTATTTAATGGGGCAGTTATACAGTGGCGGATTCAGGCCCCGGCTTAAGGGCTGCATCCAGCCCCCCCCCCCAGCTCAGCCCAAAGATACGTTCATGAGCTGGGATGGAATATATACGTGACAGTTTCATGCAATAGTGGTCATAGTGTACTCCCTTATCAAAACATAAAATGCTGTCTAGGTGCTGCAAAGGTCTTTATCTAATGACTTGAACATTAAAAAGGCAATTTTTAACTTTCCAAATGTCTCAGAGTCACTAATAATAGTGGCGAATAGGTGGGTTACACAGTACAATGTATAATAAAGAAAGAAGGAATTTGTTTATTATTGTGATATGTGCATATTTAGCCAATTACAAATAATGAGCATATATGTGTATGATTATAGTACACGGCCCAATGGGCCTATAAGTCACAGACACCCCTCACACACCACCACATTCATATCCATTTGGGCTTAAAGATATACTATGCACATCTTTCACTAATATATTTTTATTACTGAAATTTATTGAAATATATAAGATACTCATGTAATGTATGGGAATCTGCATAGCTTATTACGGGTCAAGTAAAGTTGTGCCTTTCTTAAAAAAAACTGCCATATTATTTTAATAACACTATATTCATAGTGCCCACTTATAGTGTATATAGGATTTAAAGCAAAATATTTGTGTGAAGCCAAATGATATTTATTTTATGTTACAAACAGACTGTGAAGCAACAATCAATATCTTCAATCAATCTTTAAACTCAATTTTACTATTGTACATACGACTTCGGCACACACTCAAAAAGGTGTATAAACAATGTTTAAGAGGTGTTTTGACACTTGTAGGATGAGTTATAAGAGACATCTATTACATGCTGAATCTTCAAAAACACGCACTTTTCCCCTGTCGCATCGTTTTATATTGTTTTTTCCCCTCAAAATCTTCCACTTACATGTCGGTCCCCAACTTACACTGTATGGTATACGCCCCAATAAAAAGGGGACGTAACTTTGTTTACTCCACGTGCAAAAATAGCGGGACCATGATGTACCGACAAAGCGACACCTGCTGTCATAATAGGAAAACAAAACATTGCAACTCGCATTATGCTTACTGTCAACTGCTTAGTGCGTACTGTAACATGCGAATATAATATCGCTATCGTTGTCATCTTCGTTGTCGATGCGCAGTGATCATGTATTGCATTATATCTGTAAACAGTGAATATATTGAAACATATGAATGCTAAGACACATCGAATTCGCCAAGTATTGATCAAAACCAATTATTAATTGTGAAATAGTGTCGAAAATGTAAGTAGCAGATTTATAACAAATTAAAGGTACCGACAGGAACTTACCAATTTACATCTAGTTATATCAAGAACAAGCAAAGAATGTTCTTTTAAACACCGAACATAATACGCTGTCCTAAATAAAAGATGAAAATAAACATATATCATATTAAAATATGTGAGTTTGATGGTTCAGAAAGGAACACATGAAGTTGCAATTACATAATAGTGCATAAAGTAATCATAATGCAAGATTGTATTCGGCAAAACGTAGGTTCCCGTTGTCATAAAGAAGTATGGAAGCAAGCATAATGTCCTAATATCATCAAGCAAGATGGAATAAATGCACTAATTCTGTTCCATACATCTCCATAAAGAGGGTCACAACATTTATCGCTCGCCATTTGATCAATACACGCGCTATATAACTTTCTAAAAAAGGAACTACCGCTATGCTCGAACGAGGCATATATGGATTAACTCTCTTTACATAGACATAATATCACACCGTATTACCGGCGTCATTGATGGCAGATCACTGCAGTTATGGCAGATAGCTGAAATTTAACGCTCGGTACAGGTAGGCTAAAAAGCTTTTTCGATGCACATACCGCATTAATAACTTTTCTATCTTGAGAAAAAATTAGAAATGATTTTTCCGATACTATCACTTTTAACCTGCTCAAAGTAGTCTAAAAACAGGAAAACGAGTCCAAAATTACCAAATAGTATCTCCAGTCAATGGACAATAGTTTCATAGCAATGAAATGGGCCGTATTTGTGTAATAAAATAATACCAACCAAATTTATAACCTACCTGTACCGAGCGTTAAATTTCAGCAATCTGCCATCACTGCAGTGATCTGCCATCACTGGCGCCGGTAATACGGTGTGAATATTAATAGTGCTAATTTATGAATGCTATTCACGCTATATTGTCATCATAGTTTTAAAGCTTTGGAACTTAACTAAACAGCTAAATACTTCGAAGATCTATATTTTTTTTATTAAAATCAATGAGCTAAATAGATATATGAAATTCCGAATCATGACTCCTTTTAAACCCTCCAACATCACTCTCGCCCATACTCTTTAGTTTTCTCACCGTTTTTAGTATATTTAAATTTCATTTTCCTGGGTCAATGTTACGCACGTGCGTAAGTGCGTAACGCTAGCTACGCCCCTAGTTTAAATCATTTTGTTAAAATTCCTAAGGTATATTTTTGTCAAAGAGATCAGTATATAACAGTAAATATTTAAAGAAAACTATTAGAAAAGTGCCAAATTTCCTGTTCCACCAGAGATAAGAGATTAATTACATTCGGTTTCCAGTATGTTTCTATCATTATCAGCATAAAAAAATATTAAAAAACATTACTGCATCTTGCTTCTTCTAAATTTGGAAAATTTGAAGGTGTGTCTTCTTTGTTTCAGCGTGGAGAGTTATATCATAGTATTCTTATCGTTTAACTCCATTTTTAAAGACTTAAATTATTCTTTATGACCCGTTGACTATTAATACTTTCTGGTAAAAAACAAGAAGGATTTGATGATCACAAATCCCTTAAATGACGATAATTGCAAGATCATATCATATTTTTATGATTTATGATTTTGCAGTGCAAAAGCAACTCACTAAGTGATGTTAAAGTCAAGACAATGTTTGATTTAAAAGATAATCGGCATGCGCTATATTAAAATTAATGTGTAAGTTTCTGGCATGTACAGGAGTGTATAATTTAGGAATTGAGACTATAAATGTATAAACTAGATTTTATTTAGACGTTTGTTATGTATGCAGTTTATTATTAATAAGAAATTGAAACACAATAAAAACACAGTGTATTCTTTCTCAATAAAAATAGCAGTTTTCCCCATTTTAATATATCGTGGATAGCTTGTACACTTACAGGTACGCTGTGCCCTATCTGTGAAAATCGGTAAGAAAGCAACAATATTTGAAAGATATTGAATAGAAAATATCTCATAAATTGGGCTAAAATTTGCGTATGTTCTATGTCCTAAAAGTCAAGTATTATCGTCATATGGTATTAGTAATGATTAGAGAAACAGGCTTGTTCAATTCTTTGAAATATGTCTGATAACGATAGGAATATAATACATATATAGAAACCTTTATCAGCAGTACTTATTTTGAAATTTGAACTATCACAAGTGCGTTTAAGATACATTTATTGTATTATAATTATGAATGTGGACGTAAACAAGGTAAGATCTAGGGCTTTCAAAATTAATTTACTTTGATTTATAACTGAAACAGACTGATATGGTTTAAAGGAAGAATTCAAGAACAAATGAGTCACAACATTCCATGTAAACTTTGAAGACAATGGTGCGAGACAACGTGCAATTTATGTATCATGTAGTAAAGTCAAAGAATCCTATATGTAAGCAACATAAAGTTTCTACGGATGTAAAATTATTATTCGCAAAGAAAAAAGAAAATCAATTTGAATTTTAGCAACCAAACATTTTGAAAAAAAATATATTGCAAGTATTTAAGTTTCATTTTTGAAGTCAAATGCTATATTTGGATCAATGCTTATACGTTACACATAAACTTACATTTTTATAAAAATTTCTTCATTCAATTTTATATTACAGATGAATTCCACATCAATCCATATGCTATTTCAGTTGATGTTAACGCTGCTGTGTTTAAAAACATATTGTGCGTAAAATCGTTATGATATCACTTAACACTGATTTGCACTGTTCATTTTAAAAGTGCAAATTAGTTAATATTATATTTTACGTCTATTCATATATAATCATAACGACAGGTTCATATTAAAAACGTACTATTTGGAGGTAACTACTTTCTCTCAAATGATTAAAAGTTTTGCAAATGATCATTTATTTAAAATTATCTGTTTATTATTAACGAGACACTTATGCTTGTATCAATGAAATTGTTAACAGTATCCGAAATTTTGAGAAAAAAGCACCTATAATAAACTATAAGTATATATAACTATAACTCAAATAGTGAAAATAAATTCAATTTAACATGTTTTCGTTGCAAATACAGATTGCATTAACTGTTACCAGTGTGCCAATGTTAGAAACATAACGGATTGTCAGTATTCAGCTTCTTGTCAGCAGGATCATGTAAGTTTTGTTGAATTCTATCAATGATATTCGCAACTTGGTATCAAACATTACAAGGAAAGAACCAAAAGGATGGTAAAAACCTATCTAGAAAGTATTGACGGCACTATCTTAGAATCTAAAAACATTTGACTTGTTTTACTGATGCATAAAACATCAAGTGTCTTACAAAGGACGACTAAGAAATACGTTTATTAGTCATTTAGTTATTACTCAATTATTGTAAATTTATCGCTAACTGTTTTTCAAATAGCCCTATCAACTCAACATAAAAAATGCCCAGTATTGCAAATTACAGCGTGATAATGGTCTTAGATCTTTTACCTTTGAATGTACCAAAGTGAACAATAAAATGTCACAAATTATTTATAGCAATCTTTGTTCCTTAATAAGGGTCAAGTAAAGCTGGTAATTTAAAACAACAAAAACTGCCAGTTTGTTAATGACACTATATACACTAACAGTCTATAGGGTATCACGAATAACTTATCTCCTGCGTGTTAAGTCAAAATATGTTTATTTTATATTAACAAAAGACCATGTAGCAATTTTAATATCTTAAAATATCAAATAAGAGTATAGTATATATATAATAACACCACAATATCAAAATCAGTATATGACGTTATCTGCATTCAACGATGTAGTATTTGTTTGAAAATATTGTGTTTTACCATATAAAAGTTTATTGTTTGGTACGTTTAAGCTTATGGATCTGACAGTCAACAATTGTAGGTCACCTCGTGACTGTTAAATCAGATTACATGTACCAATGTCAAATAAAAGTATCATTTCCCTTTTTTAACCGTTCAGAAACCAAAGTTTCATGCGTGATAATCACAAATGCAAAGTAATATGAGTGAAAAGAAATTTCGTTGACCATGTTTTTTGTTTATATAACCTTGAAAAATATAAACAAATAAAATAACCTAAACATGACAAGGTCTAATTCGCAACAGAAAGTTTATTCAAAAGCAATAGCATGAACGATAACTTATTTATTTTGCCCAATGCCTCACTGTATACGGTACCGACAATTTGATTTGTTGGCTAAATAACGGTATATTAGACAGAGGGCAGAGATACTTTAGATTATTGTTTGTAATTAATAGTATTTAAAGATCAGCAGAACATATTTTATGTTTTTATTATACTGGTAGCCACAATTACTAATAAGTTTTAAGTCATCGTTAATACAATCATGACTTAACTATGCATATATTACACCCCTTACATTAAAAGGCGACAAATGAAAAAGATGGTTCAGGTAATTGGCCAATGAGTAATGTTACTATAATATAAAAGTAACACAAATTAAAAAAAAGTTTTTGAGAAATAAAAATATAAGCATAATGGGCCTTAAACTGATTTTGGTTTTTCATAATAAATTTCTGAGACATGAAATACATGTTATGTATGTTTTGGCAGTATTGCTTCACTGATACGTCAGGTGTTGGAGATGAGACAAGATTTACTCTAGGATGCCGGTCAAAACAGGTCGTATTTCACTTTTGTCATAATTCCATGATATTATGCTTAGATACCCGAGATATTTACATACATCTCGTGCTAAAAATGCCCTAACAAACAATAAACCATGGGCAGATAAAAACCGTCTTAGTTATTTTATTCATTTGTTTGTTATGGTGATTTAGTCATTAGCTGTACGCACTTAATAATACAATCACATTTACAAAACAATTTCCCATCATTTAAGATATCAAACCTGTAGAAAATCAATGTTGTTAATGAGTTTATCAAATTCTAGTATTTTAATTTTTCTGTAAAAAATTCTGTGGATATTTGTAGGCATGTCGCCAAACATTGACAACTACTGCGTCATCTCTGTCAATCATAGGTCGATCAGTATCTAATAATCTTGAATGTAGCCAATGTTGCGCAGTAGATGTGTGTAATCAACACCTTTGTACAACTGGGACCCATGGTAACGTTTGCATTGCTTTGCTATTGGTAGATGTACATTTAAAAAAAAACTATTATAGCCTCTGACGTTAACATTATACAAATGATTAGGTATCAAAGCATCATCATATACTTATTAATGCATAAAGAGTTTAAAAACAAACAACTGATTCGAGATAAATATTCTTTTGCAAAATAAACGTCGCTTTCAACTCATTAGTTTAGTAATGCCAAGGATATGTTTCTCTGGTCGTTGGCTAGCATTAATACTAGTATATACTACATACTGGTATTGCCTTCGAATTGGCTTTACATTGTTTACAAATAAATCTGTAAACGTCAGGACAAAGGTGATGTAACTGAGAGAAAGCAAGTCAGCTTCACGCAAAACAGTTTACTGACTATTCAGTTTTCAGACCATAATAAGGCAATCTGTGTCTTCATGTCAGTCTATTGTAAATATTGTAAGCCACTGTTGACATTGTATTATGCTGGACGCGAAAACTAGCTTTTGCTACATAAAGAATATAGTCAGTCTTGCCAGGATGTATACTGTTGCCTGATCAGCTTCAAATCATTTTATATGATCCCCAAAGTTGATCATTGGCATTTCCAAAAATGGAAGCTACAAAATTCAGCAGATTAATTGTTACGTCCCAAAATAGATTATTTAATTGTTTTTATCTTTATTAGATAAAGCTATTTGTAAGAAAACTATAACAGTAACTAAAAATATGATTTTCTATTCAAAGCTGTAGACAGCAGTTCTTGTGAAGACGACCCCTCTTACAACTGTGCACAAATAAGCTCTATTTTTAGCATTTGTACAGATACACATCATGCTAAACTTGTTTGTAGAAAATTCTGTGGTCTCTGTGATATGGGTAAATATTTAAATCAACCAACATTATATCGATTATACTACATAAGTGTCGTTTCATTGTCAACGCAATTCCACACGGTTAAATGAAAGTGATAAAATACTCTGTCTAGGTTTGTACATGTATTTTATCACTTTAATTCAACACACATAGATAATGACATTACTTAAGTGTTGGTTTTGAGTCATGGAAAGTTTTACTCATTTCTCAGTTTTACATTTTAATTAAAGATTCATATTGTTATTTAAGCAACATTGAAGGTAAAAATGTAAACCGTAATGAAAATAGTTATGAATTACATAATGCTGCTTTTTGTCTGTGTCTATTTGTGCAAAAAATGACATTGCATAGTTTACGCATTTCATTCAAAATTGAAAGTTCCCGGAAATTGGTCGTTATGGAGTAGTTGGACATCATGTGGTGTTACTTGTGGAGCGAGCACAAAAACAAGAACAAGAGCCTGTGATAACCCACCACCTAAAAACGGAGGACTGCCATGTACTGGCCCTATGGTGGAACACAAGTCCTGTGATCTAAATTCATGTCCAGGTACAATTTAACCAATAAAATATCAGACTAAAACTACACAAACAATTTTATGTCACATACAAGTATAATTACGGTATACATTAATAATATGAAAATTGTGTTCCACCTTATATCGAGTTAACATGGTAACCCGCTCCGATAGCAGCGCGTATGCTTCGTTGTACTTCAACGTTTATACATATTTAAATCAACGTTTTCCTGTTTCATTTATTTAAATGAATGTTAAAATTTTATATAATTTGGACACGACGTCAGATGCAAAACTAGACATTTGCGCGATTGTTCTATTTTTCCGACAGATGAACAATTTCCTTCAGCTACCAGGGTCGTAAAATTAAGTGCCTAACCCGGGTTAAGAATCGCAGGTAGTCCTATAAAAGACGTTTCCGATAGTACTTCAAACACTCCAACGTCCTATCGTCTCCTTCATAAGTTCCTTTAACAAAACGCTTTTCCCTTGAGTCGGTCAAAAGCTCACAAAACACTACATATAAGTTACATTAAAGCTAATAAGCAATACGACCCTAATGGTAATTTTGCTGACTATTTTAGTGTCTACCGCTACAAAATATATCAAAAATAAAAAGATTAAAAATAAAATAATTTAAAAAAACAAAAAACAAAAACAACAATAAAAACAAATCCGACTAGCCTTTCTCTCTAGACAATAAACCTGAAGAAATAAACAGTTCGTGGTAGTGTCATGAAGGTCCATTTAGCTTAGGACCTTTCTGCGGTCATTAAAAGACAAACTATGAACTTATGTAATGTTTCCACATCTTTATTTTATTTGTTAAAATCAGACGGTATGAAAAGGGATTGAATGTGCTCTGAAGTGACACCCGATTGTACTATTTTCTTTCTGAAAATCAAAATCTTCTCGGGGGAAGAAGGTCGATAAAGAAATTATGAAATTTACGGAACGTTAGTGATATCCATTAGAGAATAACTAAGTTCGCGAGCTCTACGATGTAACGAACTAAAGCGACCCTGTCAATATTCTTTAGAAAAAGTGTCCTTTCTATATAAGAAACTGACTCTTGAAGAAACTGACGTCATTGTTATTGATCTCAAACTGATTAATAACAGCTTTAAGCTGATGTTGTTATCGCAACATTAGTAGTAAATTCTGTTTGACGTCTATGTGACAGTAGCCTCGTCCTATTCTTTGAAGTCAATTACTCTATTCAAGAATATATGCAGACTTAACTTTTACAGAAGTTGACTTATTTTTGCATACTTCTTTCATTGTTTTTATTGTTTGATTGAGTGTTTATGAGAGATACGGCAATGATGCAACATCCTATCCCGTCCGCTAGTATTATTTTAATCCATATTCAACCATAAAAAAGTATTGGAATCATATAATCCCCGAGAAAGACAGCACTTAAAGTACAGACCATGTTTTTAAAGCTGTCAGATTTTTTTTATTAACATTTAACGCCAATTTGTATTCACTGCTCAGGCGATAATGATAAGTTTCCCGTACGGTTTATTGTTTGCAAAATATGACTAGGAAGAGCGGAAATAGGTTGACTCCCGGGATTTTGTTGAGAAGGCGGCCTCTTACTTTTATCGCATCATCACCTCAGAAGAGACATAGTTAAGGCTACATGGCGTTTAAATCGGGTCTAAATCAGAGGAGGCAGGTCCGGATCGACTACCCTAAAGAACTATTTTTATTTCGCGACGACATGGACATCATTGTATTATTAACGAGCGGGACATGAACCCTTTGTACTTTGTCACAAAATTGTAAACATATTGTTATTCATTCTTGACTATGTCTACGAGCTAAAGTCAATTACTTTTTAACAACCCTCCTATTGGTAAACCTACATATCTTTACATTCCCTTTTGACAACTTGTAAAGGACCATAGCTCATTCCACTATTAATTATTTGCTCTATAAATGCTTATCCTTGTTGTTTCCTTTGCCGACGAGGAATTTTAATATATCTGATTTTCTTCGATTCAAAGTGAATGGCGGTTGGAGCATATGGAATTCATGGGGAAGCTGTAGTGTAACATGCGGGATCGGCCTTGAAAGGAGAGATCGGTTTTGCTCTAATCCTTATCCAGGTCCAGGAGGTATGTCTTGCACTGGCGATGCAAGGGATGATCGTGCCTGTTTTCTAAAGTCATGTGCCGGTAAGTTGCATGTGTGATCACTGACATTATTATGATGCAATTAATCTATATACTTACAATCTAGCATTCATATCTAAAGTTTATTATATTTATAATTTATTCAAATATACTGAATACTCTATCAAATAAGATTATTGTGTATTATTCAATCATTTATCTCTCAGATGGTTTATGGTCGTCATGGTCAACATGGAGTTCATGTTCTGCATCGTGTTTAGGTGGGATTTCAAACAGAAGAAGATTTTGTAACAATCCGACACCATCCCCTTTTGGTCATGACTGCGTTGGAAATGACCAGGAGACAAAGGCCTGCAACTCATTTGCATGCCCAGGTATTGAATAGTCAAATACTTTCAAAATAATGCATTGATGTAAATGTTAATAAGAAGAGTGAGAAAAATGAAATACATGTTTATCATAGATTTTTGTCCTGTCTGAGAACGTATTTAAACCAGACAGGAAATATTGGATACACTCAAATATACAAGGATATAAACCAGTTGACACTTTGTCTGTCTGTCCGTATACGTCGGGCTATGTTTGTGTAGTGGCTGACATTATACAGAACTTATCTAGCAAACTGTTGTTTGTACTATGTGGCTAAAATCACAAAATGTGGGTTTAAAATATCAACACAGTAGGTCTAGCAAAATCGTCCGTCTGTTTTTTTTTTCTCTCGGAATATTTCTTTAGGACAAATTTAATCCATCACTGCCTTGGATTGTATAACCTTAGTAATGGGGAAGTGGATATAAAGATTGTCGTGTCTGTACGTCCATTTATCGTGTTCGCCTTTTACCTCCTATACCTCCTGAAGGATTTTCTTTCACACTTGGCTCAAATGGTTACTGTTGAAGGCGATGTTCAGAAACTTTGATGTGTGGCCAAAGGATAAGGTCACCCTTGTAGGTCACAGAACAGGCTTTGTATCGGTTCTTTGCCTGTCAAATTTACGGTAATCATGTGTCTTCTCGATAAAATCTATGCGTGCTGGAAATACTTCATACAGCACTTAAAATTTTCCATTACTTTTACGGAGAAATACCCTGGTCATAAGAGCATAAATGTCATTTATTTGTGACAAAATCTTAGAATTGTTACATGTAGCTCCTCTTGGTAACTGCAGCCATCACAGGAATCACCATTACCCCATCATCACTATGACACAGAATTTTTGGTTGGCACATTAATCATTAATTTATTGACAGCTGTAAATGGACATTGGTCAGTGTGGTCAACATGGTCGTCTTGTTCTGCCACATGTGATGGTGGAACTAAAGTGAGAACAAGACAATGCAACAATCCTGCACCATCTGGGAATGGGAGAGTATGTATAGGGAACTCTGAAGACAAGAATATTTGTAACACTGGAAGTTGTCCAGGTAAACTACACTTTTTGAACATTTTTCTATTTTTTAACAACACATTTACAGTGAAAATAATATTAATAGGTCACTTACATGCTTTGTTTATAAAGTCATAAATAATTGATAATATTAATTTAAACGAATAAACGTACTACTATATATTTAAGATGATTAGCTTGTTCCTTTTACAAAAAATTAAATGTGTCAATAGGTTCATGATTCTTAAAATATCACACGAAACATAATTATGTTTTTATTTTTGGTAAATGATTTTAAAAATATTGTTTGCTATACAAAGAGAGGTATTTAACTATCCGACTCCTTGTTTTGTTAAGTTTGCAGTTTTTAATACAATTTTAATTAAATTAATTAATTAATTGATTTAATATAATTTTAATATAATTCATAATATATATATATATATATATTTTAATATAATATACATGTTCATATTTAAAAAAGATGCAAAATTAAGTGTCTGATGCTAGAACATCCGTGTCGCTGATTGTATTCATCAGTGTAATGCTATATCAAATAAAATCCATTATTTCAATGTCTTCTTTAAGCTGTTAATGGACACTGGGCGTCATGGACAACATGGGGATCTTGTACGATGACTTGCGGCGGAGGGACAAAGACACGCACTAGGACATGCACAAATCCATCTCCGACTGTTAATGGCCAAGTCTGTATTGGTAATTCACTTGACAGGGATATTTGCAACACAAGAGGCTGTCCAAGTACGTAAAACGTATTGACACATATGCATTTGTAAGGTAAATCAAGTCCTCAAAGCTAAAGGAGAAAGATGAAAATCAGTAATTAAAAGGAAACATTTAAAATGGCGTACGGCAAGACTTTTAGCATCGTAAAAGAAGAGTCTAAGTTATGTTATTCAGTCTTTTTATCAAATTTTATAAAAGACGGTTAATTCAATTTCACGGATACTGAAATTAACCTTATTTCATATATTTTTGTGTGTACTCTGTATTCTTAAAATCTCATTTTAAAGACTCATCTGTCTTTTCAAGAATGGTCATCAGAATATTTCAAATCATTATTGTAAAACAGTGGTACTGCATATGTGAACTGTATTCACTAAAATAGAACCTCTTTATTTTTCATGGACTAACACGAGAAAAGCATCCTTGTTTTTTAGAAACCACAACAAAACAAAAATAGAAAAATCTTAAAAAACTTGTATCAAATAGTATATACGTATATGTATACATTTCATTTCTTTAATTTAACTGAAGAGTGGTCATTTTAAAATATGTCGAAAATACACCGACATGGGGATTTTAATGAATTTAATGCAATTATTATTAGAAAATTAGAAAATAGAGAATTATCTTTTTTTATTCAAGATTGGTCATCATGGTCTACCTGGGGACAATGCTCAGAACCATGTGATGCTGGAATTAGAGAAAGGACAAGGACATGTGTATCTAATATGGGATGTATTGGAAATTCTAAAGATTTGGAATTGTGTAATACTCAAAGTTGCGGGGGTACGCATTTAAAGAATAATTCTAACGATACAAAGCAGATAGTCGTGAATGATTAAGTTATGTAAATGTCTTCAATGTATATAAGATTTTGTATTTCTTTAAAGGAGCGTTAAACTTCCTTTCAGTGTTTATTATCTTCACTAAAATGAAGAATTATTTAAGATGCATGATTTTAAAAGTACCATCAGTCACGAATAAACTACTGTTGTACAAGAAAATACATGTAAAGCCGAACATTACGAACTATATTTATTTAAATGTCACTGTATATATTGTTTGGCAATATTGACCTAATGGCAATATTGACCTAAGACTCATTGATTTTCGGAAGCCTTTTCGTTAGTTTTTGTAATTTATTACGACCTACTTATTGATTTGTAATGATAGGAAAGTTCTCGATACTTTTTATACTAATGTCCCGATGGTCTAGTGGTTAATAAGTGTAGCGAAGTTGCAAGTTCGAATCCTCAAAAATTTGTTTTTCAGTTTTCTTTTATTATGTTTTAATTATTATATGCAGCATTAGTGATTGAATCATTTCTTTAATTTCTCGTGGTGTCTTTTCTTAAAAGAAAACAACAACATAACTTTGATATATACATGTAGGCGTATATGTAACATTTTCAATTTGTAAAGTCGTACAACAGATGATTGGAATGCTCAAAAACTTAGCAGTAGTCAGGTTTCGCAAAAAATAATTCAAATGTATTAGGTCACTGTTGCCAAACAATATCATGGCATTAAAAATGTATGTAGTCTTCAGATCAATGATAAGGTTTATAATTTATGTTACAATAAAAACAATTTTCGTAACATTCAAAAATTGGTAAATAAGAGATCATCTGAGTTATTAAAGTATATTGTTTGTTAAGTGACAAAATATACGGTGTAAATTTTAGGTCCTGTAACAAAAGCCGGTGTACTTATATAGGTTTTTTTTAAACACTTTCTTCTTATCATAATGATGATTTTAGTAGATTGTACATTTAAAATTAGTTTAAAATTTACTGAGTCTTATCTCCACGGTAATCAAACACATGCTGACGATTTGAGATGGGACTTATTACACATGCATAAGCACATATGCATAACTGGTAGTATATAAAATCCTGACATTTCGTTAGGCTGCGAATAAATTATGTCTTACCTTATACACCTATATATAACTTATTCCCATGGCGAGACTAAACATATGCACATGCATACACACGCTAACACGCGCGTGTGAATAATAGATTGCTGTTCTCTACCAGAAACATACATATATAATTAAAATTCTGCTTTATAGACATAAATAAATACAGCCCTGTTGAAACTATTTTGTCTAAAAGTACTTTTAAAAATATTAAAGCTGTATCTTATAGCTTTGTTGAAATATGGTTTGTTAATATTTTAAAATAACAAAAGTCAAAACTAAATAATCTAGTAAAACATAGTTCTTATCTAAAAAATTTGATTAACGGCTCTTCTGAGAAATGTTTGCTGCAGGAAGATTTGTTCACTTACCATATCAACTATATTGTCAAATTTGTTATAACACTAATAGTGACTGAATGAAATAAATTAAACCAGTCTGCTAACTTCACATTTTTTTTCATTTCTTCCAATTGATTTCCGATCTTCCAGATTATTTTTTTCTATACTCGAGACTCTGTGTTATGTCCAAGTTCATCGTTTGGCCTACGCTTGTTTTCGGTAAAAATGACAAAATGTCCAAGACTTTAATTGATACATGTATATGCGTTAAATTGCGACAATTTAAAAACATTTCTTTATATTTGTTCTTACCTTCGAGTAGAGATAGCTGTAAGAAGCGCAATCACATCAATGTCTTTGTATAAAATATGAGGACACTTTGTTTAGGCTTTACAAATGCTTTTCGAATATTTTACTGACAAATTCTAAAAATAATTTGTTTTATAAAGTTGAAGTTCGACTAGTGGACGGTCAACACCGATACGAAGGAAGAGTAGAAATATTTCATAATGGTAAATGGGGCACGGTGTGTGATGATAAATTTACTGAGCTTGCAGCAACTGTTGTTTGTAGGATGTTGAAATATCCATGGTAAATATACCAAAGGGCGAATACATCATCTGATACGCCATTTTACAAAATTTAATTTGTATGTTTATAACCTGTAAATGTAATAATGTTACACAAACAAAATTGTATTTTGGATATGCAATCTTCTAAAATAAGACATGGCTTAAAAACATGCCCACGGGCAGAATGTCGATCCTGCTCGTCTTTGTTCAAACCTGAAGGAGAAAGATGTATACATAGGTGTGATGAGCGCAATACATCCTCTTTATACGCAAGGCAAAATCTTGACATTGCATCTTCTTAGGTGACCTTGACCTCTTACACAGTGACCTGGTTCATGTGCATGACACGAAGTCTCATGATGACCCAAGTGTGACCTTTACGATTGTGCGGCGGACCTTGGTTTTGTGTGAAACATATCACCCCATCATGATGAACATTTGTATCAAATTAGTTTGATACAATAAATCCTTCAAAGAATTGGCAAAATATAGATCTGACAAACCCGGACGGACGGACGGATGGACGCACAAACACCGAACTAAACACAAAATCTGACGACTAGGTCGAGCCAACGCAAGTGGGCTAAACAAAAATCCTCTGATCACTAAGCATAATACTTAAAAGCATAGTCAAGATATATCGCTAACAAACAAATTTTAATATTTTTTATTTGACTTTTGACCTCTTGTGATCTTGACCTTCATATTTCGCGAAATTTAAATTGGAGAAGATTTGTGCTAAGTTATATTAAAATCCATTCATGTATAAAAAAGTTATGCGCGTAAATGAATGTTTTTAAATTGTTATTTGAACAATGACCCCTATGTGTGACCTTGACCTTTGCCACATACACCTGGATTTTTCGCGCGACACTCCGACTCACTAAGGAGAAAAATTGTCCCGAGTAATATTAAAACCACTCCATGCTGCGATGCATGTAGGAGTAACACTCAAGACTGCGCTGTCCCAAAAGAGTGACATTGGCCTTTGAGGGGCGGGCCTTGGTTTTACGTGCAACACACCACCCTATCATGGTGAACATTTGTATCAAATTATTTTGTAATTCTTCAATAAATGAGCAAGATATAGACTTGACGAATCCGGATGCTCAGAAACACATACACCGAAAATACGCCACAAGTGATGACTAAGTCGAGCTCACCGCAAGCGGGCTCGACAATAATCACTATTATAGAAAACGGTTGTGTGCCGTAATTTATGTTTGCATTGTTTTGTTGTTTTTTTTCGTTTTTTTATTACCTTTTACGTTTTTATACTCGATGACTGTCTTCTTGAATCAAATCTGACATTTTATAAAAAAAACTTAAACACACACACATGGCTCAAATAATTTATGTTATCATTTATGTGTAGGTGACATTAATGTTAAATTGTGATTGTTTTTGTCACGATTAAATTTTTACATATTAACTTGATTTCAGTAGTGTCGGTTTAATATCCTGAACAGAAATTTTACTTCTATTTTAGGACAGTACCTAGAGTATTCCCTCCTAATCATTTCAAACAGGGAACACTCCCGATTATGTTAGATAATGTTGTTTGCTCAGGTTCCGAAAACAGTTTAATCCAATGTCAACATAACTCATGGGGCGTAAATGATTGTTCACATAGCGAAGATGTGGGCATATCTTGTATATCAGGTAAGTACTCATCACTATTGATATATATGTTATTATTATTCTATAATTATCTAAAGCACAAGGATCAAGAGCTCTCATTCTGACAGGATATTGAACTTGTTACCACCTTCGAGCGTGTGCTCAAGACATTTACTGATACTTATGTGAAATATCCTCTAAAAGTGGGTTTTAAATCAATTTGAGCAAAACTGGTATTATTATATATCGTAATTGATAACTATTCCTTTTATTGCAATTGCTAAATTTTAAGGCATTTAAAACCACAACAACAACAACAACACAAATAAATGATATGTCTTTCTTCCACAATTGGCGTTTTCAGCCATTGTGCTACTCCAGCATGCAATTAATGGGGAACTATATTATTTAAATAAGATAAATATTTTAACAAGGTAAAATGAATGTCCCTTAGACAGAATTACATAAGTTTTCTCTGACATTTATAGGCAGGAAAATGATAGCAGACGACTGAAACCCATCCACTGGTTTTCAGAACTGTCCATGATAGAGTTGTCCCTTTGGTCAGTCAAATGTAATCAAAATAGGAAAGCGTAGTGTCCAATTGTAAAAGGGTTGAACACTTAGCATGCGGTATGTCTTAAATAGTAGACTCATTACCTTCTTAAATAAAACGTTTAATTATTTTAGACTATGGCAATAGAAAAAATACCAGTACAAAGTCTGTAGATCACATCTCTATAGAAATCGCGCTTATAATGAATATCATTCAAACAGTTCTAGAGAGAGCTCTATGCTGACAGAGATGAAAGCTTGAAATTATAATATTTTAGAACCAGAATGTTAGTTCTATATGGCTAGTCAATCATCATGCATTAGGAATATGTCACATGCTGTACAGGTGATATGTAATTGACCTTTTCTAATGCTTTTAATTTGATCCGTTATCTTGCCTATAAAATATGGGTTTTCTACATCTTCTCAATGAGATCAACATTTAACCCTACTTCTATCATCATTGCTTTGATAACGGATGGACGAAAGGCATGTCGACCAGTGTTACAGTATAATTTGCCAAGGGCAATGGGTTTCTTAAAAGCTACAGACATAAGTTGACCGTTATTTTACCATCCCGCTGTCTAGAACAGTTGTTAGTAGTTAATAAGATATTAACAAATTATATGACAAATGTAAGCATGAATTAAAAATCTAAAAATCTGGAAAAAAGGTGTTTATTTTTCGGAAGCATTTAAGAACACAAAAATACATGAAAATGCAGACTCGGTCTGAATGCGTCTGTACATGGGGAATAATGATAAAGTACATCTATCGTAACGAAAGCAAAACATAAAAATCAAATAACACCTAGTTACTTATAATTCATGGCACAAGTATCTGAATTGTCTTATTGTATACTACTTTTATCTTTTACGTAACATTAGGGCGATCAGTGATCACATGTGTCGCCTCATGATAAATAATTGCATGTTACAGCTACTGTGTATCAGGGGACGCAAAAATCATTAACAGGGCAAAACCCGTTTTTTATTCAAGGGCCATAACTCGGTCAAAAATTATTTAATCGGAAAACCTTTGTAAAATGAACAAGTGCTTGACAATCAATTCTATAAAGCTTCATTGAAATTTCATCACTAGTATAAGAGTAGTAGTCCGGAAAAATTTCAAAAAAAAATAAATCATGAAAGGGCTATACCTTAAACAAAAATTCTTAGAATGAAAAAAATGTTGATGAGATGCAAAAGACATAGCAAACACTTTCAATATGATCTACGTAAATAACCGAGGTATATCGAGTGAAAAATACGAGTTGCTTCCCTTATCTTCGAGTAAAATCGATACCGCTTATGCTAAAACAATACAAAATAAGCCGTTTTTAAACCGCTAGTTTGTTGTGATTAAATGTCCGATTTTAAAATGTATTACACCAATAGAAAGCTTTGGATCTTAGCTTCATCACAGTATAAACTTCAATACATCTTTTGACTCCAAAGTATTTAAATTAACTGTTAAACCTACCATATGTCAGACCATTTTACATGCGATTTATACAGTGAGATACGCAACCCGTTATCTTTAAGAATAGCATGTCGTCTGCTAGTTCTGAAAGTGTTTACCGGTGTACATTGTATTATATAAATGGGACGAAACATCTCAGATAGATATTAAATCAAATTAAATTCCTGATTTACATTTATGCAATAAAATTGCCCTAAAATGTTTTACAAAATAAGTATGGAGCTCCGTAACAAAATTTACCAGCGTATACCGGAAAATGTTGTTTTTTTTTTTTAAAAAAAACCTGGCAATTATCGTGGCTTCGAAAAATAGAAATTTCGTAAGCTATTCTTTTGAATACCTTTTTTACACATGTTTTTCCTTTCACTTTTGTATGCCTTAGATTTTTGAAAAGAAATATGTTTCGAAATTCAGCGAAGATTGCCTGATTCAGTACGGGTACAAATAAAGATTCGGCCGCTCGACCGTTCGAGTCGAACTTGGGATATTGACGATTAAGGTAGTACATCCCTAATGCACTGTCTCCACTTTGAAGAGTATTCAAATAGGCTAAAATCACTGTAAAGTGTATTGAAACTGAGGGGGCGTGGGTTCAAACCCCAGAAGGGGCAATTTTTTTTCTTTCTTTTTTTTTTCTTTTTAACATTTTTTATTAATCTCTCAGACCCCCTATGGAAGAAAAAAGTGTTTTATTTTAATTATATAATTATTGTTGGTATTTATTTACTAAATAATGCCAAATTTAATAGCAAATATGATACCAGATATTTTCAAAGTTTAATAAAATAAAAACTAAACGGTAAAAGTATTTTATATTTTGCAAGACCAACCAATATACATTAAAGAAAATTTAGGCAAACTTTGAAAATAGCCCCTCATTTTGGAAAATTTTAGGGATATTTTAAATAAGGCTTTTTACATAGGGAAATGGACAAATTAGTGTTAAAAGTGTGTGGGGTAGGGTTACATTTTTATACATATTAAAAACATTTCGTTTAAAAACAATCATTTTGCTTGTTTAATTTGTTACCTAAATGTCATTATTTATTTCTTAACAATGAGCAAAAGGAAAACATTTTTCATAATGATGATATTATAGATTATTTAGAGTTTCCTCATTTCTGAAAAAATCTCTTCTAATGGCAAAGTTTTAGTTCATAAAAATGTCCATAACTCATAAACCACACGGTAAATTTTGTTTAAATTTTGCATACAGGTGACATTTAAGGCATACAACTGTCCTATGTTGTCAAATTTACAATTCCTTATAGTGCCCATTAGGGGTGTACTACCTTAAGCCAGAGCATGGAGCTAAATATAGGCATATGTGGCCAGATTCAACGAGAAGAAATAATCATTTGAAACTGTAAATCAGTGTAAGCATTAAGAAATAAATACATTAAATTTATGTTCAGAAAATAGGAATTATTTTAATCTGCTTATATTAATTGCCGAAAACCAAAAAAATACCGAAAATCACTTAAAATACAAAGAAATATTGATTCAGCAATATAAACAACTTTTGATGGTTATTTGATGAAATGGGTTTTTGATGGTTATTTGATGAAATGGGTTCAATAATATCAGTTCTAAATCGATGATATATACAATTGGTATAATTCCAACAAAATAAGTTTTGTTTACTTTTTTTATCCTTTAAATGATTAAAATTTACTTTCTTTTTGCAACCAGTGTAATTAGAGAATGATTCTATTATGTATTAAATGCGATATGAAAGATTTTTTCGGCAAAGTAACAGTCTAGCGTAAAAAAAAAACATGGAAAAGCCGGAAACACATTTTTACGGGCGTTAAAATAGTCGTAGTTAAAACAAGAGCCGCTGTTATTTTTTTCAACCTTTTAAATGAATAACTATTACTTTCTTTTGTTACCAATGTAAAATGTCAGTGATGTTATTTTTATAAATACAGTATGAAAGTGTTTTTCGTCTACGTAACGGTCTAGCGTCAAAATCATGGAAAAGCCCCCCCCCCCACCCCCCAAAAAAAAAACAACAACACATTTTACAAGCGATGAAATGGACATTTTTAAAATAAGAACTATTAAATAAATTTTTCAACCGTCTAAATGAATGATTATAACATTATATGTGTGAGCAATGTAAAATATCAGTAATATTTTTGTAATAAACATTGTATGAAATTGTTGCTCGGCTATGTTACTGCCTAGCGTCAAAAACATAGAAAAAAAAAACAAACAAACAAACAACACATTTTACTTGCAATAAAATACTAGATATATTTAAAAAAGTGCTGCTAAATACATTTTTCAACCGTTTAAATGAATAACTATGACATAAAATTTATTACCTTTGTAAAATGTCAGTTATTTTTTGTAATAAGAACAGTATGAAAAAGTCAGTGGTGAAACTTATAGGTTGGCTCAGGGTGAGGTTTTAGATTGTTGAATGTCGGCCATCCATCTTATGTCAACTCTGGTCTGTCCACATTTAGCATCGTCGGATACCCACGGCCGAACCATTTACATTTATCAGTTATGTCATGTTAAATGTTAATCAACCATGTGTATCCGACGCTGACATTACAGTTGTTAACAAGAAAAGCATTGATGCAAAGCATCAAAGGGCGTCCAAGCAAGAAATGCAGAAAGTGAAGATGAACTAGTAGACATATGATGACAAGATATTCTTATAAACTTTTCAATGGTTAATTGGTTTTTACCAGAATGAACAGACGGTAGACATTGTTCATTATGAACTTTGATTGGCATGCTAGAGATTAGAATATTACTTGTTATTTCTTTATGATCGTGATGTAGACATTGTTCATTATGAACTTTGATTGGCATGCTAGAGATTAGAATATTGCTTGTTATTTCTTTATGATCGTGATTATTAATAACAACGGATGTACATGTATACAATCATTTATAATCCATATGTGTAACTCATGATCAACACGACACTTGTGGAATTGTCCCTTATTATGTTATCGCTATTAGCGAAGACCCCCTCTTAAGGTATCTGTTCACACTTAGTAAAAATATGATACTGGTTATATTACCATGTTGATCATGTTGAGCATAAGTGTTTATTATACAATAATTGTAATATCTATTTTAATATAAAAATACAGATTTTATGAATATTGTTTCCCTCTCTTTTTTGTGTTTTATGTGTTATTTTAATACTGGGTTTTTTTTATGTTTACTACTCTTTTTTTATTAAAATTGTAAAATAAATTTTAAGAATTCAATTGTCATATTGACCGACGATTATAAGTCAAAACTTAACTGGAAAAAGTCAGTAAATTATGGTTAATGTTTCAAGATATAATATTGTTTATTCTTAAACCATGTACAGGAACATTGGTATTTTTCTTTATCGTTTTTTAAATTATCAATCGATTGAATAATTCATAAAATCTAATTTGTAACTTTGAATAATTCCTCGGCATCTTTACTAAACACGAGTAACAAATTAAATAAAATGTTTCAAAGTTGATAGTGTCATATTAATACCATAAAAATGTACCTTTTTTCTCAATTATTGTACATATTTATTGTTTTTATCACATATAGATAAAATAAACATGCTATTGTTGTTGTTGTTGGTTTTTTTTTTCGAATTGTATGTTTATGTATAATCAATAAATTTTTAGATCATCAACTCATTATTGTATTTTACCATACCATAATAACCCACTGTGTACTAAAAATGATAAATAAAAAAACCGAAGAGACGGAAAAGGTTATTTCATTTGAAAATGTTTGCATTGCGAAATTCTCCAGTTCGCTATTCATTGTACATATCGCAACTTTATAATAATCAAGCACCCTCATACCGATCGGAATGATCGGCTTTTATTATGACCGAATAAAAGGCTCGAGAAGTTGTTGTCGCCCTTTCACAAAATCTCATTTCATTCCATAAGGCGCCGCGCTTCGGCGCGGGCGCCAACAATCTGCTGGTCATTTAGTTTGTTAACACTCTACTGGTCACACTTTTGTCCCAATTGACACACAACATCGTAAGAATGTGTGTGACAGGTTTTGCTCGAGTTTGAACATGGATTACCTTGGTTGAAAATCAGAAGTAGGTAACAGTAGCCAAAAAAAACCCTTGTTAACTTGCTGTCCAATATAAATGGATTTCTTGGAAAGGTTGTTCATGAAGACTATATGTAACAATTATTGAATAATGAAAATATTACAGTACATTTGTATTGCTTTGATTATAGATTTAATTTTTATTAATAAACGATAAAGTAATGCATTTGAAAATTAATGTGTAGAGATTAATACAACACACCGGAATCTATTTATTAATGCATCAAAGTACAGTACATAGATGTACTATAATTTGGTAATTAAGTCTTGTAGGATGGTTCAGTTAATTGACATGGTATAGAGTTCAAGCCAGATCATGTATTTTATTAGATAGCATCACTGGAAACTCAATATGACTGTTTCAATATTCTATACTGCAGTCCATTTAACGGGTGTTTCAAAAAATGATTTCTTTATTGCTCATCTATCAGCTTGCCTAGCAATACACAGATGGAACATTACATCTTCCTTGTCTCATAAATAATTTTGGAAGAAAAAAGCCTTGGTGCACGTGAGTCACTTGTTAGGGACATTGACCTTGGTCAGAAGATGACCCATATTGTTTTCAAGGTCAGTAGGTTAAAATCAACATGGCTTTGATGACAAAAATGGATTATATTATCAAGCAATGTATACTTCAGTACTTTCAGTGCTTTGATTAATTGAGCTCCCGATCTATCCTATAACGTTTTATTAGAATTGAATTAGTTGTATAAGATGAGTAGCCCGCACAAAAAATCATTAAAGGACCATAACTCTGACAAAAACCATTAAACTGGAAACTGCTGACGATATGCACAACAAGACTTGGTATTGATCATTCCATACAGATAAACAGACGACAAAGACGTGATCCTTATATGTCGCCCTTATTCTGTAGAGGCGTCACAAAAAATTATATGTGTTTCGTATGTACTGAAACAATTCTGGATCAAAAGTTATAAATTTTCTTACTTTTATTAAAATATTTTCTGACTTATCCTTCTTTGTTAATAACTCCATGAAAGGTTATGCAGCTGTGAACTGTTATATATTCAATTTTAAACAATTTTCTACATTTCAGCTCTTCAAGTTCGTCTAAGAGGAGGTATTCACTCAGGTCGTGTGGAAATATCATTAGATGGGTCTAACTGGGGAACAGTCTGTGATGACTCATTTTCAGTCGCTTCTGCAAAAGTTGTTTGTAACATGCTTGGATTTCCTTCGTACGTATAGTATTCATAAGTTAATGTAACATAATACGTATCCTATATTCAGTGAACAAAAACTATTTTAGACATATTAATGAATCTAGTTTGTGAAAGGATTTGAACTGTGAAATATTAATTTCGTTTTTTTTTTATTTTATTTTGATATGACATAATAACAGAGATGCTGTTTAAAGAACAAGTAATATAATTGGTTTTTAAAAAATTAAACATTTAAAACACTTAACAACTAGAACATAATATTGCTTAAGTAGTTAAGTCTTATTATACACCCGCATAAATTCAGCGTATTATATTAGGTCCCTGATTGTTTCGTTCGGGTTGTATCAGTGAACCGAAGTAAATTATAACTAAATGTACTGAAATATTTTTTGTGATCAAAGAATGTTTAGAAATTTAAAAAAAAATGAAACCATATATCCCTGCTTAATGACTTTGGCTTCCTTTATTTTTATGTTACTGCACATATTTATATTCCAGTTCAAATGCAAGAGTTGATACCGGTGTAACTCCAGGCAGTGGGCGCATTTATTTAGATGATGTGTCTTGTACCGGTGATGAAGCCAGCATTACGTTTTGTAAACATACGTATTGGGGTAAACATGACTGTGACCATAACGAAGACGTCGGAGTCATTTGTTCCTAATGGATTTAAAATCTTCGTGACAGCAGGAAATTAAACATGTTTATTTTACAAGTTTTCTTACGTGATGTTTAGGAACTTACTCAGTCGATAACTTCTGCAAGCAAATAAAATTAATTCTGAGCGTTTACGTCAAATGATATTTGACGAGAGGAAGCTTACATAGATATATTATTTAAGCACTGATAGTCCATTGACATTATTACTGAGCATTACTAAAGCCTAGTAACATAATATTTTCACATATATAGGGAAATGAATGCGATACTTAACTGTTTAATAGGTTTTATTATCTGTTGCATATTTCCCATTTTAAGTACACAAGTTTACCTATGTCAGAAATTTAAACTTGGATGTTTTGGGAGCGCAGTGTAGTTTCTTTAACAGAAGTTGTTCTTAGATACTTTAACGACACAAAAATTTTCATTACCAAATATACAACTCAAAACTTTAAGTTAGCTAGTAAAGGCTAAATTCACGTGTGCCTGCTTTTAATTTGACCAAAATTATACTAGCGGCCCCAAATATCTATGTAATTATATTACCAAAAGATATCATTTTGTTGAATTTTGGTAGATGGATTCTTTTATTTATGAATAAAGGTTTGCTTACCGAAACGACATGTAAATAACGAATAATCGCTTGTTTCACTGTAATATAACGTAAAAAAATCGCAGTCCCGACTTCAAATGAAAACAACCTATAGCTATCACTGAAGGTGATTAATACCCCCACCAGCAACGTTTTGAAAAATAAGTAGTTTGAAGAAAAATTTGAACTCAACCTCAAGTTTATTAAGTATCAACTATGTACAAGGAATTATTTCAATTAATTGTAATACCAACCAGGATCTTCATATAAACTTGCTTTATACTAAGTTTGATTACAATATCCCCTTTCTAACTTAGTTATTGTCCAGAAACCATTTTTATATTTTAGTAACGGTGACCTTGACCCCAGGGGGTCTTAATGCAATACCAACCAGGATCTTCATATAAATTTTGATTACAATATCTCATTCATAACTCTAGTTATTGTCCGGAAACCATTTTTCTAGTTTAAGTAAGTGTAACAAAGACCTTGACCATATGGGGTCCGAATGCAATACCAAACACCACACAAGCTTGCAATACACCAAGTTTGAACAATATCTCATTTCTAACTCTAGTTATTGTCCAGAAACCATTTTTTATTTTTAGTTACAGTGGCCTTGGCCCCAGGGGGTCCAATGCAATGCCAACCAGGGTTTCCACATAAGGTTGCTATATACCAAGTTTGATTACAATACCTCATTGCCAACTCTAGTTATCGTTCGGAAACCACGAAGTGGACCAACGGACGGACGGACCGACCGTCCGACCAGCTGACTCCTATAAGCCCCCTACACTTTGTTGTGGGAGTATAATCATATTTTTTACTTAACATTTCAGATGATTGCCCGCAATCACAATTTCGACTTCTTCATCAAAAGGATTTTGTTGAAAATTGGCCTAAATTTTGATTATGATAACTAATAACAAGAATTTGTAACAACGACCCCCGCCTCGGGGAAGTTTTATATGAAGCATAAAATTGTGCTATTTCAAAAGATTGAGGTAAGGATTTCAGGACTTTCAGTCCAAAATTATGATCAATGCTAGATCTGCAAATGCAACAATAAATTTATTAAAGAAATATTAGTAAAATGAAACACGGAATTTGACCTCTAAGTGTGACCTTGACCTTGGAGGTAGGGGTGCAGGTGTTGTGCATGACATATCGTCTTATTAATATTACTATTTGTGCCAAGTATTTTCAAAATCCCCTATAGATCGGACACAAAATATACCCTATAACAGACTATGTCAATCGTTGACCTCTAAGTGTGACCTTGGAGGTAGGGACCCATGTTTTGCGCCTGACATATCATCTAATCATTGTGATTATTTGTGCCTAGTTATTTCAAAATCCTGAAGAAGTTCTAGATCAGACAAAAAAATATAATTAACAGACTATGTTAACTTTTGACCTCTAAGTGTGACCTTGAACTTTGAGGTAGGGATGCAGGTGTTGCGCAAGACACATTGTCTTATTATAGTTACTATTTGTGGGAAGTACTTACAAAATCCTTTGATCTATGAAAAAGTTATGGAGTGGACACAAAATATACCCTGTAAAAGACTATGTTAATCTTTGACCTCCAAGTGTGACATTGACCTTGGAGGTAGGTGACCGGTTGTTGCGCATGACACATCGTCTCATTATTGTGAATAATTGTGGCAAGTATTTACAAAATCCCTTCAAAAATAAGAAAGTTATGGACCGGACTCGACATATACCATCAAATAGACAATGTTGACCTTGAATGAGCATGTGCGACCTTGACCCTGGAGGTAGGGGTCTGGTTGTTGCGCTTGACACATTGTCTTATTATAACAAACATTTGTGCCAAGTTATTTCATATTTCTTTGATAAATGAAAAAGTTATGGACCTGACACAAAATATACCCTGTAACAGACAATGTTAACATTTGACCTCCAAGTGTGACCTTGACCTTGCAGGTAGGTGACCGGTTGTTAATCATGACACATCGTCTCATTATTTTGAACAATGGTTGCAAGTATTTACAAAATCCCTTCAAAGATAAGAAAGTTATGGACCGGACACGACATATACCAACAAATAGACAATGTTGACCTTGAATGAGCAAGTGCGACCTTGACCCTGCATGTAGGGGTCTGGTTGATGCGCATGACACATCGTCTTATTATAACAAACATTTGTGCCAATTAATTTCAGATTCCTTTGATAAATGAAAAAGTTATGGACCGGACACAAAATATAACCCGTAATAGACTATGTTAATCTTTGACCACCAAGTGTGACCTTGACCTTGGAGGTAGGTGACCGATTTTTGCGCATGACACATCGTCTTATTATTGTAAACAATTGTGGCAAGTATTTACAAAATCCCTTCAAAGATAAGAAAGTTATGGACCGGACTCGACATATACCATCAAATAGACAATGTTGACCTTGAATGAGCAAGTGCGACCTTGACCCCGGAGGTAGGGGTCTGGTTGTTGCGCATGACACATCGTCTTATTATAACAAACATTTGTGCCAAGTTATTTTGGATTCCTTTGATAAGTGAAAAAGTTATGGACCGGACACATAATATACCCTATAATAGACTATGTTAACATTTGACCTCCAAGTGTGACCTTGACCTTGGAGGTAGGTGACCGGTTGTTAATCATGACACATCGTCTTATTATAACAAACATTTGTGCCAAGTTATTTCAGATTCCTTTCATAAATGACAAAGTTATTGATCGGACACGAAAGTGGGACGGACGGACGGACAGACGGACGGAGCCTATTACTATAACCCCCTTTTTTTCTTCGAAAAGGCGGGGGACAATAAGCATAATTATGAAACAAAAATGTAGTTTAATGTAAAGGCATCAAAGGGTGGCATATTAATATCGCACCGTTCGTTCGTCTGTCTGTTTGCCTGCCTGCCCGTCCACGCGTCCAAACTTACATAAAGTTCTTGTCCGGACTGTATCTTTGTCATGCATAAATGCATTTTAAAAGTAAATTGGCACAAATGTCTATCACGTCAAAATAGAGAAAGACAGAATACCCAAACGTAGCCCAACACGGCAAAATTGAAAATGTTTTGCGTCGAAGAACCACGTCTTTACCTCTGAGGTCAAGGTCACACTATTTGAGAGTTCACATTTACATGTTAAGATTTTAAGGGATACACATTGGTGTCCGTACTGTCACTTTATCACGCATGGAAGGATTAAAACATACAAACAAAACACTTGGGATAAATGTCTACCACATCAAAACGATATGTTCCTTGTCCCTAACTCCAAGCTCTCTCAAGGTCACAATTATAGTTTGAAGGTACTCATTCTTACGTAAAGAGTTGGAAGGAACTCATTTGTGACAGGACTATTACTCTGTCATGCATTGAATGATTTAAACCACAAAGAGACAACGTCTCTAAGGTCCATGTCACTACTTAAAAAGTGAAGATCACACTTAAAGGTTGTAGGTACATTATAAGACAACAAACAGTTCCGGACTGTAACCTTGACATGCATTGAAGGATATTAAAATAACTCGGTACAAATATTTACTACACCATGTTGATGTGTTGCGTCTAAGACCCATGTCCCTACCTCAAAGGTCAATTGGTTTCATGTAATGCATGAAAAGTTATATAACCTATCATATATATCTACCACATTGATACGATGTGTCGCGTCTAATACAGATTTCTCTACCTGCAAGGATCAAACTTATTGTTTGAGGATTTTCATCATCAAAATAGAAATTCAAGGTGTGTCATGCATTGAAGAGTTTTAAAGTAACATGGCACACAAGACTACGTGTCGCGTTGAAGGACCATGTACCTACCTCCAAGCTTTATTGTCCGAACTGTAACTTTTCTCGTCTACAGTAAGTTTCTTCCCTTTAGCCCCTATTTTTATTTTTTTTTAATTTCCCCCTTCCCCTTCCCCTGTGCCCTTTTACTTTGTGGGCCTATTAATCAATCAATTGTATTTTATTTCCATGTCGGTTACTATCTTTTTCATCTTATGTATTTTGTAAGGGTTATTGTCTTGTCCGTGCTCTGTCTTATGCCCCGTCCTGTTTTTGTTTTGGGTCCTCATGAGGTTCTGGGCGCTGGTCCTTGTTGCTGAGTCGTGTTTGGGTTGCGTTCATGTACGCCGACTTTGTTTGTTGATCTTGTTTAATATATTTTGTCATGCATTAAAGGATTTTAAAATAACTTGGCATACATTTCTAGCACATCTATCCCTACTTCTAAGGTCAAGTTTGTAAGGTTGCTACGAATAGCACTTCTTTTCACAATAAACATATTAAGCAACTAGTTACTTTTATTCTCACTTCTTTTCATTTCCTTCGTGTAACAGTTCCTCCTCCGTGTTTATACAATACTAAAGAACCCTTGTAGAGGGCATTCGTCACTTAAGCGTGAGAGCGCCTGTTGATTTCTGTATTTGCAAAATTTGTGGGTTCTTTACTTACAACCATCGTAATGTATTTTAACGTCTATTTTGCAACGGCAAGCAATAAAGCTGTAACGTCACATTGTGAAGATGAGTTCTAATTTTGGCTCATCTTTAATTACAAACAAGTCACCAGCTAAAATTAAAAAAAGAATTGTTTACAGTGTCAAGTTTGTGACTTATTCATAGTGTTGGTAATAGTTTGGTAGTCTCAGGTTGAAACTAGGTCACAACGTCAAATCCATGAAAATCAATTTAGTTATTCTAAAAGTAAAGTTTAACCGAACGGAACTTTGGGTTTGACCTCCGTCCGTCCGACTATCTGTTCGTCCATCCCGTAAAATGTTTTCTGGATCAATTTAAAAGAACTTAGAAGGTTGCCCCTTACTTCACTTCAGTGTTGTTATATTTTTCTGGTCCTTCAGGATCATTGATGCCAGCACTATTAAGTGTTGAGAATTGAGTACCGCTCGCGTGAGGGATGTTGCACTTATTCCTTATCCCTCATGTACAGACTCATTCAAACCGAGTCTGCAATTTTCATGTAATTGTGTTGTGAATAATGCTTCCGAGGAATCACTTAGTTTCTAAGATTTTTATACTTCACAACAGCAGGTGTAAAGTTCTGTGTGGCAGCTGTAAAAAGTTGCCCTGTACTTCACTTCAGTGTTGTTATGTTTTTCTGGTCCTTCAGGATCATTGATGCCAGCACTATTAAGTGTTGAGAATTGAGTACCGCTCGCGTGAGGGACGTTGCACTTATTCAATATCCCTCATGTACAGACTCAATCAAACCGAGTCTGCAATTTTCATGTAATTTTGTTGTGATCAATGCTTCCGAGGAATCACTTTGTTTCCAGATTTTTGGAACTATTCCGATTTACTTAAAGTAGAAAAAATTCAAAACATTAGTTAAATATATCCATCCTGAGAAAATTTGAAAATATGTTGTATAAACATGATTTACTTATCAGGCAGGTAAATTTAATACAGTACTATGACACAGATATACCAAGAGCTGAATAGCAAGGGACTTTTGTATACCTGGTAATACTTTGATAATTGCTTGTTTGATTTCTAGATGTAATCACTTTTTTTAAGAACGAACATGTCTAAAATAACCGTAGAGGTTAGACTCAGGTAAAAAAAGTAAGGACCACCAAGACCCTCTTGTTTTTATCACTATTACAATTAATTCACATTTTGAACAAGTACAAATTACGACTGCTCATTTAGCCTCGAGTATGCATCAATGGTTGAAAAGTTACCTTGTATTTTATGAAAACCAAGGTCAACAAGAAAGAGCGGCGTTCACTGTACGCAATACCCACAACACAGGACCACTGGCAAGGAGCCCAGCAGGACACCTAACAAAAGCAGGACTAAACATGGAATCCGGCTGATATTTGACGAGAGGAAGCTTACATAGATATATTATTTAAGCACTGATAGTCCATTGACATTATTACTGAGCATTACTAAAGCCTAGTAACATAATATTTTCACATATATAGGGAAATAAATGCGATACTTAACTGTTTAATAGGTTTTATTATCTGTTGCATATTTCCCATTTTAAGTACACAAGTTTACCTATGTCAGAAATTTAAACTTGGATGTTTTGGGAGCGCAGTGTAATTTCTTTAACAGAAGTTGTTCTTAGATACTTTAACGACACAAAAATTTTCATTACCAAATATACAACTCAAAACTTTAAGTTAGCTAGTAAAGGCTAAATTCACGTGTGCCTGCTTTTAATTTGACCAAAATTATACTAGCGGCCCCAAATATCTATGTAATTATATTACCAAAAGATATCATTTTTGTTGAATTTTGGTAGATGGATTCTTTTATTTATGAATAAAGGTTTGCTTACCGAAACGACATGTAAATAACGAATAATCGCTTGTTTCACTGTAATATAACGTAAAAAATCGCAGTCCCGACTTCAAATGAAAACAACCTATAGCTATCACTGAAGGTGATTAATACCCCCACCAGCAACGTTTTGAAAAAATAAGTAGTTTGAAGAAAAATTTGAACTCAACCTCAAGTTTATTAAGTATCAACTATGTACAAGGAATTATTTCAATTAATTGTAATACCAACCAGGATCTTCATATAAACTTGCTTTATACTAAGTTTGATTACAATATCCCCTTTCTAACTTAGTTATTGTCCAGAAACCATTTTTATATTTTAGTAACGGTGACCTTGACCCCAGGGGTCTTAATGCAATACCAACCAGGATCTTCATATAAATTTTGATTACAATATCTCATTCATAACTCTAGTTATTGTCCGGAAACCATTTTTCTAGTTTAAGTAAGTGTAACAAAGACCTTGACCATATGGGGTCCGAATGCAATACCAAACACCACACAAGCTTGCAATACACCAAGTTTGAACAATATCTCATTTCTAACTCTAGTTATTGTCCAGAAACCATTTTTTATTTTTAGTTACAGTGGCCTTTGCCCCAGGGGGTCCAATGCAATGCCAACCAGGGTTTCCACATAAGGTTGCTATATACCAAGTTTGATTACAATACCTCATTGCCAACTCTAGTTATCGTTCGGAAACCACGAAGTGGACCAACGGACGGACGGACCGACGTCGTCCGACCAGCTGACTCCTATAAGCCCCCTACATTTTGTTGTGGGAGTATAATCATATTTTTTACTTAACATTTCAGATGATTGCCCGCAATCACAATTTCGACTTCTTCATCAAAAGGATTTTGTTGAAAATTGGCCTAAATTTTGATTATGATAACTAATAACAACGAATTTGTAACAACGACCCCCGCCTCGGGAAGTTTTATATGAAGCATAAAATTGTGCTATTTCAAAAGATTGAGGTAAGGATTTCAGGACTTTCAGTCCAAAAATTATGATCAATGCTAGATCTGCAAATGCAACAATAAATTTATTAAAGAAATATTAGTAAAATGAAACACGGAATTTGACCTCTAAGTGTGACCTTGACCTTGGAGGGTAGGGGTGCAGGTGTTTTGTGCATGACATATCGTCTTATTAATATTACTATTTGTGCCAAGTATTTTCAAAATCCCCTATAGATCGGACACAAATATACCCTATAACAGACTATGTCAATCGTTGACCTCTAAGTGTGACCTTGGAGGTAGGGACCGCATGTTTTGCGCCCTGACATATCATCTAATCATTGTGATTATTGTGCTAGTTATTTCAAAATCCTGAAGAAGTTCTAGATCAGACAAAAAAATATAATTAACAGACTATGTTAACTTTTGACCTCTAAGTGTGACCTTGAACTTTGAGGTAGGGATGCAGGTGTTGCGCAAGACACATTGTCTTATTATAGTTACTATTTGTGGGAAGTACTTACAAAATCCTTTGATCTATGAAAAAGTTATGGAGTGGACACAAAATATACCTGTAAAAGACTATGTTAATCTTTGACCTCCAAGTGTGACATTGACCTTGGAGGTAGGTGACGCGGTTGTTGCGCATGACACATTCGTCTCATTATTGTGAATAATTGTGGCAAGTATTTACAAAATCCCCTTCAAAATAAGAAAGTTATGGACCGGACTCGACATATACCATCAAATAGACAATGTTGACCTTGAATGAGCATGTGCGACCTTGACCCTGGAGGTAGGGGTCTTTGGTTGTTGCGCTTGACACATTGTCTTATTAATAACAAACATTTGTGCCAAGTTATTTCATATTTCTTTGATAAATGAAAAAGTTTATGGACCTGACACACAAAATATACCCTGTAACAGACAATGTTAACATTTGACCTCCAAGTGTGACCTTGACCTTGCAGGTAGGTGACGGTTGTTAATCATGACACATCGTCTCATTATTTTGAACAATGGTTGCAAGTATTTACAAATCCCTTCAAAGATAAGAAAGTTATGGACCGGACACGACATATACAACAAATAGACAATGTTGACCTTGAATGAGCAAGTGCGACCTTGACCCTGCATGTAGGGGTCTGGTTGATGCGCATGACACATCGTCTTATTATAACAAACATTTGTGCCAATTAATTTCAGATTCCTTTGATAAATGAAAAAGTTATGGACCGGACACAAAATATAACCGTAATAGACTATGTTAATCTTTGACCACCAAGTGTGACCTTGACCTTGGAGGTAGGTGACCGATTTTTGCGCATGACACATCGTCTTATTATTGTAAACAATTGTGGCAAGTATTTACAAATCCCTTCAAAGATAAGAAAGTTATGGACCGGACTCGACATATATACCATCAAATAGACAATGTTGACCTTGAATGAGCAAGTGCGACCTTGACCCCGGAGGTAGGGGTCTGGTTGTTGCGCATGAACACATCGTCTTATTATAACAAACATTTGTGCCAAGTTTATTTTGGATTCCTTTGATAAGTGAAAAAGTTATGGACCGGACACATAATATACCCTATAATAGACTATGTTAACATTTGACCTCCAAGTGTGACCTTGACCTTGGAGGTAGGTGACCGGTTGTTAATCATGACACATCGTCTTATTATAACAAACATTTGTGCCAAGTTATTTCAGATTCCTTTCATAAATGACAAAGTTATTGATCGGACACGAAAGTGGGACGGACGGACGGACAGACGGACGGAGCCTATTACTATAACCCCCTTTTTTTCTTCGAAAAGGCGGGGGACAATAAGCATAATTATGAAACAAAAAATGTAGTTTAATGTAAAGGCATCAAAGGGTGGCATATTAATATCGCACCGTTCGTTCGTCTGTCTGTTTGCCTGCCTGCCCGTCCACGCGTCCAAACTTACATAAAAGTTCTTGTCCGGACTGTATCTTTGTCATGCATAAATGCATTTTAAAAGTAAATTGGCACAAATGTCTATCACGTCAAAATAGAGAAAGACAGAATACCCAAACGTAGCCCAACACGGCAAAATTGAAAATGTTTTGCGTCGAAGAACCACGTCTTTACCTCTGAGGTCAAGGTCACACTATTTGAGAGTTCACATTTACATGTTAAGATTTTAAGGGATACACATTGGTGTCCGTACTGTCACTTTATCACGCATGGAAGGATTAAAACATACAAACAAAACACTTGGGATAAATGTCTACCACATCAAAACGATATGTTCCTTGTCCCTAACTCCAAGCTCTCTCAAGGTCACAATTATAGTTTGAAGGTACTCATTCTTACGTAAAGAGTTGGAAGGAACTCATTTGTGACAGGACTATTACTTCTGTCATGCATTGAAATGATTTAAACCACAAAGAGACAACGTCTCTAAGGTCCATGTCACAACTTAAAAAGTGAAGATCACACTTAAAAGGTTGTAGGTACATTATAAGACAACAAAACAGTTCCGGACTGTAACCTTGACATGCATTGAAGGATATTAAAATAACTCGGTACAAATATTTACTACACCATGTTGATGTGTTGCGTCTAAGACCCATGTCCCTACCTCAAAGGTCAATTGGTTTCATGTAATGCATGAAAAGTTATATAACCTAATCATATATATCTACCACATTGATACGATGTGTCGCGTCTAATACAGATTTCTCTACCTGCAAGGATCAAACTTATTGTTTTGCAGGATTTTCATCATCAAAATAGAAATTCAAGGTGTGTCATGCATTGAAGAGTTTTAAAGTAACATGGCACACAAGACTACGTGTCGCGTTGAAGGACCATTACCTACCTCCAAGCTTTATTGTCCGAACTGTAACTTTTCTCGTCTACAGTAAGTTTCTTCCCTTTAGCCCCTATTTTTATTTTTTTTTAATTTCCCCCTTCCCCTTCCCCTGTGCCCTTTTACTTTGTGGGCCTATTAATCAATCAATTGTATTTTATTTCCATGTCGGTTACTATCTTTTTTCATCTTATGTATTTTGTAAGGGTTATTGTCTTGTCCGTGCTCTGTCTTATGCCCGTCCTGTTTTTGTTTTGGTCTCATGAGGTTTGGGCGCTGGTCCTTGTTGCTGAGTCGTGTTTGGTTGCGTTCATGTACGCCGACTTTGTTTGTTGATCTTGTTTAATTATTTTGTCATGCATTAAAGGATTTTAAAATAACTTGGCATACATTTCTAGCACATCTATCCCTACTTCTAAGGTCAAGTTTGTAAGGTTGCTAACGAAGCACTTCTTTTCACAATAAACATATTAAGCAACTAGTTACTTTTATTCTCACTTCTTTTTCATTTCCTTCGTGTAACAGTTCCTCCTCCGTGTTTATACAATACTAAAGAACCTTGTAGAGGGCATTCGTCACTTAAGCGTGAGAGCGCCTGTTGATTCTGTATTTGCAAAATTTGTGGGTTCTTTACTTACAACCATCGTAATGTATTTTAACGTCTATTTTGCAACGGCAAGCAATAAAGCTGTAACGTCACATTGTGAAGATGAGTTCCTAATTTTGGCTCATCTTTAATTACAAACAAGTCACCAGCTAAAATTAAAAAAAAAGATTGTTTACAGTGTTCAAGTTTGTGACTTATTCATAGTGTTGGTAATAGTTTGGTAGTCTCAGGTTGAAACTAGGTCACAACGTCAAATCCATGAAAATCAATTTAGTTATTCTAAAAGTAAAGTTTTAACCGAACGGAACTTTGGGTTTGACCTCCGTCCGTCCGAACTATCTGTTCGTCCATCCCGTAAAAATGTTTTCTGGGATCAATTTAAAAGAACTTAGAAGGTTGCCCCTTACTTCACTTCAGTGTTGTTATATTTTTCTGGTCCTTCAGGATCATTGATGCAGCACTATTAAGTGTTGAGAATTGAGTACGCTCGCGTGAGGGATGTTGCACTTATTCCTTATCCCTCATGTACAGACTCATTCAACGAGTCTGCAATTTTCATGTAATTGTGTTGTGAATAATGCTTCCGAGGAATCACTTAGTTTCTAAGATTTTTATACTTCACAACAGCAGGTGTAAAGTTCTGTGTGGCAGCTGTAAAAAGTTGCCCTGTACTTCACTTCAGTGTTGTTATGTTTTTCTGGTCCTTCAGGATCATTGATGCCAGCACTATTAAGTGTTGAGAATTGAGTACCGCTCGCGTGAGGGACGTTGCACTTATTCAATATCCCTCATGTACAGACTCAATCAAACCGAGTCTGCAATTTTCATGTAATTTTGTTGTGATCAATGCTTCCGAGGAATCACTTTGTTTCCAGATTTTTGGAACTATTCCGATTTACTTAAAGTAGAAAAAATTCAAACATTAGTTAAATATATCCATCCTGAGAAAATTTGAAAATATGTTGTATAAACATGATTTACTTATCAGGCAGGTAAATTTAATACAGTACTATGACACAGATATACCAAGAGCTGAATAGCAAGGGACTTTTGTATACCTGGTAATACTTTGATAATTGCTTGTTTGATTTCTAGATGTAATCACTTTTTTTAAGAACGAACATGTCTAAAATAACCGTAGAGGTTAGACTCAGGTAAAAAAAGTAAGGACCACCAAGACCCTCTTGTTTTTATCACTATTACAATTAATTCACATTTTGAACAAGTACAAATTACGACTGCTCATTTAGCCTCGAGTATGCATCAATGGTTGAAAAGTTACCTTGTATTTTATGAAAACCAAGGTCAACAAGAAAGAGCGGCGTTCACTGTACGCAATACCCACAACACAGGACCACTGGCAAGGAGCCCAGCAGGACACCTAACAAAAGCAGGACTAAACATGGAATCCGGCTCGTATACCTGATCACAGTATATAAACGATTTGAACCCCAACCGGATCTTGTGAGAAGAGCTCAACATCAGTTCCGTACAAACAGGCGGGGTGACCCATAAAACTTTTTAAGACGGCTTGCATTTAATCTGTGACGGTATGTAAACATTTGGATCATATTAAAAAATATTTTTTCTTTGCTTATAGATACATCCATAACCAGCTTCTTTAAATTTATGCGCATAAAACGCTGTGCTCTTCGCTTCGTGTTTTGTTTATGTCAACACACGCCGATTACACAAGCAAATTGATGCCTAAATTGTTTTATTTCACTATAACTCATATCTTAATCTTAACTTTATTGTCTTACCTCGTGTTACCGCACAGACACTTGTGTAGATATCTTTTAATATTGATAAAAACATAGTATATAATAGAGGCGAACATTCTGATAACTGTACCCGTCTTGCTAAAACAATTTTAATGATCTGTACCCTACTTGTGTTTTCACTGAACCATAACTTGCGAGTCACTTTTGATGATTTTTATTGTATTTGTCCTATGTTCCAAATTATATCTTGCAGAATATGAAGTTATTGTGTCACAAGAGTATGACACATCTTTTAGTTCTATATATGTAACCAATATTGCACCTTCATCATGTTTTCACTTTCCATGGAAATACCAGCATATACGAATTAGGAAGAAAATTATTTCTTGACAGTTATTATCATCCAACAAATCTTATCTTATCCTATCTTTACCATTCATTTTTCTTTGAAAAAGATATAAAGCTAAGATATAACATAAGTACTATAAACGTTTCTACTATTAAGTTCAACGGCATTGTTGATGTTTTTGACGTGACCGTTGTATAACGTCATATATCAATCCCTCCTCCTCGAAAGATCATCACAGAATTTTTTTTGGCAGATTACTTACTAGTATTTCAACATGTTGTTTTCAATATGCTTTTTGAAACACGGTTTTATATTCTCATAAATGCCTTGACTTTCTTTTTTCTGCCATGCACGACAACACTCTTAATAAATCATTTTAAGGAGTTTCCTGAATATTGTGGTTAAATGTCTAAAGGGTAGTTTTCACTCTTGCAAGTTTATTTCCACTTATTTTTAAATAGTTTACAGTCTTGACAGTGTCTAAGATATGTGGGATCGGTGGAATAAGTTGACACCAAGTTTAAACTCAAACTCTACGTCATCTGTACTAAAAAACGTATCTTTTGTCGATATGTGAACATCTTTAACAGGCGTTTTGATTTTTTGACATTTCTTGATTCAAGTCCTTCTTGTCTTAAAATTTTTACTGTTTTTGTAATATCATTTGCTTTTAAAGTCCTTTTTAATTTTTCAGTTCTTTTGGAATAATTCTATAGTCTTTCGTGTATGATTTTAATGTTTCTGTTATTGTTGTCAAGCTGAGAAATTGTTATTTTAAGCTTTTGTTCTGATGTCCAAATTATGAACAATAGTGTTTCCGAATTTTTTTGAAGAGAAAGGGGGCAATGAATTCTTTCATTTTGCCTATTAATAAACAAATAAATGCGTTAAATAATTAACGTTCTCTCAATTTAATCTTTAAAAATACTCACAAGTCAGGGTACAGATAAAATTCGTATACTCACAAGTAGGGTTCACAATCACCAGCAAGTAACGTTCAGTTTAAGGAATTGACCTCCTTGGTTAAACTTTTAATTTAATGTTCAAAATACAGCAATGTTTTTTGCAGATGACTAAATAATCGTTTGTTATTGATTATTTTAGTAGTCCGATATCACAATTCAATGTTTAACTAAATAAACCTTGAAATAAGACCGATTTTTGCGAGTGTTCAGTGTTGATCACCTGAAAGCAGTTCGTGAGTTTCGATTATTTTATAACTTTAATGCTAACATTTATATTGTGCATAACTAAAACGCTTAATACAGTTTCTCTTCTACGATATAGATAAAGATTTACTATCCTAACGTCCATAAGTATCAATATAAATACCAATATATTAAACAAGCTAAGCGTTAGAAAATGGCTGACACTGACATCTTCTCACAAGATCCGGTTGGGGTTCAAATCGTTTATATACTGTGCTGATAAATGTAACACTATGAAATGAAATCATCTAAAAAAAAGATCCCTCTTTTTTGTGATACAGGTCAATGACTCGCTTCATACTGGTCCCCGAAATGTGCATCGTTAATACAAAGATATGCTGGTTTCCGGTAAAACCTATGTTGGGTAAACTCCCATTTGAGGACGGCATTGAACGCAATCGCATCTTCTCGGCCTATTTTGTCAGACCTCAGACATACAGAACGATATCTTGGTCTAACCTACGCTAAGAAACTAAAAATGTCACTAAATACTGATTTAATGCTGGGAGTTGTTGACTAAATTATTTTTAATACATCGAGTAAAAGTCCCCATAGATTAAGTAAATTTATAGAATGATATAAAAGTAAACAGTGCATTATTTATATACTTATTATTGAGATTGTAGAAACCGAAAGTACAAATGGTCTACCAGTTCACAATAATCCGGAGTTGCTTATAACTGTACATCTGTTAAATTGATTTTGATTGTCAGACATAATTTTTAATAAAAATTTTATCAAAATAAACTTTAATGTTCTTATATACTGGAAAATTCCAAGACATGGCATTTTTCCATAAACATCTTAAGTTTCTATTTAATATGCGAATTACAAGTGCAAGGATTTTGAAATAGTTCAAAATTCACATTTCATTTCAGCCTATGATTGAGAATATTATTAATATTAATGTCATATATCGCAACAATAATACTAGCATGAAAAGCAATCGAGTGAGGATATTTTTCATCATTTCTTTTTAAAACGAGGCTTATTTTCCCTTTGACTGCTATTGGATCATCTCGACTTATACACACATGTTCAGCACACTCACTTATTCTTACTTTAATAGCACTCAAATATTTTGTCATTACGTCTCCAATGCTATTGTGATTTTCTTTGGTTAGTATTAGGTGATATATATTTGCTTACATTGACACAATTTCTCAACAGAGAAGTTCTTGTCACTCATAAAATAAAATAATTGAACTATTTTTATTATAGTTACACAGTCTTTTAGAGAAGATGCGACAGTGATTGGTAAAATAATGTTTATTAAATTTGAACATTTTGCTTCTTATATCGTGTCAGTGTTACCATAGCAACATCAAATGTTAGAAATGAAAAAAAGATTGACAGATAATAAAAAATAATGCCTGGTAATTTACACGTTATCGACATTAACTAACTTTATATTGTTTGTAAAAACAATTGAAGTTAACAAGGAATATTCACGCCAGCATAGCAAGTGATCATCAGAAATAGTTTTTGCCATCACGACACATTTATGTAATTTCTTAACTAACAGTCTATTTTAAAATGTTAACGAAAATTGTAAATTGTGTATTTAAGTTGTAAATGCGTTCATATAGTACCCTCTGGAGCACTTACAATTACATTACAATTTAGTTAGAGTAGATGGATATTTCCATCGATAGAAGAATTTCTATTAAAGATTTCTGTATTATGGAATAGTCAAAATCAGAATCCCTAATATTGAAAGTCCAACCCGTCAAAATTGAACATTTTGCAGGCTGGGTTGCAGTGCTAATTGCAAGCTACCGTCCACAGCCACCAGCTTCGGCTTAATCAAAATTCAACATTTAACATGAACTGGTAAAATTTCGAATTCTGAAATATCCGCAGATGTGTTCATATGGTTGTTATCATGAAACTATTAATTTGGCACGTTTGCGCCATGCCATGAAAAGCGACATATAGTCCCCCGGGTAATAAATAATGCGTGTGTCCTAAACGAGAAAACAAAGGGCAAAACTAATAAAATAAAATTATGAAAGGGAGTCAGAGATTATGAAACCTGCATATCACAGATAAGCTGTCTGGAGACAAAGTAGAAAAGGCAACATATATAAGGATTATGGAACAGTATTCAAGCGATGGATACTGGAACCACCCGAGTGCTTTTTTATGTAGATATATGAGAAAAGAAATTGTGCATTTTCATATATTGTATAAATGTCAACACTAAATGACCTAACACTAACCAATCCAATATGTAAGTAAGTAGACAAAAATATATTGATAAAGATATTCACACAGACTTAATATGCATTAATCTTGCACAGTAATTTATGAATTATGAATATTTATACATTTTATAAGCTGTCTGGAGTGTCTACGAAATTCCAAAAAATACTTAACAAAAGCTCCTTAATCTTTGCATTTTGTTATTTTGTCTGTTCTCATGTTTACACACAACAACGAGCTTTTTTCAGACCAGAAAATGCAATGCCGAGATATATGAAGCTGTATTTTTGTTTATGAGAGAAATTGAGTATTTTTTATTTTAAAAATTGCCCCAAAATTGAAGATTTATATCAATGATGTGTAAATTATTTTTCAAAGTCATTAATATAAAAAATACTATTCGCGTTTTATTTTACAAAAGTTGTAAGAATGTTTAGACTTGGCGTATGCTTAATGACCAACCATATATATTGATTGTATTTGAGAGTAATGTTAATCAAATAAAACATTGTTCGGCAAGGCTCTAAAAACTGTCCTACTACGGATACATTTAAATATATTTTAAGCTAGTAAGTAATCAAAGAGATTTCAATCATATTCATAAAATGAACGGGTTATACAGTGAACACAATACAGCAACAACGATGAATTGTCATGATCAACGATAAAAGCACGCTCTTGCAAAATAATTAAAAGAAAACTAGAAAAAATGGATATCAGTCAAGAACAATGTAACAAAGTTTAAAATGACAATTGCAAACTCAGTTTGATAGGGTTATGTGCATGAGTGTAATTGTAAAGTACTCTTATCTCTGACGCCTCCACGTACCGGGATTAAGCACTTTTCAATATTCAACAAAGTGACTTGTTGGAAACACTGATCCCGAAAGGCAAGAGAAGTGAACCTTAAGTGCTGAGCAAATTTGTACAGCTGCCAGATAACAATTGATAACTGCTTTAAAGATATAAATTAGTATAAAGATCTGGAAAAAGGGGGGTGTCTTAAAATTAACTCTTTAAAACTTGACATTTTTCCCCCTGGAATTGAATGTAATAGAACTATCATCATACTATTATGCTTTTCTACCTTCATATTTTTCATATGTCAGAAGAGTCAATCTCCTCACAAACAAAATGTCATAAAGTGTACATGATTTGACTTATCGCAAGACGAAAGGTCAAACAGCAAGAATCAGTTTTCATCAATCCAGCTAATTAATAAACATTCAAATATGATAATGTCAAGGCCTAAACATCATATTTATATAAATGTCTTACATAATGCAGCATTCTAATAGGATATCAAATACTACGATACATCAAAGTCTGTGGTAAGTAATTATTTCATTCAGTATATGTTGGTCTAATTCTCTTAAAGTTATATGATGTCTTGATATCATGTCAACTACCATGTCATCTAAGACACTAGCTGACATTGATTGGTTTTCTATTTAAGAACTTATTTGGCCTTGGTGTTTATCATAGTAGACGAGACAAAACTACTCAGAAATGATGAATTGCGGACAATAAAATGATTTTTATCTAATATTGTACGCTCAACAAATCCATGGTATAATGTGAAAATATCCGCTATTATTTTGTAGGACAAGGTTTTGAGCATAAAGCTTTGAAAGCTATTTTTGTTTAAAATATTACTGCGAGGCAAACTATGTTCATGCAATTTCTGGCACAATTTAGCAGAAAAATGTGAAAAGACCTCGTAACAATGGCTCTTAATCTATGCCTTAGACTAGATTGCAATCTGTACTGGGCATCTTAAAAAGAAAATCTTAAAACTTCTTGTATATGTCAGTACCTATTGGCAAACATTTAAATCGAAATTGCAGTATAAATAACTGAATTAAGATACTAAGACATACATACGTATTTATTAAATGAGGACATGTGATATTATATAATGTATTTCGTAACTGTTAAAAATTGAAATAATGAAAGTCTAAAAATAATGAAATAAAATGAACGAATGAACATCAAATTTTGATTGAACATTGAGCAAACATTACTGTGATGTGAACACAATTAGTTCGAATGCATATTTTTTGTTATAATTAGATACGATTGTCTTGAGATAAATAATATTTATGGCATGTTTCATTTCTATTGCTCAAGACGATTACAATTTTTAAAAAATCAAATTCTATAATTTTTAATTTCAAGGTAATAACAGTATTTGAATAATTGTGCTTACAATTTTTTTACTTAAACATTCCCGATAACTTTGAGTATATGAAAATCTGAAAATATTGTTTAGCCCTGAAAGTAGATAAGAACTAATTATCATTTATCGTATATGCGAACATCGTACATGTTTTCCCCTTATCTTATCTTATTTACTTTACTATCAATTGTTTTAGTCGGTAACACATTTTGGCAGAAAAAAGCTTTTAGGCATCAGTTGTTATTGAATTAGTGTTGCCCAAATTAGTCATCGGCCTATAAGCAAACGTGTCTTAATTATACCAGATATACGTAAAACAAAAAGCTAAAACACTGAAAATGTTTGTCAAATTCTAGAGTTAGAAAGAAGACAATGTGACACAAAACTGTTTACATTTCATATAGCACTGTTATATTAACAGAGCTTGTATTCTTTTAAATTGTAACGATATCCGTTATTTACATTTCAACCCATTTATAAACACTAATACAATGATTACGTAAAATGCTATTTAAAATGCACTAGATTTGGACCTGCTGTTTAATTTAAACAATGTACTACATATACTTGTAATGAACAAAGTATAAAGTAATAATTATGCTTTTTTATAAAAAAATATCATCACTTTTTTGCAGAAGTAATACAATACACAAAAACAAATCTGTGAAAAAACAAATATGTGAAAAAAGACACCCCCCAAAAAAAGGGAAGAACAGAAAAATCTTGTTTCATAATTGGTATGATTTTGGAAGGTAGGTCAATTATATCACTCCAATATATCAAATATTAAATATCATTAAATTGATACACTTAGTTTTAAACACTCCGCGTTAAATGTACCTTTCACAAATATTTTAATTTGTTGACATGATGAAACCCAAATTAAGTAACGTTACAAAATAAACGATTACAATGGGACAATGTTGACTGGGCAGTCTGGGTGCAGACTTTCCTTTAATTGCGTTAAGGTTAACTGATTATATTGAATTGCTATGGCATTGCCTTTTAGCTCTGTATACAAATGCGTGTCTGTCTGCCAAAGGAACACTTTAGGAGTTGTAATTACAATGTTCTTCCACTGAAGCAATTTTTTGTCAGAAATGACTTTGTCATGTTTGAATCGGAAAAAAACTGTTCTCTTAATAACAGAAAATGATATAACCTGACTTATTACTTGGGGACCATACGCCGCTTTTCATGGAATGGCACGGAAGTGTCACGTTGAAGGTTCCATGATAACCGCCGTATGAACACATCTGCGGATGTTTCTAAATTTAAAATTTTACCATTTCATGTTTAAATGTTGAATTCTGCTTATTAATAAGCCGGTGCTAGGGGGCGTGGATGGTAGTTTGCACTTTACAGTACCGTCCATGAACAGGCTCAATCAAACCGAGCCTGCAACATTTTCAATTATGTTGTGTTGGACTTTCTTTAGGGGTTCTTATTTTCTCTATTTTCAGAAATTTCAACATATCGGATGAAATTTTTAGTAATTATACATGCTTTTCCACACGTCTTTCCAATACGTCATTTGCACTTTTATAAAACTATACATATTATTAGTTAACTCATGAATTTTCAAAAATTAGGATAACGAGACGCATCTCACAATTTTGAGGATAAATATGTTGTCAGTGTAAGACTCCATTAAACAAATCCAGGATCCCATGTCTAGACACTGAACCATCGGCTATACTTGACTGCCACTTTTCATGGAATGGCACTACTGTGTCACATTGAAGGTTCCATGATAACCGCCGTATGAACACATCTGCGGATGTTTCTAAATTCAAAATTTCACCAATTTCGTGTTAATGTTGAATTCTGCTTAAGCCGGTGCTAGGGGGCGTGGACGGTAACTTGCACTTTTCAGTACCGTCCATGAACAGGCTCAATCAAACCGAGCCTGCAACATTTTCAATTTTGTCGTGTTGGACTTTCTTTAGGGGTTCTGTATTTCTCTATTTTATACACTTCTGAAGGTCTAATTTTTATCAAAATTTTTAAATAGTATGATGATACTATCCAAAGAACACTTTAAAAGCTGTAAAAACATTTTCTCATCCACCTTCAATGAACCTCTCCAGCGTTTACCGTTTAATACTAATTTGCTAATCACTGGCTATCAAAATATTACACCGGGATAATACATCTGGTTTACACCTGAAAACAAACGGTTCTGTTTTTGAGACTATTTGCGAGCCATTAACATATTAATGAACACAGATAAATAATTAAAAAATCAATCATTCTGTCTTTATAAAGAGAAGATAAGCTTTTATTTGTGACATTTTCTAAACAAAAGGAACACAATCATATGTACTGGATATGCAAAAGCTGATTACTAAAACAACAATGTCTTACATCGCCAGTAATTATTTTATATTTGTGAAAACATTTTCTTTTCTACAATTTAAGATAAAAATAAAGAATGTTTCTAAAGACAATGTTTGAATAGTATATAAACTAGAGCCTGGGAATCAGGACATGTTTTCCATACTTTTAATAGAAAGTATGCAACGGGAATAAACAAAACCAATTTCCATTTCATTCCCACTAAATCCCCATTTGAATCTTGCAAGCGACATTATATTGCTTCATCGTAGGCACTTTACGTAATGGAATTGTTCTCATAAATGTTTAAATACGATACAAATGTAATCGGCCATGATTATATACGTTACATAACTATTTATAGAAACGTTGTTAACTGACAAAATTGAAACACGTTCAGTAAGAAAGAAAACATAAACGAATCTACAATACAAATGTTGGTAAAATTATTTCCAAAGTTTTCGTAAAATTTCAGAAACAGTGATACAATTAAAATGAGAGCTTTATATTTTAAAATAGAATATAAAACAAATGTAACAATCCATGGGTAAACAGTCAATTTATTTCACGACAAATCTGTAAATGAAAATGAGTTCAAATACAATGCGCTAATTATCATTTATTAACGTGTCAATTGCTGAGGGATACAATGTAAATACAAATCGACAAGAGTTTGATCTTCAATGTTGTTTGCTATCCTCTGTATATTAGGATGTTGGTTATCTATTATATATAGAATATTTCTTTTATTTTAACATAGCAGTATTTACAAAATAAAATGTTTCCATATACTAAGGATCTTCTAGCATCAGGTGTTAAATTCAATTCTGGAGCCGTTCTGTAAACGATACCTGACCTTTTGTAAATGTCAGGCGCATATGTTCATGTTTCATAAATTACATTCATGGAATAATTAAAAAACTAATGCTCAATAGTGACAAAAATACATCCTTTGTTGATAAATGTCATCTGTTCCAGTCATGGCATTAAATAGATCGAAGTACAGCGGTTAATCAATTACTAGTAGATGATATTAATTTCTTTCTTTGTTGGCAAATGACAACGATATCTTTTCTTTCTTAAATAGAGTTTTTTTTTGTAATTTGAAAATGTCTCAACGGTCGATAACAAGTGAGACTGATCATAAAAAGATTATTCAAATTCTTATTACTCTTGACGATTGATTAATATATGATATGAAAAAAAGTATAATCTGCTAAATACATATTTTGACTGCAAAAAGCTATTTCTTTATTTTACTTAGAGGTTACTTTGCAATGGGATTTTTTTCCAGAGAATTCGCTTGAGGCAATTTGTAAAACGCAATTACGCTTCGTAATTTTAAGACAGTGGTTTCGCTTAAAATAGCAATAGCTTTAAACTTGTTATATTTTTATAATATTGAAAAGGTCCGGTGCAAATAATGCATTACTCTTAAGGGCAAATCTACAGACAGAATTAGAGATGATATTACTAAATATTAGTGTACTTGTCACTGTTTGCGATCATGACAAATCATTTATGTTTATTTATCGCATATGCTTGAAGGACTTGAATTATATGCCGTCAACACTTGTTCCCATTTCTTAAAGCAGCATGCCTCCGGATTTATGCTTATATTCATAAAAATGTATTTAAAAGTAATATATTGTGAAGTGCCAAAGAAAGTAATTTGTGCATTGCAAACGACACTTACAATCCACTTAAATTACAAAACATATGTCAAAATATGCAAATTCACCTGACTTTGCTAGTCACACAGTAGGAATATGATTAAAATACTGCAAAATCAGTCATTTATTGCACAAAAAATGTAAATTATTAAGAATCTTTGAATATGTTCAAAGCTTAGAACATTTTTTACAAGTTTTAATTTTCTTGAAATATTTTGACTCATTAGGAGGCAAGCAGCTTTTACATTTAATAGAGCTAGTAGAATAAAATACAAAGCTATGAGCTTTGAAAACGAGAAGATTTCCTAAATATGCATAATATGCCATGTTTTACAATGAATTTCGTATCTAAAATGTCATGTCAAAGAATATAAATAATTTTATGGACTTAATTATGACGAAGTCATAAGTCGTTGCCTATCTATATTATATGTTATTTTAGTTTTGGAGTGATATATGTGGATATATTACCTGTCAAGATTTTATATCACCCGAGCCGTTAGGCGAGGGTGATATTTTATCTTGGCAGGTAATATATCCACATATATCACTCCAAAACCAAATTAATAATTTTATTACCCTTCCCCTGCCAAGTTAAGACGATTTTAAAACAAATCATTGCTACTTCAAATGAAACGTCGAAATAAGATTCTCTTTAGGGTACCCCTTCACCCAATATGACGTCACATAAACACATGACGTATTTTCTTTCGAACCTAACGAATGTAAATAAGAGAAAAGAAGTAGTCTGTTGAAAGCACTTCTTTTGAATTAATATCAAGCTTTCACAAGGTCATATTTGTTTTAAATACTGATGAGAATATGTATCATTACTCTATTTTGGTATTTGACAGTTAAAAAGTGCTTGTAAATCGGAATTCACATCGCGTAAAATCAAACCGTACGCGCATCGCCACAACGCATGTTGTTTACAACGTGGGGTACCCAGCGGGAAATTTAGTGTGTATATAACCCGTCTGGCTCGGTAATATCAATTTCTTTCGGGTGATCAATATTATCCAATCAAAAAGGCGGAAAAAATCTGGAAGGGTAATAAATATTTGAGCCGCGTCACGACAAAACCAACATAATGGGTTTGCGACCAGCATGGATCCAGACCAGCCTGCGCATCCGCGCAGTCTGATCAGGATCCATGCTGTTCGCTTACAAACCCTATAACAAGTAGAGAAGCTGATAGCGAACAGCATGGATCCTGATCAGACTGCGCGGATGCGCAGGCTGGTCTGGATCCATGCTGGTCGCAAACGCATTATGTTGGTTTTGTCATGACACGTCTCATTTATAATTGGAAAGCGGGATGGTAGTTGGTAAGTTACAAGTGGAACGATTATGCTAGTGCTGAAAAGTTGGCAAAATAAAAGTAATAATTATCGCCAACGAGACTGTTCATATAAGCCAATGATAGTACATTTTAAGTTTACCCTCACAATCACCCGTCCATCATATATAGCCGTAAGCATGCCTACAATCTTTTCATTGAATATATTACCCTACAATATGAAACATCTGTTTTTATTGGAGAGGAAATTCCTAGCAGATAAGTTGTATCATAATTAAATAGAACAATTAATGGAATGTCATCATTAATCAGTCTATATTATATTGTTATCATTTCAGTCATTTTAGTCAAAGTTGTATTATATATCAAATAGCTTACGTTGTATGGTTACTTCAATGTAATCTTTCTAGATTGAAAATAATGTCAATACAATACGACGATACGATAATTTGACGTTAATATTTTCTGAACCTTTAAAACGTCCATTATGTGTCCTTACTTTATTTGAGTTCATCAGTACGTAAATGTATTATACGTTTTGGTAAGTTAGTACATGAAATATATGACCTGTAAACTTTGCAATTTCAAACATGTGAAACCAAAATAATTTACCTCAATATTAGTTACAATACACCAGTCAAATAGTAAATCAAAATCTCATTTTAAACAGTAAAAATAAAGACTGATCAATTAAAAGAAAATTAAATCAGAATCAATATTGCATGAAACTTGAATTCTACAAAGAAGAAAATTTCAATATAATGTACTTTCTTACTACAACATTGTACTGTTTTTCTTCTGCTTGTTTTCTTCCGCTTCTTTTTCTTTTTTAGTATCGTTACTACTCTGAAAAGAGTAAATGAAAACATTTATTTTCTTACCATGGGAAATTCATGTTCATTTATTCACACAAGTTATATTTATGATATTTCACCTGGAATTATGTTTGGTCCATAAGACTGCCATTTCACGGCAATACTTTATCAAGTATAGCGGACAAGCCGAGCAAGTACATTTAGCTCAGAACAGTCAATGTTAAATGTTAAGTTATCATTTGGTAACATTAACCATATTAATGGTCTGAATACAGTTTTGCACAAACTGTATGTTTTTTCGATTCTACAGTTATTGATATACCTTTTCATGTTTTTAGGTTTATAATCTTTCTACGGAATGCAGTGAACTTCTGAATAAGCGTGAACAAAGTATACTCGTGTCACATTTACTTATTGATCGATGACAAAATTGGATAGCTTTTATTCAATAACATCTGACGCTGTAAGCTTTTTGTGCAAAATGTGTAATCGATTGAAACTAACGGTGGAAATAATATTGTGAGAAAGAATATAAATGTTACAAATTATATCATTATAGCACTTTAAACAAAATCTTTACTAAGTCTTTATAATCGATATAAACTTTTACATTGTTTTCATTTATAATGGAATAAGTATACAGGGAGAATATAAAACCCTTATGTTAGAAGAATTTAAACTGCATTGTAATATTAAATATGAACAAATTTTTAGATTTACATTGAACAATATTTGGTTGTGATATCAAGTTACGCCTTTACGATGTTTAACCATACCTTCATCATATTTGTGATATGTCAATATATGATCTCTTTTAAGGACACTCGTGTGGATTAACATTCTCTGATAATTGACGAACTATTTCTTTCATTATGTTTTTTCACATACCACAGCAAAAGATATATCGAATCGTCAAAAATTGGCACTTTTTAACAACAAATATCTGACAAAATGATACTAAATAGATTGTTTTCAGCATTCCTGATATTGTCCTGTTACTGACCTATATATTCTTCATAAGATTGGTTATCTTACTTTGATATGATTCAATGGAACACTTGTAACAGCACTCCAAATATTTTGACAATAAAAGATTATATCTACCCCCTAAAAATAATTCGTTTTCTCTCTTATGGAATGATCATCTTCCTGATAATCAGTTTTTGTCATTATTGTGTCATTTTGTCTAAACGCCTAGGTCGGATAAAATTATTAGCTAGAACACATCAATGTCATTTTTGTTATAACGTTCAGTCAACAACAAATAATACACTTATTAAATCGTAAAACGTAAGATATATGATTAATAGATCTTAATACTTTGAACAACGACTGCAATTAGTGATCAACATAATTTTTTGTCAAATCACATTGCAGTATTTTTCAAATTTCTGTTTAGTCTAACTTTGGTTAATGTGTACTAACTGTAAATAAAATTTACTTAACCAGTCGTCTAACCATTCTAAGTAATTTCATTACATGTAATGCATTATATTAGGGAGGAGTTAGAGGTGTGGTTTGCACTCTGAAATGTAAAATATGTAGGTACGTCTTAAGCGGAAATAATAAACTACCACAAAAAATAAAAAAGCGATCTATTTTTCAAAGGAGCAAATCAATAGGGATTTTTTAAATGTTAGTGAATAACTTGCATCGAATAACGAATTTGTATCAATTGATAAGGTCAAAATGATATTCTTACTGTAGACAAAGGTATAAATTCGAGGCAATCGTAATAAGACATTTCAGTAAAAATGTTCCTGATTATATGTTGAAATGGCCATTTTTAGCTTATCTAAATTCGAAATGTAAGAAACTTGACTAGGTGTAGACATCTTGTAGAGTATACATGTGTTTGTGTTATATCACTATTTTGTGAAGACTACGAAAGGGTGGGGCAATCGGAGACAATGTTGACGCAGTTTCGAGAAAGGCCTCGTCTTTGGTTGAGAAATAATGTTGATCATTAAATAGGGTTATGTTTTTATTAATACGCATTAACAAAAATAATTGGTCCCGTGCCTGCGGTTGACCAATTATTTTTGTTAATACGTTTTATTAAACACTAACCTATACTTATAACAATCTAACATTAATTTTTATTTATATATTTGATAGTGCGTCAATTATTCTACTGAATACATGTCATTTGACAATAATTGTTACCCCCCCCCCCCCGAAAAAAAAAGGAAAAGAAAAAAAAAAAAGAAAAAAAAAAAGAACAACAACAACAACAACAACTGAAAAATAATAATTAAATACCATATATTTCATAGTGTAGAGTGATACATTCACTAAACATATTCAATAGTTTTAAATTGCAATTAGTTTGATGGATATAAAAGTCATTTGTTAGTATTCTATCTTATTTGATATTAAAGGTTTTTCACTATTCTTTGCCATATTGTAGGCAGTTACAGAATTATTATTTTACTATTGAAATGAAACAATGCTAAATATCACCAACGTCTATTTTCTGATTTTGGTTACAGAAAGTCAAATTGAATAACAAATAACCATGTCATCTACGAGTCAATAGAACTATTTTATTCTGCTAAGTGTACTTTGATTAAATCATTTAAAGATTTGTTCTGGCCCTGGAAAATGAACGTAACACTTTAGTTTTAAAATATCATTTCAATTGCTAAAGTGGCACTGCAAGCTAACTCGGTGCAAAGGGGCATGAGGGAGTTGCACTTTTATAAACAAACTCAGACAACACAAAATTTTTTATTTTTATTAGTGTTCTGTTGAAGTTTCTAAAAAGTAATTTATTGGTTAAATACCGAAACCATCTTTTGCTTCTTTTGCTTTTTGACAATTAGTACATAAGTAGTAATGTTAAACTAGTGTTTTGTTTGGAAGACAAAATACTGCTTTGTTCACATTTTGCTACTTTTATGAAAAATAATTTTACATTCAGTGCTTCTTTCTTCAACTGGTCTAAAACCATTATTTAACTGTAATTAAAACTCATGTTTGCATTTCTATAGAAGGAAAAAGAATGTGCCTTTAATTATATTGAATACTATAATATTTCATTGTAGATATTACACTTCAAACAATGGCAATAACTGTAATCTCTTTCACTAAAAGTCGATATCTTTAAAATAAAAGTCCGTTTGCTACAAACATGTCTCATGACTAAAATGTAATTAAATGTTATGAAATGTAAGCTCTCTAGGATTCTTGTTTAGACTTGCTTGTAATAAAGCACGTCGAGGTCTGCCTTATGTAAGTGCATTCTAGTCTCAAATAATAACATAATGCTACAAACACAAAACCCCGAGTTGTGTCAAGTTAATTCAAATCGCAATATTATCCTATGAAATTATTCTAATGATTTATGATCAGTCTCATTTTGTTTGACCTTTGATACTTTAACAAACAAATACGTAACTGTCTAAACAAGAAGATAATAAGTTATTATCAGTTAATAGCATTTAATTTGATTTCGCACTGTTCTTATGCCTTAAATAACGTCACTTCCAATAAGATGACATTATGCGAAGATGGCCTTTTGTCACTATTTTTTTACTAGTTTAGCATTCAAGCTTTACAGAAGTGATAATTTTTTAAGCTTTAAATCATTTTCACGAATAGTTATAATGTGACATGAACACATGCGCCTAACATTTCAGAAAAGCCAGTTATCGCTTATAGAATGGAACAATAATTAAATTGCACACCTGATGCTTGAAATATTGATTCGTTGTGTATTTAGAAAAACCTCCATATATGAAATTCAGAAACATGTGAAGTACATAGTGTAAACGAATGTTCTCTACATAAATAACTGAACTAACTCAAGAAGAACGTCAAAGGGCAACGGTAAAATATTGATTAACCATCTTCAAAACGACTTGTTATATTACATCATAGTCATATAAAATAATTTTTAAGATTGTTCGTGAAATTAAGTATTCAACTTTTTATTGTAATATTATATTTTAAATTGTAATGCTCTCATGTTAATTGCATAACTATCTTAGCATTTTACAAAATTTACTTCTGAAATATTTGTATTGGTGTTTTTTTGTTCTAACCGGACGTATTCCGATTTCGTAAGATAACACCATTTCAAGAAATAACATTGTTTCAAATCGATTAATTTACATTTGTGTCATATTTAAACTTATATGTGAACAATGCCATTACGTTAAGTGTCTACAATGAAGCAATATAATGCCGCTTGCAAGATTCAAGCGGGGGTAATGTTTTTTGAGCCTCTACTCTTTATCATATTCAAATATTGTCTTTATTAGAAACATTCTTGAAAGTTATAAAAAGTGATTTATATAAATCAAAATGTTTTTACATATATATTTATGTAGAAGATAAATGTGATTTATTAGTATCTATCTTAAAAATAGTTCTATCATTGCCTTATTAATCAGGTTTTTCATATTCATTTTTTACTGTATTGAACTGTTAATTTAGTATCAAGTAGATATAATTGTTTTTTTTTCCTTCTTATTTTTTAAATAAAACAGTCTTATAAATAAAAGCGTTTCTTAATCTTGTAAACACATAATGCATAAAGATTTGAATTATTAATTTCACTCGTTATGTTCTTGAAAATTGATCAACAATTTGTTTCATAGTTTCAACCTCTAAATATTATTGAACTACACTGATTGTGTCTTAGATTTAAACATTGTTGAAGTTCCGAAAAGTCAAATCACTTTCAGCTGTTATTAAACCAATCATTTCCCCAAACGAACATTGAACAAAGTAATTGCAAATGGACTTTTATAGTTTCAAGCCGACAGCTTTTCTATTCATTGCTAGGTTAATGACTCGCAAACATTATTAAAAATAGTATCATTTGTTCTTTAGTGTAAACCAGCTCAACCAGTAACTATGCATCATCCCGGCGAGACAACTGGATAGCCAGTCCGCCAATTTGTATTAACCTGTAAACACTGGAAAGTATTCATTCAAGACGGCTCTAACATTTTCTTTGGATAGCAACATAATTCAATAAAATGATCTAAAGCAAATGTCTTGAATCGGCTGATCTTATGAGCAGATGGACTAGCGGAAATATATAGAAACCTTGTTTCGTGTAATTGTGCCATATAATAAAAACATATTTATTTACGTGTAGTTATCTTAATTTGTGTAAATACATAGTTAAGTTCAAAATATATCATGCTCAAATTTGATATTTGAAAATGTTAAACATTAAACATTGCTACACTGTCTCTTTCTAAATATAAATCAACATGTTTAAACTCCACACACTATAGGAGGCCACACTATGAATATATAGTGTCATAAAAAACTGCCAGTTTTTTTTTAAAGAACAGACTAACTGTACTTGACCCATAATAGTAAATAAAGGTTCCCTTTAAAGTTTCTACATTCTTTTATTCAAATTAGATATATTCAATAAGAATTTCATAGATTTTAATAAAAGTCTGTGGTAAAATAACTTTACTTCAAATATGAGCATAGTATATCTTTAACTAACAATACGCATAGTTTTATTATGTACTTATGACCTTTTTGAAGAACGGGTAAAAAACAGATATTTACTTTAAAACAAACCCTTTCTTCTAATTTGGTGAGTTTTCTGGAGGTCATGTAATATTCTCTTTTTTATCCAGATATTGTTTTCTCGATGCAAACATTAAGAAAGTTATTTCTGACAAACAGTACTTCAGTGGAATTAATTACAACTCCTATGGTGCTCTTTGGGATGACATAAAATGTTATTAAGAGCTCACAGGCATTGGCAAAGAAATAAAAAAGAATCAATTTTCCTTAACGTATTTAAAGGCCAGTCTGTGTTTCATTCAAGATGTGCATATTGTCCACTGAAAATGAACAACAATTTCCTCGTATAATCGTTTTTTGTACCGTAACCGAATAAAGGTGATCATCAATGTGTCAAGTGTGATTAGTAAGTACATATGATATGTGGTCTTTCAAATGATATATAAATTTAATGATCTCTTAATTTTATCATACTTTATGAAATGTAAACTGTTTAGTACGAAACACCTGTAGGGCCATTTCAACTTAATGAATTCCATGAATTCACAACTTCAGCTTCAGATTTTCAATTATTCTACGACATACAAGTTTGTCTGTAAAGTTTATTCCTCACATCCTGTAAAACTTATATCTAGTAAACTTAAGTCACATTTGCTTATAGATCGATGACAAAATTAATTCAATGTAACACTTACAATGAAAACTGACGCCTACAAGCTTTTTATCAGCCAAATGTGTTACCGACTGAAACACGAGATCAGTATATTAGATCATGGAAAAATCTTGTACAATGTTTGCATATATGACTAATTATAATAAATTCTAACCAACCTTTAGAGCTGAACAATGTATTCGGTATTTTAATATACCCAGAGTCTTTGGGATTATTTACATGACACTTTTATTAACACAATTATTCAAATTCTACAACAAGTAAATAATAGTTTTAATGTCAATTACATATGTATCATATATCATCGCAAAACAATATGATGTAATTATGATCACAAAAAAGGATGCATTTTAACCCCTTATTTTCACATCACTCTAATGATTGCTAACTGTTAATTACATTTGATGTTCACAGACTTTCATTAACTTACTATTATGAAACCAATTCTTTTTTATGGCTTTGAAAGTTTAAGCGGTTAGTAATTATCTCTTCTTAAATAGTTTGCACCAGAAGCAGTTTTGTCCGTGTCAACATTAAAGACAAAATATGATTATTAAAATAATAGAAATAATAAAAAAGAAAACAACATAGAATTCAACATGTTTTCATTAAAAACATGACAACAGATTATATCCAATGTACTTTCTTTATTATTTATGCACTTCAATCATTATAAAAATGTTAATAAATTAATGCCATTTTATCCACAAAACATATTTCAAGTCAATGTATATATCACAATTCATTAAGCATTTGCATTGAATCTTTGAGTTTTCATTTAGAATTCTATTACAAATGTGCATTATTTACAGAGGAAGGACTGTAAAATCAGGATTTTGATAATGTTTTCAACAAAAATGAGCTATTTTATTTTATTTCATCACCAAAGAGAGAAAGCTACATTTCAATGTTGGAAAAGAAAATTGTTCTTAATCTAAAATATTTTCTAAATAAAGTTCCTTGTAGAGTTGTATTTAGCCAGCATTAAATGAATTTTTACGTGCATTTATTTGATATACCTATACGTATGACCGTTTGAAAAAGTCTTATGTTTCTTTCTGTTTACTTCTCAGGTCTGGCGTATACTATTTGTGTGAATATGGATGGCTTTGTTGTATTAGGGGTTGTGCCGAACGGACTAAAATATGTGTTGATAGTTAAGTACTTCAGACGCAGCTTCTATGGATAGATATATGCACTTTTATATTAAGTGGTCACAAAATTAACTCGAGCATTTAACAAATTAAGAGGATAATGAAAAGCTTAAATCTATGAAGATAAAACGTATCATGAACACCATCGGATATCAGTATATTATGTGCATAAACAGCAGTTTACCGGGGAAGGTTTCCTTATTGTGGCTATTAAATGATGTTAAAGGAGAAGCACCTAACAGAACTAAGTACAAGTTATAATGCGTCGTATTTCCATGAAATGAAATTAGGATGAAGTCACTTTGTGGCTAATATAGGAGGGTGTGTTTATGAAACATTCAGATTGAATTATAGTTCAACATCTTTCCGAGCACTTTTTTTGGCAAAGGTTTGTAACTAAATATAGTCGCACTATAATTTAAAATCTTTTTATGGAGTCAAAGTGCCTCTAATTATAACTTCATTAAGCACCCATCTCACATTTTTTTTAATATGACAAGATCGTTGCTTGCTTAATTAACGTTTATTTCTGAAAAATATGTATCTTTCTAGTCGTGAACCTATAACGTATACCAACATTTCAGTATTATATATTTTTTTTTTGTAAGCGTAATTAAATTGCCAATTTTTTTTTGTAATAAGAAATTGCACGAACTGACACTTGAGTATAATAATTAGCCCTTGGTTAGCTAGCATGACATAGATCGCCACATAAAAAGTTCAATGTCCCTGGCGGAATTCGAATCACAGCGGTAAGTGCTATTGGTTCTAATCCTATGAGGGACTTGGGATTCTTTCATATGACAAGTAGGATAATTGCTTACTAATGTGTGTCCGCGCAGTATAACTTCTTAACTACTTAATGACGTCTCCTTGAAACTTCGCAATCCTGTAGAGTTATAGTTTGTTTACACTGTACTTTCTACCACTAGTGTCTCTGTAACTATCAGATGTTACACTGCGGATAATTATTGTCTTTTATTACAGGGAGATAATTTAAAATAAATCAAGGTTTAATTATATAGCTCCTTAGTGTTAGACACAACAGTTTTCCTTTCTCAATATCAATCACATTTGGAGTTGTAATCAAATTCATTTTCAACTTTTCAAGTTATCCTCTGGTCAAAAGTGTGGGAGAGGAATCGACAGATTATTGGACGGAAGTAAGTATAGGTAAAACGGCCACTTTTCTCTCTCGTCAAGGAGCACAAAATGCAACTGATACAGTTTTAGACAGTTTTATATTCGGCTATATTCCTTTATTGTGTATAATGAAATCGAGACAGAATGCGGAGTACCTTATTTACGATTTGATTAGTCGAAACGTTTAAATAAAGAAAGAAATATTGAATATATTTTTAATTATGTAATAAAAAGTACTTTTATGTAGTTATTTCTTGTATTTGTTTTGCAATCAGACTGAATAGACTCATATTTCAGGATTTGTATTCAATTTATATTCAATGTTTGCCAAATGCCTGTTCTGTAGAACTACGTACATAGTGTAAAAAATCTTTATTTGAATTATATTTTGAATGGTAAAAATCACTGGACACTGTTACAAAGTAAGTTATACTACATGTTGTAAGATATTTATCTTAATATAATGCTCTCAAATATTTGTCAAATTGCTCAAGTACAAATAATATATTAATTTACCAAGAAAATTAATTTAGAAAATCCAATTTCTTTGTCAAATGATATTCGTTTAACGTGAAATTATTTTAGGTAAAGTTGGATGGAATAATTCAATAAATAAAAAGAAAACAATTTGTAACATGTAATTGAGATGTGTTGTCCATTACTGTTATAAATTTTCCTAAAATATCTATGTTCATTTTATAGATTTAGGCATCGCAAGCTTAACATCCACTACAACGATTTATTGCTTCAGATAGTATATACAGTTTGTATATATTATCAGAAACAAAGTAAAAACTAAATACTGATTAAAATGTCACATAAATTTACCTTCTCATAAAAGTATGCAAACATTTTAGAGTAAATATAAATGTATTTACATAAATTTAAAGTCGAAGTTATCTTTCACATGTACATATGCAATTTTCTTGCCCGTGTTATATATGCAACATAAAAGTGACTCCAATGTTACATAAAAGATGATAAAATCAGGCATTGTTTGCAGGTAGTGTAAAGTTCAAGAACGGGGCAGATAATTCGAACTCAAAATCGGGAGTGTTTTTCTTTTTTATCATATTTATCGTATTTAAACCGTAATATGATACGAAAATGATAATATTCCCTTTTCTTTGTGCGGAAAAGCTGTAAAAATTGATATTCTATATATGGTTTATATTAGATCTACATAATTTGATACTAAATATACAAAAATTAACTTATAGTCATGACTGGAATACAAAATATTGGTAGTTTTTGAAAGTGAAAATCAGGTTCATTTGAATTATTCTGTTCGTACGTTAATATAAGTATTACTAATAATAGAAAACTTTAGACTCAATGTCATTACCACACTAAAAACTTAATTGTCACTTTAAGGGAAACTATCAAAACTAGTATTGACTGAATAGCGCAAAATATGGCTCCTTAATTGTTTGCTTTTAATGACATTTTTACACCCACGTCCATAAACGTTTAAGAATTATTTGATGAGCTTTTATTATTTTAAAATCAAATAAGATGAATTAACAATTACAAATGTTATATATTCTAAAATAAAAGCCTAAGCAACATTTGCTGAAATGCATTCTAATATACTTCAATGATAATTTATATATATTTCATACTTTTTGCATAAAACCCTTTAAGACAAGTTGTTTCATATAAAAAAACAGAGCAAATTGTATGTAGTTCATTTGTATGAAGCAATCTTATAATAACCCTTCGTATGACAATCTATATTTTTGACAGACTGTTTGGGGTCAAACGATTTCATTTCCAAGCAATTCTTCTCCTGAAAATCCAATATAGTATTCAAATTGAATTCCTTCAGCGCGATTACGTAGTCAAGTTAGATGTGATCTTGACATATTTTTAAAGCCGCAATTTTATGGTAGTATGGAAACTACAAACTGAACACCAATATTAATACATGAATCATGACGATTTAATAGTTTAATTTTCAATTACTTATTACCATAGCACAACATATAATAGTTTGCAACTTTAAAAAAAAATAGAATCTTTTATTTTCTTTTTGAATTTCTAAACGGTCATTAAACATTATTTTCAAGAACATAAAAAATGATATTGTATAAAGTATTGCTAACATAACCAATAAAATCATTAAGAGATGAGCTAAGGAAAATGTCTCTAGGAAATTTCACATGTGACAAAAACATCAATATAATATATGTAGGGAACAGCTCCACCTGCACTGTTACCCGCTTAGGAAAATGAAGAGAGAAAAAACAAAACAAGTTGATCCAGTACAGTTAAGGTATTTACTGTTATTTATGAGCTGTCGTTTACTTAAATATAGAGAAAAATAAAACATCATTATCTTTTTAATGTTTCTGGATAGGTATTACGTCGCACTCACACTGTAAATATCAGAAAAAACCCGATGTTCCTTAAGCTAGTTGGGTAGATTCTTCGCATGAAATAATAAATAATTGATACATATCATTAGGAGAAGCTCAGGAACAAATAAACCAAAGTGTGTACGAAAGTTCTCTCATTGAATATCACTATATTCTCTCATGAAACATCACTATTTCACTTAATTTGCCATTTATAAGTACAATCAAAATAAATTGACTTTTTTATCGTCAAACTATTGAAAACGGACATTGCTTTAAACGTGATAGGAATATGTTGAAAATTGTTGATATATATTTGTCAAAGTTATTCTTTGTAATTTGAATGTAGCAAATGAGAAATATTTCTGAAAACATTTATGTATGCGAAACTGAGCATTCGGCAGCTTTAGTATGTGTTTTATGACAAAGGATGTTAACAAATTGCACATTTTTACCACCATCTGCAACAAATACTTGTAAAAACTTTGATAAGTTTTGCGAGTAGAATCGTAACTTATTTGAACCTTGCAGTAACCCGTATTTTATACATCATTATAACGTTAGCGTATTTTTTTATTTTTTAACCAAATATACATTGTATAACATCTTAGGTTATTGTCATACGATCAATACCAGAAAAGACAGCATTTATTTAGTATGCATATTTTATACAATATTTTACAGACGTTAGCAATGATTTATTGCCTCGGCCTTAATTATATCAGCGATATATTTAAAAAGTCATTTACTTCGACATTATACAACACTTTCATGTAATTGTTGGGAATGTAATAACAAACATAATAAATCATTAGATAATACTGTGCCTTTTCAGTAATATTTCGTTTTATAAATAAAAGAAGATTGAATACATCGATAATTGAAAAGCTTCCTTACATAATTCAATATTGATTTGTACGTCTTACTTTACTATTTGTCACTTATGTATTACAAATATAGAACACCACATTTCGTGTATGTACAGCCTACTTTTGATATCCGAGTTAGTTTGGTAATATTATTCGCATTGCTTACCATCTTTTATATTCGTACGTTGAAACATCGTATTTTAGTGACAGATATAATCTTAATGTGCATCTTGGCGTATCGTTAAAATGTTGGCAAGGTGTTGATGTTGCCATTCTATGATGAAATGACCTAACTTACTAAAACTGTATCAATATTTAAAATGTATTTCAATATCCCGAAAGAATAGATCGGGCACATATTCAATAACATGAACGAGAAAACACATATTTAAAGTCACAATATGTGATATTGCAATTGATTACTAAAATAATAAATCAAAATATTATGTTAGTTGCATGACAACTGCTTAGAATAATCAGAATTGAATACATGTTTACATGTACAATGTATAAAGAAAAGAGATGCCATGACTCTAGTGGACATATATTTTCATGTGTTCATTGTATTCAGTATTTTTACAAAAAATCTGTTTTCAAACCCCAAAAAAAACCAAAAATTTTTTAAAAAAATGAATGATATCATATGAATAAATGTAAATTTTAAAAGATTGTGAGATTTAAAAAGTTTTATCAAAATTCATCCCCGAAAAAAAATTAAAAAAAACCAAAAATAAAGACTGAAAACCTTGAATAATAAACATTTGAAATCTTAATTTTCAAAAACGATTTAGTCAGGAATTTCCTGGGAAAAAGTTTTCAAAACAAAACAATAAATTTAAAAAAAAACGTACGAAAAATAAAACAAAAGTTTGGCAAAGCCCTTTGGGTAAACCCTTAAAAAAACCCCCCTTTTCAATTTAAAATGGAAACGGGGAAAAGCTCAGGAGAGAGTTTTTTATTGTCTATTTTAACTCATTTGTAATCATATCGCAATGACCGGTCTACCAAAATGACTGTCCAGTCCAATTCAAGCTCACATGATCTAGTTGTGGAAGACAATTGAACATTATACTCAATGTACCATAGTTTAGAACAAAAAATCAAAACATTGTTTAAGAAACAGTTCAGTTGACACATATTCTACGACAAAAATCGGTAAAAAAGGATGATAAAATTGCAGACTCAGTTTTCTTGTAAAGTGTCGCGTGCGTTTAATCTTATAAGATGCAGGTTTCATTTAACCTAAATATTGACAAAAATAAACAAAGCTGATAAGGAATATATGTCACGAAATGTGTTCAGCATAACAAATTAATAGAACATCAAAACAGATACCAATCTGTTGTCCTTTGTCAGCAATGCCGGAATCACAATTCCCACGGGAGAAGCTGCACGTCAAGTTTCACTTTTCATCAATCAGATAAACGCGCGAAGCGTTAAGAATGAATTTTCATTTTAGAAAGAAGAGTTGAGACATTTAGAAAAGTGTACTGGGTTGGTTTCATATATAATCGTATGTGTGAGACTAAAATCTGGACTAGAATAAGATTTAACATGGGAGAGTTTCAAGAAAAAAACTCTCCTTACTCTTTTACTTAGGAAAAGTTCTTAGACAGAATAACTCACCCCCACCCCCTGAAGAATAGAATTTGATAATCTCATTGTTGATGTAATAAAATCAATCATCTTATTTTATACAAATCGACGTTCAAATGTCAAAAAGACTACACTTTACAAAAGTTCTAACCGATCACTTTTTAAATTTTGATTATTTTATAACGGGTCAATAGATCCTTATAAAATTTTGCAGAGGTGATTTTTGTGTCATTTTCTACCGATTTGTGGAATGAAAAATAATTTAATATGGTTCCATGCACTCACGCGGGAGATAGGGCGCGGTTTACACATTTTGGCACGAAATTTTCGTGCAGAGTGTGGTGAGTATTAAATTTTACATTGCATAAATCCTTGTTAACTTTATAAGTGAAAAAACAAAAAACATGGCACGAATGTCGATGCAGGATCGTGCCGTAGCAGTTGGAATGTTGAATGCTGAAGCCTCTATCAGACTGGTGAGTGGCTGTTCATAACTTTTTTTTAAATATCGATAAAGTATTATTTAAATAGAAAAATGTCATAATTTTATTATTCTCAATGTGTTCATTCTCTTCGAAATAAAATAAAAGTCGGATCTATTGGTATTATTCTTTTTCATATATAAGCGAAAACTCAGGGTGATCGGTTAGAAATTTTGTTCAGTGTAGGTCACTGACCCATTTAACACTTGACATCCTTTTGTATTATCCATAGAACCCGTCAATATATTTATGTATCTTAATATTTACAATGACGACAATTAATGCCTATTGTATAAGGAAAAAGTCCAATATTAAAGTCAAACTTCATTTATATAAAGCCTAAAGCAAAATACAAATTTCAATATAACATTTGATAAAGTTTATATGAAATGAGTTGCATTTGTTTTGTTTTATTTCTTGTCTGATTAAAAGCACGTATCAACCCGTATTTTATTTATATATAGTGTTGCCCAAATAATCCCTAGTAATGATTGATGGTTAGTGAATTCAGCAAAACCAACAAAGAATGTTCTTATTCAATAACGCTTCTTCTTCGCAAAAAAGAGAACGAAAAAATTTGAATCTAATAATAAAAGATTTGACATAGAATTGAAAGAAGATTGCATTTGAGAAAAATGCTATGCCACCGCATTAATACAATACTAAATAGTAGTGTAGGAACATATTTTTTTTTGGTTCTATACAATTGAAGATTGTCATAATGCATATCTAATTCTTATTATCAGATTAGTGGTTAAATATATTGTTAACTCAATAAAAGATCAGAGTAGGAATATATCAATGCACTAGAGTCTAGTGAATTTGGTGGTGAAGGTCCTATTTCACATAGCCTAAATTTCATGACTGCATCAAAGGACAACATGTAATACACTTTGTCAAAATCTAGGTCATCTGATATCAAAGTTCACTTTAAATTTTGACACTAGAGGCAAAATTTGAACAACTTTGGTGGAGTACCTATAGATGATATCATTTAACAAATATTAAAGCTCTAAGCCTTGTACCTTCAGACAATAAGATTTTTTTATTTTTTACTATATGTATATATTGAAAATCAATGACCCCGGGGAGGGGGCAATTTGTACCCCAGGGCTATTATTTGAACAATCTTACTAGAGGTTCACTTCACAATGTTTCATGCAAAATATCTAACCTCTAGCATTTGTCAATTGCTAGAAGAATTTTTTTTAAAGTTTTTACTATAAGTTTTTACTATGTAAATATGAGGAAATTCAATGACCCCCGGGGCGGGGCCGACTTTGACCCCAGGGCTTTAATTTGAACAATCTGGGTAGAGGTCTATCAGACAATTCCTTATGCAAAATATCTAAGCTCTAGGCCTTTTGGGTCTTTACAAAAAGGTATTTTAAGTTTTTACTATATGTACATATAGTGAAAATCAATGACCCCCGGGGCAGGGCTGATTTTGACCCCAGAGCTATAATTTGAACAATCTTGGTAAGGGTCTACCAGACAATGCCTTATGCAAAATATCTAAGCTCTAGGCCTATGTGTCTTTACAAAAAGGTATTTTAAGTTTTTACTATTTGTACATATAGTGAAAATGAATGACCCCCGGGGCGGGGCCGATTTTGACCCCAGGGCTATAATTTGAACAATCTTGGTAGAGGTCTACCAGACAATGCCTTATGCAAAATATCTTAGCTCTAGGTCTTTTGGGTCTTTACAAGAAGATTTTTTAAATTTATTCTTATAATTCCTTTTGGTTGCCATGACAACCAGATTTCTGCATGGAATTAAATTCTTTGAACAACTTTGGAAGCCCTTCACCCAAGGATCAATCCTGCCAAGTTTGGTTGAAATTGAACTAGTGGTTTTTCACAAGAAGATTTTTTAAGTTCACTATATAATCTATATAACACACAAACAAACAAACAAACAAACAAACAAACACACACACAGGTGAATCGCTATATGCCACCGCATCGCAGATGCTGCGGTGGCAGAAAAATCATTTATTGCGACCGACGCCACAATCGTCATAACGGTTAATCTATAACTTCGCATTCATTGGTCAATATTACTGAATGTACTTTCTATGACGATTCAACTACCGCATAAATGTATCCTCGCAAATAATGCGAAAATCATATGTGAAATCATAATGAAAGCAAAATGAACTACAACAAAACCGTTGAAATCTTCCAACGGGTATCTGACGATTTCAGACATTTCAATTGTTTACCCTTCTGACACAAAAGCCATTCATTGAGCAGTATTGCGTCTTGATTTCTGTATACAATAAATAAAACATCCGTCTTCTTTTATCAAGTCATTAATTTCAACGTCAGTTGTCATTTTTAAAACCACTTTTATTAATGAACGCGATAAAACTTTCTCTAAATATCATGATTTTTCCTTAAGGTTTTAGTCAAGACTTGAACGTGTAATAGAGACGAACTACTTGTATACTGAAACGGTGTTAGACGAAGTTCGGGAAGCAGCTACTTATGGCAAATAAAATTCTCTTTTAAATCAGAATTTGTCTGAAACTTTGTAAACATACGCCAAAGACAATATTCATACTTTATTGCGAATCAAAACATTATCGGTCATACGAAACTGACTTTAACAATGGACTACACTCTATTTTAGGACAGCTTTGTTTATTGTATAGATGTGTTATGATTTACTCGGGATTGAATAAGAGAGATTACCGATTATATTTAATGAGGTAATTAATTGATGACATATCTTGATCAACTGTCAAGAATTAATCATTTTGTCTTAATACTTTCGTGAATAAATAATATAGTTTAGAATAAAATAGATAGAATTAAAAGACATAATTAATCCTTGAATTGGGAATAATACGATGGCACAAAGGTGACATGTGTGTGATACTACTATGTCGTGGCCACGAATTACTAAGTCGTGGCCACGAGATAGCTAAGTCGTGGCCACGATATAGCTAAGTCGTGGCCACGCGATACAATGTCGTGGCCACGAGTTATAAAGTCGTGGCCACGAGATAGCTAAGGCGTGGCCACGAGATACTATGGCGTGGCAACGAGTTACCAAGTCGTGGACACGAGATAGCTTAGTCGTGGCCACGGGATAGCTAAGTCGTGACCACGAGATAATTAACCAATCAGAATGCACTATATAAATTATATTATTTATTTTTTAAACTTAACTTACTTTTACTTTACATGCAACATTAATCTTTGAAAATACTAAAGATATTCACTTTGAACTTGTCTTCAGGATCATATTAGAAAGTCACTTTCCAAGGCCCATCAGACAATAATTTTGACTACGGCCCTTCGTTGTGACAATTTTGTGATCGAATCGGTCAATTTGTACGTACTACGGCCTGTTAACATTGTTTATACGATAACATGAGAAGGAATAAGTCCTGGTTTATTTCATTTGGAAGGGACATTGCACATAGACAGTAGATAGCCTATTAGGATGTTTGAAGTCAAGGTCGCCATGACACTTCATGTATAATCCTTGTCTAGAAGGGATAAGTCATGGTTTATATAACCCGGAAAGATCATTGCACCTGATCAGTAGGTGACATCTAATAATTTCTAGGCCATTGGTTCAAAAATCAGGGTCACTGTGACGCTAAATGTAAAATTATTGAACAGTCAATAAGTTGTATAAATGGCACTTTTACAGGCTGGTGAAGTAGGGGCATCCTTGTACTAAAGCACATGTCATGTTAACTAGGGAAATTCATATAAATGGTGTAATCTGATTGGTATTTATCTCGTGGCCACGACTAAATAAAACCACACACATGTCACCTTTGTGCCACCGTAGAATAACCAAGTTAAACATGAAAAAGCAGACTATATGATCGAGTATGTTCAGTAGAGATTATGTACATAATAAAGTTTATGACATATAGTGGTAATGACCGCAACACTCAAACCGACAAAACCCAGGTGGCGGATGGAATTATATGCACTACCTCGATGAAGATTTATTTTACCTTAATATTATGACACTAGGGATACACATTTATTGTTTTCATCTTCACTCTTTAATTTAAGGTGAAGCTGTCATTTTTAATGGTGGGGCATACTCATGAAGACATTGATCAAGTGTTCTTAACGATAAGTTTCCATATGAAACATGTAAATGGCTACCTCGATGAAGATTCTATTTTATTTAAATATTATGACACTAGGGATACAAATTTATTGTTTTTATCCTCTCTCTTTAATTTAAGGTGAAGCTGTCATTTTTAATGGTGGGGCATACTCATGAAGACATTGATCAAGTGTTCTTAACGATAAGTTGCCATATGAAACATGTAAACAGCTACCTCGATGAAGATTCTATTTTATTTAAATATTATGACACTAGGGATACAAATTTATTGTTTTTATCTTCACTCTTTAATTTAAGGTGAAGCTGTCATTTTTAATGGTGGGGCATACTCATGAAGACATTGATCAAGTGTTCTTAACGATACATTGCCATATGAAACATGTAAATGGCCCAATATTGCCGGCTCTGAGATGCAATTGGTGAGTCAACAACACAAGGAACTCAAAGTGTAAACATGCAGTGAATATCCGACTATAAATCAACTTTGGAAAATGTAAGAGGCATGCTTGAAGGTATATCAGAGTCTTATAAATTTATGATGAGGATGTAAGATGATAGTGATTCTTCATTAACGAATTCCGGACGACTTCCGTCCATTAATCAAGCCGAGCTGCAACATTTTCAATTTTGGACTTTTCTTTAGGGATTCTCATTTTCTCTTTTTTGTCTATAGAGCCAATTTTTATGAACCCAAACGTAAAGGAGGGAAAAAAAAGGAAAAGGAAATTGAAAAATGGAGAATAAGCGGCAGCTTTGGAGAGGAGGAGGCACTTTGGTGCTGAAATTTAAAACTTCAAGAAAAGAAGCCAAATTTGCAAAAGGTGAACCAGCTCCCAAAGTTTAAACCAACATTTCAAAATCCACACATTAACAATGAAAATGTAATAATGGCAATTCAAATATCAAAAGAAAATGAAACAAGAGGGCCATGATGGCCCTGAAGTCGCTCACCTGTATATAGGCCCCCAGAGCGGGGCCAGTTTAAAACCCAGGGCTTTCACTTGAACAAACTTGGTAGACACCCATTAGAAGATGTTTTATGTTAAACATCTAAGGTCTAGCTCATTGAGTTTTTTTTAAAAAAAAAAAGATTGTTTAAGTTTTAACTATACTCATATAGTTAAAAGCAATGACACCCCTAGGGCGGGGCCAGTTTTGACCCCAGGGCTTTTATTTGAACAAACTTTAAAAACACTCACTAGAAGATGTTTCATGCTTAATATCTAAACTCTAGCTATTTGGGTTTTTTTTTTCAAAGAAGATTTTTAAGTTTTTTTTATACACATATAAGGAAAATCAATGTCCCACGGGGCAGGGCCAATTTTGACCCTAGGGCTTTTATTTGAACAAACTTTGAAGACACTAACAGGAAGGTGTTTCATGCTTAACTTCATATCTTAACTCTAGCTATTTGGATTTTTTCAAAGAAGATTTTTTAAGTTTTTGCTTTACACATAAATAAAATCAATGATCCCCAGGGGCAGGGCCAATTTTGACCCCAGGGCTTTTATTGGAACAAACTTGATAGACACTCACTAGAAGATGTTTCATGCCAAATATCTAAGCTCTACCTCTTTGGGTTTTTTAAAAGAAGATTTTTTTAAGTATTCGCATTACACATATAAGGAAAATCAATGACCCCCGGGGCAGGGACAATTTTGACCCCAGGGCTCTTATTTGAACAAATTTAATAGACACCCATTAGAACATGTTTCATGCTAAATATCTTAGCTCTAGCTTTTTAGCTTCTTTAAAAGAAGATTTTATAAGTTTTTACTATATGCATATAGGGAAAATCAATGACCCCTTGGGGCGGGGCCAATTTTGACCCAAAGGCTTTTATTTAAACAAACTTGATAGACACTCATTAGAAGATGTTTCATGCTAAACATCTTAGCTCTAGCTCTTTGAGTTATTTAAAAGAAGATTTTATAAGTTTTTATTATATGCATATAGGGAAAATCAATGACCCCCCTGGGGCCGGGCCAATTTTGACCCCAGGACTTTTATTTGAACAAACTTGGTAGACACCCATTAGAAGATGTTTCATGCAAAATATCTAAGATTTACCTCTTTGGGTTCTTTAAAAGAAGATTTTTTAAGTTTTTACTATATGCATACAGGGAAAATCAATGACCCCCGGGGCGGGGCCAATTTTGACCCCAGGGCTTTTATTGGAACAAACTTGATAGACACTCACTAGAAAATGTTTCTTGCCAAATATCTAAGCTCTACCTCTTTGGGTTTTTTAAAAGAAGATTTTTTTTAAAGTTTTTGCTTTACACATAAATAAAATCAATGATCCCCCGGGGCAGGGCCAATTTTGACCCCAGGGCTTTTATTGGAACAAACTTGATAGACACTCACTAGAAGATGTTTCATGCCAAATATCTAAGCTCTACCTTTTTGGGTTTTTTTAAAAGAAGATTTTTTAAGTATTTGCTTTACACATATAAGGAAAATCAATGACCCCCGGGGCAGGGCCAATTTTGACCCCAGGGCTCTTATTTGAATAAATTTAATAGACACCCATTAGAACATGTTTCCTGCTAAATATCTTAGCTCTAGCTTTTTAGGTTCTTTAAAAGAAGATTTTATAAGTTTTTACTATATGCATATAGGAAAAATCAATGACCCCTTGGGGCGGGGCCAATTTTGACCAAAGGGCTTTTATTTAAACAAACTTGATAGACACTCATTAGAAGATGTTTCTTGCTAAACATCTTAGCTCTAGCTCTTTGGGTTATTTAAAAGAAGATTTTATAAGTTTTTATTATATGCATAAAGGGAAAATCAATGACCCCCTGGGGCCGGGCCAATTTTGACCCCAGGGCTTTTATTTGAACAAACTTGGTAGACACCCATTAGAAGATGTTTCATGCAAAATATCTTAGCTCTAGCTCTTTGGGTTCTTTAAAAGAAGATTTTTTAAGTTTTTACTTTATGCATACAGGGAAAATCAATGACCCCCGGGGCGGGGCCAATTTTGACCCCAGGGCTTTTATTTGAACAAACTTGATATACACTCACTAAAAGATGTTTCATGCCAAATATCTAAGCTCTACCTCTTTGGGTTTTTTAAAAGAAGATTTTTTTAAAGTGTTTGCTTTACACATAAATAAAATCAATGATCCCCCGGGGCAGGGCCAATTTTGACCCCAGGGCTTTTATTGGAACAAACTTGATAGACACTCACTAGAAGATGTTTCATGCCAAATATCTAAGCTCTACCTCTTTGGGTTTTTTAAAAGAGGATTTTTTTTAAGTATTTGCTTTACACATATAAGGAAAATCAATGACCCCCGGGGCAGGGCCAATTTTGAACCCAGGGCTCTTATTTGAATAAATTTAATAGACACCCATTAGAACATGTTTCATGCTAAATATCTTAGCTCTAGCTTTTTAGGTTCTTTAAAAGAAGATTTTATAAGTTTTTACTATATGCATATAGGGAAAATCAATGACCCCTTGGGGCGGGGCCAATTTTGACCCAAAAGCTTTTATTTAAACAAACTTGATAGAAACTCATTAGAAGATGTTTCATGCTAAACATCTTAGCTCTAGCTCTTTGGGTTATTTAAAAGAAGATTTTATAAGTTTTTATTATATGCATAAAGGGAAAATCAATGACCCTCTGGGGCCTGGCCAATTTTGACCCCAGGGCTTTTATTTGAACAAACTTGGTAGACACCCATTAGAAGATGTTTCATGCTAAATATCTTAGCTCTAGCTCTTTGGGTTCTTTAAAAGAAGATTTTTTAAGTTTTTACTATATGCATACAGGGAAAATCAATGACCCCCGGGGCCGGGCCAATTTTGACCCCAGGGCTTTTATTTGAACAAACTTGATAGACACTCACTAGAAGATGTTTCATGCCAAATATCTAAGCTCTACCTCTTTGGGTTTTTTAAAAGAAGATTTTTTTTAAGTATTTGCTTTACACATATAAGGAAAATCAATGACCCCCGGGGCAGGGCCAATTTTGACCCCAGGGCTCTTATTTGAATAAATTTAATAGACACCCATTAGAACATGTTTCATGCTAAATATCTTAGCTCTAGCTTTTTAGGTTCTTTAAAAGAAGATTTTATAAGTTTTTACTATATGCATATAGGGAAAATCAATGACCCCTTGGGGCGGGGCCAATTTTGACCCAAAAGCTTTTATTAAAACAAACTTGATAGAAACTCATTAGAAGATGTTTCATACTAAACATCTTAGCTCTAGCTCTTTGGGTTATTTAAAAGAAGATTTTATAAGTTTTTATTATATGCATAAAGGGAAAATCAATGACCCTCTGGGGCCTGGCCAATTTTGACCCCAGGGCTTTTATTTGAACAAACTTGGTAGACACCCATTAGAAGATGTTTCATGCTAAATATCTTAGCTCTAGCTCTTTGGGTTCTTTAAAAGAAGATTTTTTAAGTTTTTACTATATGCATACAGGGAAAATCAATGACCCCCGGGGCGGGGCCAATTTTGACCCCAGGGCTTTTATTTAAACAAACTTGATAGACACTCACTAGAAGATGTTTCATGCCAAATATCTAAGCTCTACCTCTTTGGGTTTTTTAAAAGAAGATATTTAAAGTTTTTTCTATCGGTTGCCATGGCAACCAGAGTTCTGCATGGAATTAAATTCTTTGAACAATTTTAAAGGTGACCACCAAAGGAACATTCCTGTGAAGTTTGGATGAAATTGGCTCAGCGGTTTATGAGGAGATGTCATTTAAAGTAAAAGTTTACGGACGACGGACGAAAAACAATCACAAAAGCTTACCCTGTCACTTTGTGACAGGTGAGCTAAAAAAGGTTAAATGAAGAAAATAAACAGCACATGAAGTGATTTGAAAGTGATGAAGGCAATGGGTTCTCTGTCCATCACAGTTTGTCTGGACCATAGGACCGAAAATCCTAGACAAAAGTAAATTTCTTCCATGATTAATTTTGATAGGTTTTGTTCCGCCAAGGTCATGCTATTTATTTCAAAAATACTTATTACTTTTGAGGCTGGTTAAACATTGAACGCCGCCGCCTTTCCTTGTTGATCTTATTTATCATATTTGATTTTTCTTTGTATAAATTAATTACAATGTGTCTTAACTTTCGTTTCGCTAAGAAAATGTTATATATTTGACATCCGTGTTGAGTAAAAAGAATGATTTATTGTGTCAGTATTTTCCAGTTTTGACCATTTAGTGATTTTTATTGTGAAAGTTTATCCGGACTTCTTCCTTATACCAGTAATGCAATTTGAATGAAACTTTAAAGGATTGATCGGAAGTTGCTCATATTACACTGGTTTTCCAGTTTAATGCTTGTCGCCACCTTTCCTTGTTGATCATATGTTATGCTCACAACCGTGTTGTTGATCGTATGGCGGCCGTACATGGTCTCCCCATAATGCAATCAATATTGTTATATTTTCACCCTAAAGGGATTTTTCGGCTTTCGAACATTGACAGACAGAAAAATATTAACGATACATCAAACCTAGTGAGAGTTAATGTACACAGTTTGGATTTTAATCATTATATATACATGTACATGCATTTTTTGTACCAGATATGAAGGTTAAACCTGTCATTTTGAATAAAAATCATATTATTGATTTAAAACAGAATGTAACAAATGTATTTTATGTTCCTTTTGTTTTATTTAAAGCCAGCTCCACTAATCTCCTTGTGGCTGAGAGGATGCCTGTAAGGGTTAAGGCATCAGCCTTCGTTTTTCACTGCGTGATTGAAATGGCAAACAAATGGGTTTGAATTACCGGAGTATATACATCCGTTAGCTCTAGGTGAGGTGATTTTGATCCATTGTGATGCTTAAAGATTGAACAACCTATGTAAAAAATTCTGGAAACAAAGTGATCCCTCGGAAGCATTAATCACAACAAAATAACATAAGAATTGCAGACTCGGTTTGATTGAGTCTGTACATGAGGGATAATGAATAAGTGCAACATCCCTCACGCCCCCTAGCACCGGCTTGAGCGGTACTCAAGGCATCTTTCCTGTTTCGGCGCCACATGACCTAAACTGTGCCATCAAATCAAACAAATAAAATTTAAGGTATTGTGCTCATTATATTTTTGCTTAATATAAAGGGACACGCAATTACAAAGTAGATGATCAGATGGGGAGTCCGTAGCTAAGTGGCTATGGTTGATGACTTCAAACCACTTGCAGCCATCTCTTCGGGTTTAAATCCTACCAGGGACTTTTGATAACATCATAATTGTGAGGAAGCTATCCAGCTAGCCTACGAAACATCGATTCTTGTACTCTGGAGTGGCCGCCGAGGTCTTCAATCTACGTGACCGTAAGAGGTGCCTAAATAGGTTTGATGTGCAGGCTCAATCAAACCGAGCCTGCAGCATTATCAATTATGTCGTGTTGGGCTTTCTTTAGGGATTCTGTTTATTCTATTTTTGAACTTCTTGAGCCTACGCATGTCTAAGCTCCTTTAGGTAAAATGGATTCAATTGACCCCTAGTGTTGTTGTTTAAATGTGACGCGCTCAGCGATTTTTGGCCCAATTGAGGTTAAGATCTTTGTGAGAAAAAACGGTTGCAAAGTCACGCGAGTTTACATGTGTATATTTTCATACCTTCCTTTGAAATACGCGTAATTATAGGATTTGTCAACTACTTTTTTAACAACCCTTATCAATAATACGCATGATTTACAGGTTTTCCCGTTTCTAAATAATTTAGAATAAAAACCACCTCCGTGCTCTCTTTAGGGATTTTGTATTTATCTATTTTATGATCACATCCGTGTTATTTGTGCCGTGTGGCGGCTGTAAAAAGTCTCCCCGTACATATAATCAATGATGTTATATTTTCGATCCTTGAAGATCGTTCAGCACGACATTATTGTTGTGCTTGTGGTATTTTTAGTTTCAATTTTTCGGCATTTTCTAGTTGGGTGGTTCCAATATTCCTACTTGAATAATGTTGAATCACCCTTAGGATATGTTGCCTGCTTTTTAAATTTGTCTTTTGACGTCTTATCTGTGATATGCAGGCTTCATAACCTCTGATCCCCTTTTAAAATTCTATTTTATTTAGTTCCGCCCATTGTTTTCTCGTTTAGGGCACACGCTTTTGATTACTTGGGGACCATACGCCGCTTTTCATGGAATGGCACGGAAGTGTCACATTGAAGGTTCCATGATAACCGCCGTATGAACACATCTGCGGATGTTTCTAAATTCAAAATTTTACCATTTCATGTTTAAATGTTGAATTCTGCTTAAGCCGGTGCTAGGGGGCGTGGACGGTAACTTGCACTTTCCAGTACCGTCCATGAACAGGCTCAATCAAACCGAGCCTGCAACATTTTCAATTTTGCCGTGTTGGGCTCTCTTTAGGGATTTTGTATTTATCTATTCTTTAGGGATTCTGTATTTATCTATTCTAATCCAGTTACCTCTCTGGCGTGGATCGTAACTTTGATTTAATTTCCAAATTCAATAGTGATTTAAAAACTCTTCTGCGACAAGGGATTAGCCAGCCTGGTTTTTATGGCGATGTGATTTACAAACTTCGTAAGATTTTGGGTCATGGTAATTTTTCTGCTGTTTTTACTAAAATCATTAAACGTTTTATTAAAAGAGGTTATGACCCTACTTTTTTAAGACATACTGCATGTTTAGTGTTCAACCCTTTTACAGTTGGACACTACGCTTTCCTCTTTTGATTGCATCTGACGGACCAAGTGGGAGACTCTATGATGGATAGTTCGTAAAGCCCTTTGGGACTGAATTGTCTTAATGTTCGTCTTCTGCCTTGCTTCGTCGGGCCCTTGTAGGTGATTTTCTTGTTGCTCTGTCTTCCTTTAGGACATTGAGTACTTTTGTTATGGTCATTGGGTTTACTTTAAATGTTTCTACATGATCATTTTAGTGTTTTACTTATTTAACCTTTTGTAACCATGACAACTGTTAGAATTTCACTTGGCGGGGATTCATTTTATTTACACTGTCTCGTTTATAGGAACATGGTGGGGCTAAGAGCGAGGTTTGGTGCACCATTAACCGGTTTAAACTCCCCAGCAGTCATTATTATGCTGCTGACCATTCCAAGGCGGCGCCCCACTGTGTTCCTCAGATGTATGTCTTATGTTGTTTCATACTGTTCTGGTGACACTTTTGCTTGTGTCCCTTGTTGTTTTCTCGTCTACGGTAAGTATCTTCCCCATTCCCTCTAGTTTTTATTTCTTTGATTACTCCCCACCCCTCCCCCCAGTCTCCTGTACCCTTCCCCTTTGTGGGCCTATTTTTATTTTCTTTGAATTCCTAATCAGTTACAAATTAATTATCGTTTAATGATTAACCTGTCCGTGCTCTGTCTTTGCCCTGTCCTGTTTTTGTTTGGGGTCCCCCTGGGCTCCTTGCCATTGGTTCTTGTTGCTGGGTCATGTGGGGGTTGCGTTCATTGAACGCCGCCTTTCCTTGTTGATCTTGTTTATCATATTTGATCCCCGGGAGATGCTTTGGTAGTTTAACACGGAGGAAGCTAGTCTAGTACTGGTGTAACTCTCCAGGAACGATGGTAAGGAAACTACCCGCCTATATGACTGAAATACTGTTGGGAAAAGGCGTAAAATCAAACAAACACATATTTGGAATAAATTTATATGCAGCCGGTAGGTGGACTGTCTAGAGAAGCAAGCGAAGTATGTATACACAATACACAAGCGAAGTGTGGTAAAGTTTGTCCGATATATATTATGTTTATAAACATGGCTTTGATAAATATCAAGGTAAGCTCAACTTTTTTTAACCAATACTAGTATCTGTGTGAATAATCATTACTGTTAGTAATGTAAATTATCGTATTTTTATGTTAATTGGGAGTTCTATATGCCGGAAGTATTAATATAAAACAAAAATGTGGAACGACCTACTGACCACCAAATTTGTTTATAAACATTTCCATGGAGCTAAATATATCTGTGACATTTCATAATAGTACTGTCAAAATGAATTTCTATTAAATATGGCAAGTCAATACTCAATAACTAGTACAGCTAGTACCATACAATATAAGGAAACTAGTTTTTTAAATGAGGAATTTTTTGATGAATTCGAAATCGTCCATCAGTTATATTTTGACAATTCTAAATTGAATGACAGCAGCCGTAATGATGTAAATTTCTCAGAAGAAAGTGATGATAATTTTGATGATGATGATGATATTGAGAATATACATTAAGATTGTTCTAATGATGAATCTGTAAACAAACAGCCTGAAATAGAGCCAATTGATAATAGTGCACCTTGTGATAGAGAATATGTGTTACAGGAAAATTTTAAATCAAATACTTGTGGCTGTACAAGACTATTTAATGGGAAACCTTGTTCAGAAGAAATTGAATGGGAGAAAGTGATTAATTATAGATTATCATGCCTTGACAAGTCTAAAGGGGAACTGGACCTTTTCATTACAGTTCAGTTATTTCACCATAGAAAAAACCCAGATTCAAAACCTACTGGAAATGTAAGGCATCGGCCACATCAAACTTAGTTTTTTACAGAGTTTGCCGTTTGTCGCAATTTTTTCCTTTTGCCCATGGTCTGCACGGAAGAAAAACTAATGACAATATTGCGAAATCGTTAGATACTGACTTTCTTCTGGCAATAAAGGCATGGTACCACACTATGCTGTTACCCTTGAACAAACTCAAGCTATAAAGCATTTTATTGTTACCTATGGTAGTCAATATGGACTACCTTTACCAAGTAGATTGCCAAATTACTGAAATGAAGAAATGTGCTTCTGCCAAGTGACAAAACTAAAGCAGATATATACCAGTTATACTGTACAGCGTTCGAATCTGACAATGAAAGATTTTCTTACAGAAAAATTAGTTTGTCCACTTTTAAGATAATCTGTTTGAAACATTGTCAAAATATAATGATTATGAAACCCTCCACTGATTTGTGTCTGATATGCATGGTGGAAATCTCTCAGAAGAAGAGGAGGAAATGCTCCATTCTAGTAATGATGAGCATGTGAAACATGAGAAAATAGATAAATACAGAATCCCTAAAGAAAGCCCAACACGGCAAAATTGAAAATGTTGCAGGCTCGGTTTGATTGAGCCTGTTCATGGACGGTACTGGAAAGTGCAAAGTTACCGTCCACGCCCCCTAGCACCAGCTTAAGCAGAATTCAACATTTAAACATGAAATAGTAAAATTTTGAATTTAGAAACATCCGCAGATGTGTTCATACGGCGGTTATCATGGAACCTTCAATGTGACACTTCCGTGCCATTCCATGAAAAGCGGCGTATGGTCCCCAAGTAATAAAAATCGTGTGCCCTAAACGAGAAAACAATGGGCTGAACTAAATAAAATGGAATTTTGAAAGGGGATCAGAGGTTATGAAGCCTGCGTATCACAGATAAGACGTCAAAAGACAAATTTAAAAAGCAGGCAACATATCCTTAGGGTGATTCAACATTATTCAAGTAGGAATATTGGAACCACCCAACTAGAAAATGCCGAAAAGTTGAAATTAAAAATACCACAAGCACAACAATAATGTCGTGCTGAACGATCTTCAAGGATCGAAAATATAACATCATTGATTAAATGTACGGGGAGACTTTTTACAGCCGCCACACGGCACAAATAACACGGATGTGATCATAAAATAGATAAATACAGAATCCCTAAAGAAAGCCCAACACGGCAAAATTGAAAATGTTGCAGGCTCGGTTTGATTGAGCCTGTTCATGGACGGTACTGGAAAGTGCAAAGTTACCGTCCACGCCCCCTAGCACCAGCTTAAGCAGAATTCAACATTTAAACATGAAATAGTAAAATTTTGAATTTAGAAACATCCGCAGATGTGTTCATACGGCGGTTATCATGGAACCTTCAATGTGACACTTCCGTGCCATTCCATGAAAAGCGGCGTATGCAGGCTTTCTACTGCCTCTACCAAAAAAACTAGGGAAAAAGTAGGGCATTTTTTTACCAAAAAGTAGGGCAAAGTAGGGATTTCTGATGTTAAAAAGTAGGGATAAAGTAGGAATTTCTTACCGTTTTAGTTAAGACTTACCATCACCAAGACCACATCAGGCTGTGTGTATCTTCAGTTCAGTCCATGCTTGAAAGACAGGCACCTGAAATTGTTTTTTATTTCTCTTTAAATACAAGTGCACCAATACAAAATGTTGTTTACAATGATAAGGACAAATATAATCAGCAAAACAAACATACAATGAGTATATCTAGCACATAGTTTTAAGAACATTCACATTAGTAAGGCGAGAGCTACTAGATCCTAGTCTATTACATAGTCAAGGTAAATGCAAACAAGCTGTGAATACCAACACCAGGATGTACACTAAAAGCTATATGAACAGGACTGCATGTTACTGTATGAGCTACATGTACATGTAGGTTAAACTGATGTATATTCATGTTAATATGTTGCATAAAATTATAATATATTGCAAGGGCAAAGGTTATGACAAACATGCCACAGTGTAGTATTTTAAGGAACAATTTAACACAAACAAGAGGTACAAGTATGTTACATGTATGCATGATTCAGTACCCTGTCAAACGATAATGTTAAATGTTACATGTACATATACATACAATTTGTGATTGATTTGCCAAACATGCATAGTTACATCTGTAAATACAATCTAGCTGAGACAAGCTTGCTACCAGATTGTTGTGCATTATTGTCAACAAGACAATGAAATGATTTGAATTTTTAAGACCTGTCATTTTCATGATTAAGCTTAACATTATATCATGTTGACAAAATGCACAACCATCTGATGGATAGTGATGAAGCAATACCAAGGTATTTGCACATGTTAGATTTTTGTTAAGTGACAATTAAAAGCTTGGAATCTAAATTGATAAGTCACACTGCTGTAACTCTACTCAGACACAAGAGCAATTGGTCAATGCAGTGTTTGATACCCACAGCTGCCAATGCTTTAATTTGATGACTTTGTTTTAAAAATTCAAGTAACATGTACATATATGGTCTAATAGACATGGGGAAAATGACACAAATACAAATCAAACCAATAAAAAAATATGTTCTTTTGAATCAGTACAGCATGACAACTGTGGAATCCCTCAGCTAATGCATTATTGGGAATATTTATAAACCTATCTTGGACGTTAATAAGCACTTGGCAGTGTCAAACTAGACTGAAGTATGCATTCATTTACAAGAGGAACATGGAAATTATAAAATAGTAGTTATTTAAACAATCAGTATGGTTTCATGTATTTACCTCATAGCCAGAATGTTGCTGAATGTTTTGCCAAGGCACCATGAGTCTTTCAAGGATGGACATCACAAGGAGATACACACACACACACACACACCTGAACTACTCATCAATTGCAACTGAAAATACTACTGAAATGCCATTTTAAATATCTCCTTTTTATTTTATTTCATTTCAAAATGAAAAAGTAGGGATAATAGGGCTATTTCAGAAAAAAGTAGGGCAAAGTAGGGATCAAAAGAAAAAAGTAGGGAAAAGTAGGGACCAGTAGAAAGCCTGCGTATGGTCCCCAAGTAATAAAAATCGTGTGCCCTAAACGAGAAAACAATGGGCTGAACTAAATAAAATGGAATTTTGAAAGGGGATCAGAGGTTATGAAGCCTGCGTATCACAGATAAGACGTCAAAAGACAAATTTAAAAAGCAGGCAACATATCCTTAGGGTGATTCAACATTATTCAAGTAGGAATATTGGAACCACCCAACTAGAAAATGCCGAAAAGTTGAAATTAAAAATACCACAAGCACAACAATAATGTCGTGCTGAACGATCTTCAAGGATCGAAAATATAACATCATTGATTAAATGTACGGGGAGACTTTTTACAGCCGCCACACGGCACAAATAACACGGATGTGATCATAAAATAGATAAATACAGAATCCCTAAAGAAAGCCCAACACGGCAAAATTGAAAATGTTGCAGGCTCGGTTTGATTGAGCCTGTTCATGGACGGTACTGGAAAGTGCAAAGTTACCGTCCACGCCCCCTAGCACCAGCTTAAGCAGAATTCAACATTTAAACATGAAATAGTAAAATTTTGAATTTAGAAACATCCGCAGGTGTGTTCTTCATACGGCGGTTATCATGGAACCTTCAATGTGACACTTCCGTGCCATTCCATGAAAAGCGGCGTATGGTCCCCAAGTAATAAAAATCGTGTGCCCTAAACGAGAAAACAATGGGCTGAACTAAATAAAATGGAATTTTGAAAGGGGATCAGAGGTTATGAAGCCTGCGTATCACAGATAAGACGTCAAAAGACAAATTTAAAAAGCAGGCAACATATCCTTAGGGTGATTCAACATTATTCAAGTAGGAATATTGGAACCACCCAACTAGAAAATGCCGAAAAGTTGAAATTAAAAATACCACAAGCACAACAATAATGTCGTGCTGAACGATCTTCAAGGATCGAAAATATAACATCATTGATTAAATGTACGGGGAGACTTTTTACAGCCGCCACACGGCACAAATAACACGGATGTGATCATAAAATAGATAAATACAGAATCCCTAAAGAAAGCCCAACACGGCAAAATTGAAAATGTTGCAGGCTCGGTTTGATTGAGCCTGTTCATGGACGGTACTGGAAAGTGCAAAGTTACCGTCCACGACCCTAGCACCAGCTTAAGCAGAATTCAACATTTAAACATGAAATAATAACACAAACAGACCATTATAGAGAAATATATGTGAAATTTCTAAGATAGGGAAAAAGAAAGTCTAACACGCCAAAATTGAAAATGTTGCAGGCTCGGTTTGATTGAGTCTGTTCATGGACGGTACTGGAAAGTGCAAGTTACCGTCCACGCCCCCTAGCACCGGCTTATGCAGAATTCAACATTTAACATGAAAATGGTGTCTCTTCTAAGTTTAATTTTCAAGAGCTTAATATAACAGAAAGAGGTACCCATTATCATATCATGTTTTTTTTCTACATTAATCCAGGCAATATAATACATTTGGATATCAAAATCAAAATTCTGGAAACAAAGTGATCCCTCGGAAGCATTGATCACAACAAAATAACATAAGAATTGCAGACTCGGTTTGATTGAGTCTGTACATGAGTGATAATGAATAAGTGCAACATCACTCACGCCCCCTAGCACCGGCTTGAGCGGTACTCAATTCTCAACACTTTATAGTGTTGGCATCAATGATCCCGAAGGACCAGAAAATATAACAACACTGAAGTGAAGTACGGGGCAACTTTTTACGGCTGCCACACGGCACTTGACACCTGCTGTTGTGAAGTACAAAATTCTGGAAACAAAGTGATCCCTCGGAAGCATTGATCACAACAAAATAACATAAGAATTGCAGACTCGGTTTGATTGAGTCTGTACATGAGTGATAATGAATAAGTGCAACATCACTCACGCCCCCTAGCACCGGCTTGAACGGTACTCAATTCTCAACACTTTATAGTGTTGGCATCAATGATCCCGAAGGACCAGAAAATATAACAACACTGAAGTGAAGTACGGGGCAACTTTTTACGGCTGCCACACGGCACTTGACACCTGCTGTCACAAATTTATAAAAATAGATAAATACAGAATCCCTAAAGAAAGCCCAACACGGCAAAATTGAAAATGTTGCAGGCTCGGTTTGATTGAGCCTGTTCATGGACGGTACTGTGAGCCTGTTCATGGACGGTACTGGAAAGTGCAAGTTACCGTCCACGCCCCCTAGCACCGGCTTAAGCAGAATTCAACATTTAAACATGAAATAGTAAAATTTTGAATTTGAAAGCTGCTTTATACTTAATATTTGACATATCTGTTAATGTTAATTATAAAATAGATAAATACAGAATCCCTAAAGAAAGCCCAACACGGCAAAATTGAAAATGTTGCAGGCTCGGTTTGATTGAGCCTGTTCATGGACGGTACTGGAAAGTGCAAATTACCGTCCACGCCCCCTAGCACCGGCTTAAGCAGAATTCAACATTTAAACGTGAATAAGTAAAATTTTGAATTTAGAAACATCCGCAGATGTGTTCATACGGCGGTTAACATGTAACCTTCAATGTGACACTTCCGTGCCATTCCATGAAAAGCGGCGTATGGTCCCCAAGTAATAAAAAGCGTGTGCCCTAAACGAGAAAACAATGGGCGGAACTAAATAAAATGGAATTTTGAAAGGGGATCAGAGGTTATGAAGCCTGCACTTTGTAACACTGGGGGTTTGCCGAAGTCATTTTCCTGTTTATGCACCATTTTATCTTTCTTGTGTTGGTGCACCGTAAAACCAAACAAACAAATTTTCAGGAATAATGGTGCTGATAATATTTTTGCTATAATATGTTCAAAGTTACAGCAATAGCTTGGCGATATATGTGGGTGTAAGTGTAAAATATGATAAACAAGATCAACAAGGAAAGGCAGCGTTCAATGAAAATCTAGAAACAAAGTGATCCCTCGGAAGCATTAATCGCATCAAAATTACATGAAAATAGTAGACTTTCCCCTTTGTGGGCCTATTATTATTTTCTTTGAATTCCTAATCAGTTACAAATTATTTATAATTTAATGATTAACGTGTCGTTGCCCTGTCCTTTTTATGTTTGGGGTCCGCCTGGGCTCCTTGCCGTTGGTTCTTGTTGCTGGGTCATATGGGGGTTGCGTTCATTGAACGCCGCCTTTCCTTGTTGATCTTGTTTTTCATATTTTTTGGTTTGATTGAGTCTGTACATGAGGGATAATAAATAAGTGCAACATCCCATAACCCCCTAGCACCGGCTAGAGCGGTACTCTATTCTCAACACTTAATAGTGCTGGCATCAATGATCCCGAAGGACCAGAAAAATATAACCACAATGAAGTGAAGGACGGTGCAACTTTTTACAGCTGCCACACAGCACTTATCACCTGTTGTTGTGAATATAAAAATCTGGAAACAAAGTGATCCCTCGGAAGCATTAATCGCAACAAAATTACATGAAAATAGCAGACTCGGTTTCTGTCTTTGCCCTGTCCTGTTTTTGTTTGGGGTCCGCCTGGGTCATATGGGGGTTGCGTTCATTGAACGCCTCCTTTCCTTGTTGATCTTGTTTATCATATTTGATTGAGTCTGTACATGAGCGATAATGAATAAGTGCAACATCTCTCACGCCCTCTAGCACAGGCTTGAGCGGTACTCTATTCGTGCTGGCATTAATGATTCCGAAGGACCAAAAAATATAACAACACTGAAGTGAAGTATGGGGCAACTTTTTAGTCCCCTACCGGTTTACCGGAGGGGACTTTAGGTTTACCCTCCGTCCGTCTGTCAGTCCGTCTGTCTGTCAGTCCACAAAACTGGATCCCGCAATAACTTGAAAAGTACTGAAAATATTTTTATGAAACTTGGTTTATGGATAGATGGCAGTATGGAGATTATGCACGTCTTTTTATTTTCTTCCTATGTTGAAAATTCTGGTTGCTATGGCAACAAATAGGCTGAAAATATGGCAAATTTTACACATAAACTGGATCCAGTGATAACGCTAAAAGTACTGGAAATATTTTTATGAAACTTGACATATGGGTAGATGGCAGTCTTGGGATTATGCACGTCTTTTTTTTTTTTTCCTATGTTGAAAATTCCGGTTGCTATGGCAACAAATAGGCTGAAAATATGGCAAATTTTACACATAAACTGGATCCAGTGATAAAGCAAAAAGTACTGGAAATATTTTTATGAAACTTGACATATGAGTAGATGGCAGTCTTGAGATTATGCACGTCTTTTTCTTTTCTTCCTATGTTGAGAATTCTGGTTGCTATGGCAACACATAGACTGAAAATATGGCAAATTTTACACATAAACTGAATCCAGTGATAACTCAAAAAGTACTGGAAATATTTTTATGAAACTCGACATATGGGTAGATAGCAGTCTTTTTATTACTTGGGGACCATACGCCGCTTTTCATGGAATGGCACGGAAGTGTCACATTGAAGGTTCCATGATTACCGCCGTATGAACACATCTGCGGATGTTTCTAAATTCAAAATTTTACTATTGCATGTTTAAATGTTGAATTCTGCTTAAGCCGGTGCTAGGGGGCGTGGACGGTAACTTGCACTTTCCAGTACCGGTCATGAACAGGCTCAATCAAACCGAGCCTGCAATATTTTCAATTTTGCCGTGTTGGGCTTTCTTTAGGGATTCTGTATTTATCTATTTTGAGATTATGCATGTCTTATCTGTTCTTCCTATTTTGAAAAAATATCAGTTGCCTTGGCAACAAATAGGCTTAAAACATGGCAAATATAACAATATTTGTGATTAGTCAAAAAGAGCTGAAAATTTTTATGAAATTGCATCTTTAATTCAAGAGTTATCTCCTCTTTAAGAATTTTGCTTTTAAAATGTTATATTTTGGTAACAGGGATGTTTCAAATATTAACTTTAGAGTGTCCTTCAGTCCGTGTGTCTGTTCATAAAAACTGTTTCCTGTGATCACTTTTAAAGAACTTTTCCAACAAGTTTACTTAAAATAGAGAAAATTGAAACATTAGTGAATGGCCAATGGCCCTTCAGAATGTTGATCGAGATCTTTGTTTCCAGAATTTTCTAACCGGTAGGGGACTTATGGATTGCTTGCAATACTATGATAATTGCTTGTTACAGCTGCCACACAGCACTAGACACCTGCTGTTGTGAAGTATAAAAATCTGGAAACAAAGTGATCCCTCGGAAGCATTAATCGCAACAAAATTACATGAAATTTGATTGAGTCTGTACATGAGGGATAATGAATAAGTTTTTTTTTACTAACGGTATTGTTAAACATTATATTATGTGGACCTGTGACGAAGTTTGTAGAGCACTCTCTTTTCTTTTAGACAACATTTATTACCCTATTTAAACAGATCATAGGAATTCCCATGGGTACTTATTGTGCACCCGTGGTCGCCGATTTGTTTTTGTATTGCTTTGAAAGAGACTTTATGTTGAGTCTCTCTGAAGATAAACAACAAGATGTTATTGTCGCATTTAATAATACTTCCAGATACCTTGATGATATTTTTAATTTAGATAATTCTTACTTTGATCAAATGGTGTCTGACATTTAACATTTAACATTTAACTTTATAATTTTTTTTAAAAAACGAACTCTTGAAATTTTAGTACATCAATTTTGGATCTTCATATAACTATCAACAACAATTCTTTTCACACGAAAATCTATGATAAAAGAGATGACTTTGACTTTTGTATAGTTAATTATCCACATTTAGATGAAGACGTACCCAATGCAACATCTTACGGGGTATATGTTTCCCAGTTAATAAGATTCGCTAGAGCTTGTAGCAACGTAAAGGATTTCAACGAGCGGAATATATTTATTACAAGCAAGCTTCTAAAATAGGGCTACCGCTATCATAAATTATGGAAATATTTTACTAAATTTTACAATCGTAACTTTGATTTAATTTCTAAATTCAATAATTTAAAAACTCTTCTGCGACAAGGAATTAGCCAGTCTGGGGTTAGTATCTCGAAGCTATCGTTAGCATAACGACTATCGTAAGCCTCTGGTTAAGGTTTTCACTACTATCTCGAATCTCTCGTTATTAACGAATAATCGTTAATATGCCCAATTATTAACGGATGCCAAGAGGGTGTCGTAAAGCTCTCGTTACTATCACTTTGACACAAAAGTAAGTATGCTTCTACTTTAAATACACAGAAAACAACTTGTATAAAACACAGATAATTAAAGTAGACAAACTAGCAAAGGTAAGATTTTGTCTTTTGTATCGTGACTGCAATTCCTATCCGTGAGGTAAAATATTTTTTAATCATAGGGTAACGACATTATGAATTCAAACATTTCTTACTGAACTTTTTTTTATTTTTATTCACTTATCGTTTTCACAATTTCAGATGGCTCGTGTTTTTTGGAGGTGACGGCAACAGAAGACGTCGCAATATTCCCCGGATATTTAGAGATCGTATGAATCCCTTCGACGTGATGACCGATCATGAGCTTTTAAAGAAATATCGGTTGGATAGAATCACCATTCTTGAAATATGTGCACAAAATATGATAAACAAGATCAACAAGGAAAGGCGGCGCTCAATGAACGCAACCCCCACATGACTCAGCAACAAGAACCAATGGCAAGGAGCCCAGGGGGGCCCCAAACAAAAACAGGACAGGGCACAAACCCAGCAACAACTTCTTAGACTAACAAGACGAAGTCAGTCTCTTCCGGTGTCGCTGCAGGTACTTGTCGCTCTGCGTTACTATGCAACCGGCAGCTTTCAGTCAGTCCTCGCGGATGGTCATGGAGTGTCTATTCACTCTGTTTCAAGAAGTATTCACGCGGTTTCTGAATCACTTATTAGACAAGTTCCCCAACAAATTAAGTTTCCGACTTCACGTACTGAAATAAATACAAAGCAACGATTCTATGAAATAGGCGGTTTTCCAAATGTAATTGGTGCCGTCGACGGTACGTACATACCTTTAAAGTCACCAACTGACGATGAGCATTTGTATGTGACAAGAAAGGGATACCATGCAATAAATGTCCAGGCTGTATGTAATGGCGACAATTTATTCACAAATATAGTTGTTCGTTGGCCAGGGTCGACTTACGATGCATTTATATGGAATAACTGTGAATGCGTCGCAAGATCGAAAAAATTAATTTACAAAATACATGGATTTTGGGTGATAGTACGTATCCGTTAAAACCATACTTACTTACGCCATTACTTACTGCAAATACAGAGGCTGAAAGGAGATTTAATGTTGCTCACAAACGTACACGTTGTGTAATCGAACGTACATTTGGCATTTGGAAAATGAGGTTCAAGTGTCTCAACAAGTCAGGTGGATACATGACTTACTGGGTCATGTGGGGGTTGCGTTCATTGAACGCCGCCTTTCCTTGTTGATCTTGTTTATCATATTTTACACCCCGATAAAATGTGCTAAGATTATTACTGCAGTTGCAGTCCTTCACAACATGTGTATTTCGAGAAATTTGCCTCTGATTGATGACAAAATAAACCATGAAGATGACGACAATGACAGTGACGTCAATGGTGACGACAACAATGAAAATTATAGAGAAAACAACAACAACGATGATGGTAGACAGGTTCGCGATAACCTTATTCGGGAGATGTTTTCACACGCTAGCTAAATCTTCGACCGTTCTTAGAAGTGTTAAAACAAGAAAATATAAATAAATATCTGCAAATATAAATAAATATCTGCATACATCATGTTGAAAATGTAACAAACATCCGATTTATTTTACAGAATTATAAAGAAACGACACTGTGACGTAATGATTTAATGACATCATGAAGAAAAGTGCATTATATTGTTACGCCGCTAAAATAAGTATAACAAAAAGGCATCAATGATATATAATTTAGTTTGTTTAACTTTTCGAATGAAATATATTTCACTCGCGAACACCAGCTGTTAAATTTTAACTATTATAATTTTGATTTAAGACAAATGAAAATTCATCCATAAATTAACAGCAGCCGTGTATATTATCAGTTATAAAGATTATATGACCCTATATAAACGGTTGTCTGTAAATATCACCCGAGCCGCAATATATAACCATATATTTCCAAACAACGTTAAAATAGTGCCATAATTATAACTTGTTAAAAAACCTTTATAACTAATAATATAATTGTCATGTTTATCCAATGAAATTCGACGTTACAAACGTGCGGTATCATAAAAATTCAAAATACATTTCATGAAGTCATTGTTTTGCTCATAACGTCATTGTTATGCACATGGCGTCATTGCAGCTATGTAGCTAGCGGGGTTTCGAAAAAAGTTGTGTACATATGTGTCTTGATGGTAAACTTTTAAAAAAGTTATTATTATTTGCTTATCCCAGTATATATTCATCTTTTACATTGTATACTAAAGCAAACTTATGGACTACCTTTATAATCTTAATTTATTGTCCTCATATGTGTTTAAATGAACAGACTATTTAAAATAGAAACTACGAAACTACTAAGTGCTCGCTATAAATATTCATTTAGATATTTGCAATTTGTGAGCAACATTTTCAAGTTTAAATCTTGACAGTATACTTACACCCTTAAACAACATGTGGCTATAGCCGGAAGAATGAGGTAGAGTTATCGTGCCCCAGGTTTTGTGCCGGGTATTGAGATGATGCTCGGCTAGAATATTGGCCTTGACAAAGTAGAATGTTCAAAATGTCTGTCTCCACTTGCAGCCGTTGCTGCTCAATTTTCAGTCTTTGTTGTTCTATTTCTAGACGTTTTTCCTCAGTTTCTAGTCGTGCATTGTCTATCTTAAGTTTTTCTCTCTCAATTGAAGTTACGTCAGTTTCATAGCTTTCAGCAGATGCAGTTGCAACGACTTTTCTCTTTTTAAAAGGAATCGTTTTCGTAGGTTTATTAGCACAACTGATATTATCAAGGCAATCAGGATTTTCATCGCATGACAGGTCTATACTGCTAGACGACAGACAGACCGGATACTGCAAGTGTCGTGTGAGTATGAGACTATGTTCCGGTTTAGCATGATCGTAACTTTCCGGTTTAGCATGATCGTAACTTGATGACTCTAATTTACCCTCATCGGCGCAAAAGTCTGCTTCTTCAGAAACAAGAGCTGTATCTATCCCTCCCTTAAATCCACCTACGGCAGTCTCGCCAATTATAGAAACTACGAGTTCCTCTAATTCAGTCAGTGGTTTAGTATCAGGCTGTCCGCTGCCAGTCTTGTTTAAAGATTGCCTCCGCTTTGCCGCCTTTCCTTTAGTAACACTCGACCAGTCGTTCCATTTTTTTCTAATATCATCTACCGTTCGGACGGTCTGTGAAACAGCATTTATACATCTCGTTATTTCTGCCCATGCCTTTTGCTTTTTTTCCATTGACAAGACATCACTGAATTTACCAAAGAGAATATTTTTATGTGTATTTACCTCTTGTGCTAGTATTTGCAATTCGTCTATTGAATATCTCGGCTTACGTTTTGATTCGGCCATTCTGTCCATGTATTTACACACGATATCCGTGGTAATGAAATGATTACACAGCGCAATATTTAATAACTAGCGAGTAAGCAACGAACGATTGCTGAACTAGCGGTTTCGAGATACCCGCGCTAATCTCTCGTTAACCAACCTTCCGTCAATCGTTAGCACGTTCGTAAACGCAAATATAACGATAGCTTCGAGATACTAACCCCTGGTTTTTATGGCGATGTGATTTACAAACTTCGTAAGATTTTGGGTCATGGTAATTTTTCTGCTGTTTTTACTAAAATCATTAAACGATTTATAAAAAAGAGGTTATGACCCTACTATTTTAAGACATACTGCATGTTTAGTGTTCAATCCTTTTACAGTTGGACACTACGCTTTTCTCTTTTGATTACATCTGACGGACCAAGTGGGAGACTCTATGATGGATAGTTCTTAAAGCCCTTTGGGACTAAATTGTCTTAATGTTCGTCTTCTGCCTTGCTTCGTCGGGCCCTTGTAGGTGATTTTCTTGTTCCTCTGTCTTCCTTTAGGACATTGAGTACTTTTTTTATGGTCATTGGGTTTACTTTTATATGTTTCTACATGATCATTTAGGTGTTTTACTTATTTAACCTTTTGTAACCATAACAACTGTTAGAATTTCACTTGGCGGGGATTCAATTTATTTACACTGTCTCGTTTATAGGAACATGGTTGGGCTAAGAGCGAGGTTTGGTGCACAATTAACCGGTTTAAACTCCCCAGCGGTCATTATAATGCTGTTGACCGTTCCAAGGCGGCGCCCCACTGTGTTCCTTAGATGTATGTCTATGTTGTTTCATACTGTTTTGGTGACACTTTTGCTTGTGTCCCTTGTTGTTTTCTCGTCTACGGCAAGTATCTTCCCCCTTCACCCCTAGTTTTTATTTTGATTACCCCCCCCCCCCCCCCCTTTCCTCTGTCTCCTGTCCCTTCCCTGTGCCCTTTGACTTTGTGGGCCTATGTTTTCTTTTAATTAGTCCCCTACCTGTTTACCGGAGGGGACTTTAGGTTTACCCTCCGTTCGTCCGTCAGTCCGTCCACAAAACTGGATCCCGCGATAACGCAAAAATTACTGATGGAATTAGATGGCAGTATGGAGATTATGTACGTCTTTTTTTTTCTTCCTATGTTTAAAATTCTGGTTGCTATGGCAACAAATAACCTGAAATTATGGCAAATTTTACACATAACCAGGATCAAGTGATGATGCAAAAAGTACTGAAAATATTTTTATGAAACTTGATATATGGATAGATGGCAGTATGAAGATTATGCACGTCTCTTTCTTTTTTTCCTGTGTTGAAAATTCTGGTTGCTATGGCAACAAATAGACTGAAAATATGGCAAATTTTACACATAACCTGGATCCAGTGATAACGCAAAAAGTACTGAAAATATTTTTATGAAACTTGAAATATGGGTAGATGTCAGTCTGGAGATTATGCACATTCTTTTCTTTTCTTCCTATGTTGAAAAATCTGGTTGATATGGCAACAAATAGACTGAATTTCAAGATTTCTGATTCTTGTTTTTACCTTTTTTTCACTTTAAGTTCTTTATTTCTTAAGGTATTTTCTCCAAACTTTCTAGTCATCAACCACATCATATGTGACAAGGTTTACAACTCTAGTACAAAATTTATCAGAATTTCCTCCCTTGAACTTGAATTTTCATGACAAAAATATTGTTTTTTTAAACTTTCTTTTACTTCAAATTCAAAATAAACATTCATTATCAACACCTTAATTACTAATTGTTCTTTGTTACACTCACATCGTGTATGACGTCTTGCATCTTTATTTCAAGTGTTATCTCCTTTTTTAAGAATTTTGCTTTTAAAAATGTTACATTTTGATAACAGGGATTAAAAAAAAAATTAGAGTGCCCTTCAGTCCGTCTGTCTGTCTGTACATAAAAACTGTTTCCTGTGATCACTTGTAAAGAACTTTTTCAACAAATTTACTTAAAATAGAGACATAAGTGAATGGCCAATGGCCCTTCAGAATGTTGCTGGGGTTTTAACCGGCAGGGGACTTATGGATTGCTTGCAATACTATGATAATTGTTTGTTCCTAATCAGTTACAAATTATTTATCATTTAGTGATTAAACTGTCCGTGCTGACTTGTGCCCTATCCTGTTTTTGTTTGGGGTCCGCCTGGGCTCCTTGCCTCTAGTTCTTGTTGCTGGGTCATATGGGGGTTGCGTTCATTGAACGCCGCCTTTCCTGGTTGATCTTGTTTATCATATTTTTTGATTAAAATATGATAAACAAGATCATCAAGGAAAGGCGGCGTTCAATGAACGCAGCCCCCACCCAACCCAGCAACAAGAGCCAGCGGCAAGGAGCCCAAGAGGACCCCAAACAGGAAAGGGCACAAGGCAGAGCACGGCTTAAAATAGATAAATACAGAATCCCTAAAGAAAGCCCAACACGGCAAAATTGAAAATGTTGCAGGCTCGGTTTGATTGAGCCTGTTCATGGACGGTACTGGAAAGTGCAAGTTACCGTCCACGCCCCCTAGCACCGGCTTAAGCAGAATTCAACATTTAAACGTGAAATAGTAAAATTTTGAATTTAGAAACATCCGCAGATGTGTTCATACGGCGGTTATCATGGAACCTTCAATGTGACACTTCCGTGCCATTCCATGAAAAGCGGCGTATGGTCCCCAAGTAATAAAAAGCGTGTGCCCTAAACGAGAAAACAATGGGCGGAACTAAATAAAAATGGAATTTTGAAAAGGGATCAGAGGTTATGAAGCCTGCGTATCACAGATAAGACGTCAAAAGACAAATTTAAAAAGCAGGCAACATATCCTAAGGTGATTCAACATTTATTCAAGTAGGAATATTGGAACCACCCAACTAGAAAATGCCGAAAAGTTGAAACTAAAAATACCACAAGCACAACAATAATGTCGTGCTGAACGATCTTCAAGGATCGAAAAATATAACATCATTGATTTAAATGTACGGGGAGACTTTTTTACAGCCGCCACACGGCACAAATAACACGGATGTGATCATAAAATAGATAAATACAGAATCCCTAAAGAAAGCCCAACACGGCAAAATTGAAAATGTTGCAGGCTCGGTTTGATTGAGCCTGTTCATGGACGGTACTGGAAAGTGCAAGTTACCGTCCACGCCCCTAGCACCGGCTTAAGCAGAATTCAACATTTAAACGTGAAATAGTAAAATTTTGAATTTAGAAACATCCGCAGATGTGTTCATACGGCAGTTATCATGGAACCTTCAATGTGACACTTCCGTGCCATTCCATGAAAAGCGGCGTATGGTCCCCAAGTAATAAAAAGCGTGTGCCCTAAACGAGAAAACAATGGGCGGAACTAAATAAAATGGAATTTTGAAAGGGGATCAGAGGTTATGAAGCCTGCGTATCACAGATAAGACGTCAAAAGACAAATTTAAAAAGCAGGCAACATATCCTAAGGGTGATTCAACATTATTCAAGTAGGAATATTGGAACCACCCAACTAGAAAATGCCGAAAAGTTGAAACTAAAAATACCACAAGCACAACAATAATGTCGTGCTGAACGATCTTCAAGGATCGAAAATATAACATCATTGATTAAATGTACGGGGAGACTTTTTTCAGCCGCCACACGGCACAAATAACACGGATGTGATCATAAAATAGATAAATACAGAATCCCTAAAGAAAGCCCAACACGGCAAAATTGAAAATGTTGCAGGCTCAAGAATCGCATATGATCTATTTTGTGTTGGTGCAGCGTAAAAAAAGAAAGAAAGAAGGAAGATAAATAGTATTGATCTTGTTTACCATATTTTATTTTGACGTCCAACTGACAGCTAATCGATTGATAATTTAATACTAAATGTTATTTTTTTTTTAAATTAAAGTCGTTATTGTATTAAACAAGAGGGCCTAAATCTCTCACATTACCCATCGAACTCAGCAGTTACTTAGACTTATACAAACATCCTGACCAAGTTTGATGACAATAGAGTCAAAATGTGACCTTTAGAGGATGGTTACCATATTCGAACGTGGACTACAAATCATTACGACAAACTTGCTGACGAATTTCGAGGATATTTGAATTAATATATTAGCCACTGGAGAGTTAACAAGGTTTTTCTTACTTTAGCTCCTGTGACCTAGTTTTACATCAGAGATGGCCCATTACCTTCTCTGAGCCATTAACTAGACAATCGACCTGACAAATAATATGATAAACATGATCAACAAGGAAAGGCGGCGTTCAATAAACGCTACCCCCACACGACCCAGCAACAAGTACCAGTGACTTAGACAAACATCCTGTCCAATTTTAATGACAATTGAGTCAAAAATTTGACCATAAGTGTTAACAAGGTTTTTCTATATTTGTGCGATGTGACCTAGTTTTTTGACCCCAGATAACCCATACTCGAACCTGACCTAAAAATCATCAAAACAAAATTTCACACCCAATTTCCAGGATAACAGTAGCCACTAGAGTGTTCGAACTCGTCCCAGCAATTACTTAGACAAGCATCCTGACAAATGTTTGATGAAGATTGTGGCAAAGAATGTGACCACTAGAGTGTTAACAAGGTTTTTACATATTTGGGCTTGCGTGACCTAGTTTTTGACTTAAGGTAATTCATATTCAAACTTGACCTAGAAATCATCAAAACAAACTTTCAGACCAATTTCCAGGATATTTGGATCAAAACAGTAGTCACTAGAGAGTTAACAATATTTTTTCATCCAATATGATCCATGTATTCTTACGCATTTGTTTTACATTCAGTAGTCAGTACTAGAATGCGATACATGGGTTTCTTTTAAGAAAACTGAACAGTAAGTATGTGCCTTCTTTTTTTGAAGGACTATATTGGGTTATAGAAAATTCTTTGAAGGACTATATTGGGTTGTAGAAAATCCAAATCATTTACCAAGACTAGTGTATACAAAGTTTGTATCATAGTTTGGGGACCTTTCTGTTGAAAAATCGTATTCATATACATGCACAGTGCGTTAACTGGAGTGCAGGTATTAGTTACCCGCACTCCAGAGCATGTCCATTGATTGGCTCATTTTTGCTGGGGTTACTTATTGTGACAGAAGATAAAGGGAAAGCGACAGAAAAATCATATTCAGATGCCCGTTCATTGGTTATTTTTTCTGGGGTTTCATACTTTGACAACAGGGAACGTGTTTTTATGTTTGACTATGATACAAAAGAGAAAGAACATCAAAACGCTCGGCAATCTGATTAATATTATACTCGGGGCTACGCCCCCTCGTACGAATCAGATAGCCTCGTGTTTCGATGCTCTTTCTATTACTTACTTTTGATAATTTCGTGGTATAACGAAAAGACTTGTGAATTTGTCCCATTTTAATATTGAAATAAATATTCAGTGTATCCTAGCATCTCTGATTACAAGTTATAGGATGGAATATTTTTACGGTCACACAGAGGTGACATTTATGCGTTTTTATTTATCTCGTGCGAGATATTTATCACGAGATACAAGCTTTGTAGACACTCACTAGAAGATGCTTCGTGTATAATATCTAAACTCTAGCTATTTGAGTTTTTTCAAAGAAGATTTTTTTAAGTTTTTGTTATACACATAAAAGGAAAATGAATGACCCCCGGGGCGGGGCCAATTTTGACACCAGGCCTTTTATTACAACAATCTTGGTAGACACTCACTAGAAGGTGTTTCATGCTTAGTATCTAAACTCTAGCTATTTGGTTTTTTTCAAAGAGGATTTTTAAAGTTTTTGTTATACACATATAAGGAAATACAATGACCCCCGGGGCGGGGCCAATTTTGACCCCAGGGCTCTTATTTGAACAAACTTGGTAGACACCATTAGAACATGTTTCATGCTAAATATCTTAGCTCTAGCTCTTTGGGTTCTTTAAAAGAAGATTTTTTAAGTTTTTACTATATGCATATAGGGAAAATCAATAACCCCCTGGGGCGGGCCCAATTTCGACCCAAGGGCTTTTATTTGAACAATCTTGGTAGACACCCATTAGAGGATGTTTCATGTTAAATATCTTAGCTCTAGCTCTTTGGGTTTTTTAAAAGAAGATTTTTTACGTTTTTACTATATGCATATAGGGAAAATCAATGACCCCCTGGGGCGGGGCCAATTTTGACCCCAGGGCTTTAATTTGAACAAACTTTGTAGACACCCATTAGAGGATGTTTCATGCTAAATATCTTAGCTCTAGCTCTTTGGGTTCTTTAAAAGAAGATTTTTTAAGTTTTTAAGCCGGTGCTAGGGGGCGTGGACGGTAACTTGCACTTTCCAGTACCGTCCATGAACAGGCTCAATCAAACCGAGCCTGCAACATTTTCAATTTTGCCGTGTTGGGCTTTCTTTAGGGATTCTGTATATTTCTATTTCATGATCACATCCGTGTTATTTGTGCCGTGTGGCGGCTGTAAAAAGTCTCCCCGTACATTTAATCAATGATGTTATATTTTCGATCCTTGAAGATCCTTCAGCACGAAATTTTTGTTGTGTTTGTGGAATTTTTAGTTTCAACTTCTTGAAATTTTCTTTTTGGGTGGTTCCCATATTCCTACTTGAATAATGTTTAATCACCCTTAGGATATGTTGCTGCTTTTTTTAAACTTTGTCTTTTGACGTCTTATCTGTGATACGCAGATACCTCCGATCCCCTTACAAAATTCCATTTTATTTAGTTCCGCCTATTGTTTTCTCGTTTAGGGCACACGCTTTTTATTACTTGGGGACCATACGCCGCTTTTCATGGAATGGCACTACTGTGTCATATTGAAGGTTCCATGATAACCGCCGTATGAACACATCTGCGGATGTTTCTAAATACCAAATTTTACCATTTCATGTTTAAATGTTGAATTCTGCTTAAGCCGGTGCTAGGGGGCGTGGACGGTAACTTGCACTTTCCAGTACCGTCCATGAACAGGCTCAATCAAACCGAGCCTGCAACATTTTCAATTTTGCCGTGTTGGGCTCTCTTTAGGGATTTTGTATTTATCTATTCTTTAGGGATTCTGTATTTATCTATTCTAATCCAGTTACCTCTCTGGCGTGGATCGTAACTTTGATTTAATTTCCAAATTCAATAGTGATTTAAAAACTCTTCTGCGACAAGGGATTAGCCAGCCTGGTTTTTATGGCGATGTGATTTACAAACTTCGTAAGATTTTGGGTCATGGTAATTTTTCTGCTGTTTTTACTAAAATCATTAAACGTTTTATTAAAAGAGGTTATGACCCTACTATTTTAAGACATACTGCATGTTTAGTGTTCAACCCTTTTACAGTTGGATACTACGCTTTCCTCTTTTGATTGCATCTGACGGACCAAGTGGGAGACTCTATGATGGATAGTTCGTAAAGCCCTTTGGGACTGAATTGTCTTAATGTTCGTCTTCTGCCTTGCTTCGTCGGGCCCTTGTAGGTGATTTTCTTGTTGCTCTGTCTTCCTTTAGGACATTGAGTACTTTTGTTATGGTCATTGGGTTTACTTTTATATGTTTCTACATGATCATTTTAGTGTTTTACTTATTTAACCTTTTGTAACCATGACAACTGTTAGAATTTCACTTGGCGGGGATTCATTTTATTTACACTGTCTCGTTTATAGGAACATGGTGGGGCTAAGAGCGAGGTTTGGTGCACCATTAACCGGTTTAAACACCCCAGCAGTCATTATTATGCTGCTGACCGTTCCAAGGCGGCGCCCCACTGTGTTCCTCAGATGTATGTCTATGTTGTTTCATACTGTTTTGGTGACACTTTTGCTTGTGTCCCTTGTTGTTTTCTCGTCTACGGTAAGTATCTTCCCCATTGCCTCTAGTTTTTATTTCTTTGATTAACCCCCCCCCCTTCCCCCGGTCTCCTGTCCCCTTCCCCTTTGTGGGTCTATTATTATTTTCTTTGAATTCCTAATCAGTTACAAATTATTTATCATTTATTGATTAAACGTGTCGTTGCCCTGTCCTTTTTATGTTTGGGGTCCGCCTGGGCTCCTTGCCATTGGTTCTTGTTGCTGGGTCATATGGGGTTGCGTTTCATTTGAACGCCGCCTTTCTTGTTGATCTTGTTTTTCATATTTTACCAATACACTGCTCTTCCAAATGGTATTTCATCAGCCCCTCGTTTATTTACTAAATTGATGAAATATGAAAAACAAGATCAACAAGGAAAGGCGGCGTTCAATGAACGTTGCCCCCATATGACCCAGCAACAAAAACCAATGGCAAGGAGCCCAGGCGGACCCCAAACATAAAAAGGACAGGGCAACGACACGTTAATCAATAAATGATAAATAATTTGTAACTGACTAGGAACCCAAAGAAAATAATAATAGGCCCACAAAGGGGAAGGGGACAGGAGACCGGGGGAAGGGGGGGGGGTTAATCAAAGAAATAAAAACTAGAGGCAATGGGGAAGATACTTACCGTAGACGAGAAAACAACAAGGGACACAAGCAAAAGTGTCACCAAAACAGTATGAAACAACATAGACATACATCTGAGGAACACAGTGGGGCGCCGCCTTGGAACGGTCAGCAGCATAATAATGACTGCTGGGGAGTTTAAACCGGTTAATGGTGCACCAAACCTCGCTCTTAGCCCCACCATGTTCCTATAAACGAGACAGTGTAAATATAAATGAATCCCCGCCAAGTGAAATTCTAACAGTTGTCATGGTTACAAAAGGTTAAATAAGTAAAAACACTAAAATGATCATGTAGAAACATATAAAAGTAAACCCAATGACCATAACAAAAGTACTCAATGTCCTAAAGGAAGACAGAGCAACAAGAAAATCACCTACAAGGGCCCGACGAAGCAAGGCAGAAGACGAACATTAAGACAATTCAGTCCCAAAGGGCTTTACGAACTATCCATCATAGAGTCTCCCACTTGGTCCGTCAGATGCAATCAAAAGAGGAAAGCGCAGTGTCCAACCGTAAAAGGGTTGAACACTAAACATGCAGTATGTCTTAAAATAGTAGGGTCATAACCTCTTTTAATAAAACGTTTAATAATTTTAGTAAAAAACAGCAGAAAAATTACCATGACCCAAAATCTTACGAAGTTTGTAAACCACATCGCCATAAAATCCAGGCTGGCTAATCCCTTGTCGCAGAAGAGTTTTTAAATCACTATTGAATTTAGAAATTAAATCAAAGTTACGATTGTAAAATTTAGTAAAATATTTCCGTAATTTATGATAGCGGTAGCCCTGTTTTTAGAAGCTTGCTGGTAATAAAAATATTCCGCTCGTTGAAATCCTTTACGTTGTTACAAGCTCTAGCGAATCTAATTAACTGAGAAACATAAACCCCGTAGGATGTTGCATGGGGTACGTCTCCATCCAAATGTGGATAATTAACTATACAAAAGTCAAAGTCATCTCTTTTATCATAAATTTTTCGTGTGAATAGAATTATTGTTCGATAGTAATATGAAGATCCAAAAATGATGTACTAAAATTTCAAGAGTTCGTTTTATTAAGTTGTAGTTCATGCGGATAAATGTCAGACACCATTTGATCAAAATAAGGATTATCTAAATTAAAAATATCATCAAGGTATCTGGAAGTATTATTAAATGCGACTATAACATCTTGTTGTTTCTCTTCCGAGAGACTCAACATAAAGTCTCTTTCATAGCAGTACAAAAACAAATCGGCGACCAGGGGTGCACAATTAGTACCCATAGGAATTCCTATGATCTGTTTAAATAGGGTATTACCAAACCTGACATAAGCCTGTTTACTCAACATTAAGACAGAAAGGTCATGTTAATACAGGTTATATTGATGATTCTTTACTTCTAGGCAGCACTTTTTCACTTTGTCAACACAATATTGACGATACAGTGAGTTTAATGTCCTATCTTGGATTTATTATTCATGATAAGAAATCAGTGCTGGTCCCTACACAAAAGATACGGTTTTTAGGATTTGCTATTGACTCTGAAAATATGTTGGTTACTTTACCATCAGAAAAAGTTGCTGAAATAGTTTCTGAGTGCTTATATATCTGGTCACGAGAAAGTGTTCCTATAAGGAAAGTGGCCAGAGTATTTGGTTTACTAGTTGCAAGTTTTTCTGCAGTTGAGTATGGGCCGTTGCATTATCGGCACATTGAATGGCAGAAAATTGAGCTGTTGAAGATAAATTTTGGTAATTTTGATGCTTTTATGCAGATATCTCTGTCTATGAAATCTGAGTTACTTTGGTGGATTTGTAATTTGCGTTCACAAAAGAGACATATTACTCATGATAGTCCTTCTGTTTTTATAACCACCGACGCGTCGTCTCATGAATATGGGGCGGTGAAAGATAATTTGTCAATTGGTGGTAGATGGACAGAAAAAGAAGCTGATAACCACATATATTATTTAGAAACTTTGGCTATTTATTATGCATTGAAAGCATTTTGTAAAGACATGAGAAATGTTCACATCAGAATTCAAACTGACAATACTTGTGCAATGGCTTACATAAATGCAATGGGTGGAATTAAGTCTATGTTATGTAATGATCTTGCAAAGCAAATTTGGTTGTGGTGTATAGATAGAAGTATTTAGTTGTCAGCCTCTTATATTTCAGGAAGAACTAATGTAGCTGATATTTGTTCTCGTAAATTTAATGGAAATGTAGAGTGGATGCTAGATAGAACAATTTTTCTGAAATTGATTGATCAATGGGGTAATCCTACTATTGATTTGTTTGCGTCTAGGCTTAACAAACAAATAGATAAATTTGTATCTTGGTACCCAGATCCAGAGGCCAAATATGTCAATGCTTTTCTTTAAATTGGTCATCTGAATATTCATATATTTTTCCACCTTTCAGTTTGATCATGAAATGTCTGCAGAAAATTCGCCTAGACAAGGCAACATGTTTGATTGTTTGTCCTCGACGGACCACTCAGAATTGGTGGACTCCTTTGATGAATCTTTTGATTGACTTTCCAGTTATTCTTCCACGCAAGAAAAAATAACTAATTCTCCCAGGAACAGACAAGAATCATGTTTTAAGCGACAAAATAGTGCTAATAGCATGCAAGTTATCAGGAGATCTCTCTCTTCAAGAAAACTTCCATCAGAAAACTGTTGACATAATCTTATCCTCATGGAGACATAGAACACGAAAACAGTATAACTCAACAGTCAAAAAGTGGTTTCAGTTCTGTAATGAGGGGAAAATTAGTACCATTTGTTCTTCTGTAAATTATGTTTTAGAGTTTTTAACTCAACTTTTTGAATCTGGCATTGGTTATAGTGGAATTAATACTGCCCGTAGCTCACTTTCAGCGATTGGCATTCTTGTGGATGGATTTGCAGCAGGATCTCATCCGTTGTCATAAGATTTATGAAAGGTGTTTACAATTTGAGGCCATCTGTACCTCGTTATAAAGAAACATGGGATGTTTCAGTGGTTTTAAAATATTTAAGGTCTTTATCGCCAGTGAAAAGTTTATCACTGAAGTTATTAACTTTGAAATTAGTTATGCTTATTGCATTAACACTTGCTTGTAGGACTCAGGCAATTCATCTTCTTGATATAAGAAATATGAAGAAGCAGAAGGATTCTGTTATTTTATTGTACAGTGATGTTTTAAAACATTCTCGACCAGGTTCTGATAATACACAGGCAGTGTTGAGGTCATATCCGCCTGACAGGCGTCTTTGTGTAACTTTTGTCTTGAAGGAATACTTAAATTGCACACAGTCTATTCGTGGAAACATAACAGCTCTTTTTATTAGTTATATTAAACCATATCGTAATGAGTCAAGGGATACAGTCAGTAGATGGCTTAAGACAGTTTATGTGCTTCAGGAATTGACACTAATATTTTTAAGCCACATAGTATTCGAGGGTCAGTAACATCTAGAGCAAAAGCAAGGAATGTCCCTATAGAACATATTTTGTCGATTGCTGGATGGTTTAATATAAAGACTTTCGGTCAATTTTATGATAAATCTATACACATCAATGAAGACAAGGGTAGTTTCGCAAGGGCAGTGCTTCAAGAATAAATTTAGATGAAACAGTATACAGACTTTTAATTACAGTTATCAGGTATTTTGATTTATTTTAAATTATGGTATAAGTATTATGCCTACTTCGTATTGCTTAATGCCTTAACAGCTTTGAAGTGTCATTTGAGACCGACAGTAGTATGACGTAATAAAATCCCCAAACTAAACGAGACTTCGGTGCTAGGGGGCGTGAGGGATGTTGCACTCATTCATTATCCCTCATGTACAGACTCAAATGTCACAATTCCAAAAATTTGCACTGACAATTCGGTTTTTTGATCTTCATGTTTTGAGTTTGTTGATGGAGTAATCTGCTACTTCCGAGTGGAAGATCACATTTTTTCCAGAATTTATGTAACTTATACCACACCACATACCGCACTCGGTGTTCCACCAAGCTTGCCGTTGTAACCCGGACCCGCAGGCCCGTAAATAAGTTTGCGCCGCGTACTTCACCTTCAGTGTGTTATTATATATTGTCTGATTCCTTCAGCGTGCCAATGATGCCAAACCACATACTATCAAAAGTGATTGGCTACGAAGACACTTGAAGAGGGCAGATATCAATTGAAGTACCCTCAAGCCTGGCCGGAGTGCAGTAAGGGCGCCCGGACGAAATAAATAGGGATGTTGCACTCATCATTATCCCCTCATAATGTAACGACATCATACAACACCGACGTGTCTGAGTGCAAAATTCTTATGTTACTTTTGTGATTAAAATGCTTCCGCAGGGGAATCAACTGTGTTTCCAGAATGTTTGACCCTACCAGAAGTCTGCATAGTTCTTTATGTAATTTAACGTATGCTCCGATTTTACATGCTTCCGACGGATCACTTCTGTTTCCAGATATTTCTATACTTCACAAGAGACAGCAAACCGTTGTCAAGATGCTGCACCTGCCTGTGTTGTTGATGTTGTGAAGGAGTTAAAAAATCTGTGGGGAAACAAACTGTATGGCTAGGCAGCTGTAAAAAGTGCCCATTCGTACCTTCCACTTCAGTGTTGTATATACTTTTCTCTGCTCGCATTTCGAGGATCATTGGATTGCAGCACTATTGTGTAGCTGTTGAGAAATATGTGAGTATCAACATCTCTCAACAAAGACCAACTGCCATAGAGGCGATGAGCGTGATGTTATGCAACTCTATTCATATCCCTCAATGTACAAAGAGACATCATCAAACGAGTCCTGACCCTAATTCTTTATCACCAGTGTTAGAATTGATTTGTTGTGAAAGTTACTATGTGCTTTCACCCCGAATAGCGTTGGAACCTTACCAAATCTCCACTACTACCCGCCACATATTAATACGTGTAATACTTAGTCCTTCTCGTCCACAGTATGGCCTAGCTACTCCAGATCTGTCTTAGTATCGAACGCCCTAGTAGCAAGCTGTTGCGTAGCTGCATGACGCACGTCTAAGCACTCACGTAGTCCTCGTTTAATGATTACGAGGCCCGCTACTTTTCTCAAATACACTGACATCTCCCGTGTGTCCGCAATCGTTAAACATCGACCGCTGCTAGTTAGCCGAACCTCAACGCCTGCACTTACCACAACTCTGTATGAAGCCGGCGTCTATCCAACGTCACCAGCTATCCCGAACGGCCACTAACTAATCAACGTTGTTCCACAATCTTGTCATACTTCACAACAGCAGGTGTCAAGTGCTGTGAGGCATGCATGTATAAGAACAAGTGTGCCCAAGTCTATCCCCTCACCGCCCGCCTTAGCGATTCACTTCAGTGTCGGTCTGACTATTTGGTTTCATGTCGCCGGATCATTGAAGTAACTTCTCCACTCATGCACATAACAGGATAGCCATCCGCATCTCACGTCCAGCATCAGTTGAGCTGATACCTTTATGAGAGAATTGCGTATATAAAAGTTTAACTGCAATGTCAGCCGACTTCAAAGATGCGGGCGCGCCGCCGGCTGCTCAGGCGGCTGGAAGACCGGGATGTGCTTGCACTTATTCATTATCCCTCATGTACAGACTCAATCAAACCGAGTCTGCAAATTCTTATGTAATTTTGTTGTGATTAATGCTTCCGAGGGATCACTTTGTTTCCAGATTTTATACTCACAACATCAGGTGTCAAGTGCTGTGTGGCAGCTGTAAAAAGTTGCCCCGTACTTCACTTCAGTGTTGTTATATTTTTCTGGTCCTTCGGGATCATTGATGCCAGCACTATTGAGTGTTGAGAATTGAGTACCGCTCAAGCCGGTGCTAAGAGGGCGTGAGGGATGTTGCCACTTATTCATTATCCTCATGTACAGACTCAATCAAACCGAGTCTGCAATTTTATGTAATTTTGTTGTGATTAATGCTTCCGAGGATCACTTTGTTTTCCAGATTTTTATACTTCACAACAGCAGGTGTCAAGTGCTGTGTGGCAGCTGTAAAAAGTTGCCCCGTACTTCACTTCAGTGTTGTTATATTTTTCTGGTCCTTCGGGATCATTGATGCCAGCACTATTGAGTGTTGAGAATTGAGTACCGCTCAAGCCGGTGCTAGGGGGCGTGAGGGATGTTGCACTTATTCATTATCCCTCATGTACAGACTCAATCAAACCGAGTCTGCAATTCTTATGTAATTTTGTTGTGATTAATGCTTCCGAGGGATCACTTTGTTTCCAGATTTTTATACTTCACAACAGCAGGTGTCAAGTGCTGTGTGGCAGCTGTAAAAAGTTGCCCCGTACTTCACTTCAGTGTTGTTATATTTTTCTGGTCCTTCGGGATCATTGATGCCAGCACTATTGAGTGTTGAGAATTGAGTACCGCTCAAGCCGGTGCTAGGGGGCGTGAGGGATGTTGCACTTATTCATTATCCCTCATGTACAGACTCAATCAAACCGAGTCTGCAATTCTTATGTAATTTTGTTGTGATTAATGCTTCCGAGGGATCACTTTGCTTCCAGATTTTTATACTTCACAACAGAAGGTGTCAAGTTATGTGTGGTATCCGTAAAACAGTTGCCCGGGACTTCACTCAGTGTTGTTATATTTTTTCTTGCCCCTCGGGATCATTGATTCTATCACTTTTAAATGTTGAAAAGAGAGTACGGTGGGAGGGGGCATGATGTATGTTGCACTTATTCATTATCCCTCATGTACAGACTCAATCAAATCGAGTCTTCAAGTTCCATGCAATTTTGTTGTGATAAATGCTTCCGAGGGATCACTTTGTTTCCAGATTTTTATACTTCACAACAGCAGGTGTCAAGTGCTGTGTGGCAGCTGTAAAAAGTTGCCCCGTACTTCACTTCAGTGTTGTTATATTTTTCTGGTCCTTCGGGATCATTGATGCCAGCACTATTGAGTGTTGAGAATTGAGTACCGCTCAAGCCGGTGCTAGGGGCGTGAGGGATGTTGCACTTATTCATTATCCCTCATGTACAGACTCAATCAAACCGAGTCTGCAATTCTTATGTAATTTTGTTGTGATTAATGCTTCCGAGGGATCACTTTGTTTCCAGATTTTTATACTTCACAACAGCAGGTGTCAAGTGCTGTGTGGCAGCTGTAAAAAGTTGCCCCGTACTTCACTTCAGTGTTGTTATATTTTTCTGGTCCTTCGGGATCATTGATGCCAGCACTATTGAGTGTTGAGAATTGAGTACCGCTCAAGCCGGTGCTAGGGGGCGTGAGGGATGTTGCACTTATTCATTATCCCTCATGTACAGACTCAATCAAACCGAGTCTGCAATTCTTATGTAATTTTGTTGTGATTAATGCTTCCGAGGGATCACTTTGTTTCCAGATTTTGGTAAAGTTGAAGTTTGGATGAGATTTTATTCAGTCATACTGCTACTGGAGGGAATCAAATCCCACCCATTCATATGGATTCCCTTCCCTTTTTGACCTGTTGTGAATAGGTCGATATGTTAATGAGTATTTTAATTTTTTGTTAAGTGCATTAATTTTTTGCGCTTTAAAGACTGATTTATACGACATGGTCCGGCGCGCATCTCATTTGATTCCCTCCAGTAGCAGTATGACTGAATAAAATCTCAACCAAACTTCAACTTTACCAAGGTAAAATAGATAAATACAGAATCCCTAAAGAAAGCCCAACACGGCAAAATTGAAAATGTTGCAGGCTCGGTTTGATTGAGCCTGTTCATGAACGGTACTGGAATGTGCAAGTTACCGTCCACGCCCCCTAGCACCGGCTTAAGCAGAATTCAACATTTAAACGTGAAATAGTAAAATTTTGAATTTAGAAACATCCGCAGATGTGTTCATACGGCGGTTATCATGGAACCTTCAATGTGACACTTCCGTGCCATTCCATGAAAAGCGGCGTATGGTCCCCAAGTAATAAAAAGCATGTGCCCTAAACGAGAAAACAATGGGCGGAACTAAATAAAATGGAATTTTGAAAGGGGATCAGAGGTTATGAAGCCTGCGTATCACAGATAAGACGTCAAAAGACAAATTTAAAAAGCAGGCAACATATCCTAAGGGTGATTCAACATTATTCAAGGAGGAATATTGGAACCACCCAACTAGAAAATGCCGAAAAGTTGAAACTAAAAATACCACAAGCACAACAATAATGTCGTGCTGAACGATCTTCAAGGATCGAAAATATAACATCATTGATTAAATGTACGGGGAGACTTTTTACAGCCGCCACACGGCACAAATAACACAGATGTGATCATAAAATAGATAAGTCTCGTTTAGTTTGGGGATTATTCTGATCCGAATCGTAGTTGGACAATGTCTTACTCTAGCTAAGAAAGTAACTTGTAATGTAATGCAGTATTTCATCTAGGATGCTTAGCTGAACTTCTTAGGTTGATAAGTTACTTCGGAGACAGCTATCGGATACAAGGGAATCCTTAGTTACCTAAACAAGCATACTGATCAAGTTTGATAATGATTGAGGCAAAATGTGACCACTAAAGTGTTAACGGACGACAGACGACGGAGATTCAATGATCCTAAAAGCACACTCTAAGCTAGCTCAGGTGAGCTAAAATCAATGATTTTTCATGAATTTAGTAAACTTTGACCATTTAAACACTAAAGAACTCTTAAACACTAATGCCAAATAAGATAAATAAATAAAATCTCCCGTTTTCAATGTGGTTGAAACGCGCCCATCTTGATAATTGGGAAAAAATCCTGTTTTGACATATGGAGAAAATCCCATTTCGTATAATGGGAGACTATTCCCATTGTAATGTGGGAGAAATGGGTATATTGTATGGATCATTTGTCATTGTAAAGCATTGTTTTTGCACCATGGGATATATTATTAAAGAGCTTGGAAAATAATATTGGACTAAAGTAGCGGCTTTTATCAGCTATGTACATTGCTTAATAGATTCCCATGTTGCGTATTATATCTAAACTATCTGTAAATACTATGATTGAATATGTCTCGAAAAAGCCAGTACACATGCATTGTTTGTAAAAAAAGTAAACTGGGGCTAAAGAATATAATTCAAAATATATAGTTTCTGTTAGTAATTCTAAAAACTTGGGAATAATGTAAATGATTGTTGCAATAAATCATACAATTTTTATCCAGACTATAAATACAACGAAATTTATTGAGATGTAATATAATAGAGATTGACTGTTGCGTTCATTGAACGCCGCCTTTCCTTGTTGATCTTGTTTATCATATTTTTTGTCTGGAAGATAGACTTGTTTATCATATTTTTTGTCTGGAAGATAGACAATCAAAAAATATGATAAACAAGATCAACAAGGAAAGGTGGCGTTCAATGAACGCAACCCCCATATGACCCAGCAACAAGAACCAGTGGCAAGGAGCCCCGGCGGACCCCAAACAAAAACAGGACAGGACAAAGACAGAGCACGGACAGGTTTATCGTTAAATGATAAATAATTTGTAACTGATTAGGAATTCAAGGAAAAGAATAATAGGCCCACAAAGAGGAAGGGGAAGGAGACCGGGGGAAGGGGGGGGGGGCGGTTAATCAAAGAAATAAAAACTAGAGGCAATGGGGAAGATACTTACCGTAGACGAGAAAACAAAAGTCCTTGAATTACACGAGTATTCACAAGGCCAATAATTTGACATAAACATTGACCTTGCTTTCTTGAATTTTGATTTAACAATCTGACCTTCACTCTTTTTTCAATATCATAGGGTTTGATTGAAGTAAATTAATCTGCCATATAGTGGCCTAGCACCGGACTTAGCAGAATTCAAAATTTAAACGAAAAAGGTGAAATTATGAATTAAGAAACATACACAGATGTGCTCATACGGCGGTTATCATGGAATCCTCAATGTGACAAAGTAGTGCCATTCCATGAAAAGCGGCGTATGGTCCCAAAGTAAAAGAATGCGTTTGCTTTAAACGAGTAAACAATAGGCGGAACTTATTAAAATATACTTTTGAGAGGGGATCTGATGTTATGAAGCAATCATAACAGACATTACGTCAGAAGACAAAATTTAAAAAGCAGGCGAAATATCCTAAGGGTGATTATACAGTTTTCAAGTACGAATACTGGACCCGCCCAATTTGGAAAAAAGTACGAGAAGACTTTACAGCCGCCACATGTAAAAACTGTGCTGGACTCTGATCCCGAAGGACCAGAAAAAATAACACTGAAGTGAAGTACGGAATAACTTTTTATGGCTGCCACACAAAACTTGAAACCTGCTGTTGTGATGTTTAAATTTTCGGAAAATAGTGATCCCTCGATAGCAGTTAAAACAGCAAAATTACATTTTTACAACATTTTACGGCTTCCAAACATCATTAAGGCGAATCTATATTGTGACATTATGGCTGGACACAATCAAGGAAATAATTATAATTAAAACGGTTATACTGTCTTTGCAACGATCATTTACATGTAACCATCAATACATTCTTATGAAAAGAGCATTAGGAGCTCCTGTGAAATTAGTGACACAAGCTGGCGCCTTAACAGACTCATCGAAACCTATTCATCTTTCATTTTAAGGCAAACACTGCTAAAAGAAAGCTTTCATTAATAAGATCATCTCCCAAAAATAATTATAAATATGTACATAATTATTAAATAATAGAGAAAAACAGAATCCCTAAAGAAAGTCCAACACAACAAAATTGAAAATGTTGCAGGCTCGGTTTAATTGAGCCTGTTCATGGACGGTACTGGAAAGTGCAAGTTACCGTCCACGCCCCCTAGCACCGGCAAGCAGAATTCAACATTTAACACGAAAATGGCGAAATTTTGAATTTAGAAACATCCGCAGATGTGTTCATACGGCGGTCATCATGGAACCTTCAATGTGACACTGTAGTGCCATTCCATGAAAAGCGGCGTATGGTCCCCAAGTAAAAGAATGACTTTGCCCTAAACGAGAAAACAATGGGCGAAACCAAATAAAATGGAATTTTGAAAGGGGATCAGAGGTTATGAAGCCTGCATATCACAGATAAGACGTCAAAAGACAAATTTAAAAAGCAGGCAACATATCCTAAGGGTGATTTTGTTTTGTTTGTTTGGATTTTTACGGCACGTCAACACATAACTGGCCATATCGTGCCGAATGCTATAATAGGCTTAAAATATTATGTAAAAAATTGTAAATGACAACAGAAATGAGCCAATTAGATCCTAGAATACAAGTTTATCTCTTTTAAATAATCAATTATGTTTTTTGATGGAATTGTATTAAAAAGTTCTTTGAGTGAATTTACAGAATAAAATCTATTACGGGCCTGTGAAAAATCATGACATTCAAGAAGAAAATGCTTGACAGTAAAATTTTCATTACAACCTACACAGAAAGGGCATTGTCATTTGTGAGGAGATAAGAGTGGGTAATTTTAGTGTGTCCAATTCGGCATCGAAGAAGAACTGTTTGATCACGGCGGCTTGACAGAGATAGAGATGGTGACATATCAAGAGATGGGTTTATATCGTGAAGTTTATTAAAAACGGCATTGTCCCAATTTGCTTTCAATTCAGCTGATACGAGTTTATTTATAGCCGGTCTAAAATCACAAGCAAGTAACAATAAGTCAGTTTTTTGAAAATTTAATGATTGTTTAGCTAAAGCATCTACTTTTTCATTTCCTCGTATTCCTACATGGCTTGGAATCCAATATAATTTAACATATTTTGTTTTTAGTATATCATGAAATCGTAAAAGAAGTTTCTTTACCATGATATTGTCAGATTTTTTATTTTTAATGGATATTAAAGGGTGATTATACAGTATTCAAGTAGGAATACTGGAACCACCCAAGTTGAAAATGTCCAAATAGAAGAAACTAAAAGTACCACATAACATGTATACACAACAATAATGACGTGCTGAACGATCTTCAAGGATCGGAAATATAACATCATTGATTAAATGTACGGGGAGACTTTTTAGAGCCTCCACACGGCACAAATAACACGGATGTGACAATACAATAGAGAAAACAGAATCCCTAAAGAAAGTCCAATACAACAAAATTGAAAATGTTGCAGGCTCGGTTTTATTAAACCTTATTAATTTAACAAAGATATAACAATTGTAAGATACACATTAATCATATATATATTCTACATGTTGAACCTAGGCCTTTATCGATATGAATATAATATGTACGAATAAACCTCTTCTCCGCACGTTTTCTGTATTTCATATCTGAGGACTTTCATAGTATACAAAGAAGTAAAAAGCTTTCTAGCATCAGGTGTGTAATCCAATTCCGGTGCCATTCTGTAAACGATATCCGCCCTTCTGTTAATATCTGGTGCATGTGTTATGTCCATTCATGAAAAATAATTAAAAAGCAAAATTATGTATCAATTGCAAAGCTTTATTATTGGTACTTATACAAGGCTTCAATGCTGAACTACTGTAAAAAGTGACATTGTCTCAATGCTGAACTACTGTAAAAAGTGACATTGTCTCGTAATAAACATAATTTAATTGGCATTTTTGTCTAACTGACGGTATTAAAATTGTAAGGACGGCACCAAATGTCAACGATATATTTTCTCCTTGTTTAGTTTGATATCTTTTATTTTGTAAAAGTTTTAAAGGTCACAAACAGATGAGACCGATTATAAATCATAAGATGGAATTAATAGGAACGATTTGATTATGCAATAACTTGACTGTGTCATTTAGTTTTACAGTGTTGTGATAGAAATTGAGGCTATAATTGGCATGCAAAAAGCACCCTGTACGTGCTATAATACAAGGACAGTTTAAACAATAATCCCAGAGACATTTAATTACATAAAATCTTTTCCGTTTTTATTCACACGATATTTTTTTGTAATAAGCAAATTGTTATTTAATGTTTTTGTAGGAGTAAAGATGAGTTAGGAGTTAAATGAAAGAAGTAAATTAGTGTTTACGCCATTGTTTGTAGCGCTATCTAAACTGCCGTTTTTGTTTGGTTTTTACGACTCACGAACACAGTATAGGCCATATTGCGCATTTCTAGATCAACTTAAAGAATGTGCCAATATTGGACCATTGAGCATCTTTTATGCTTCATGAGAAACACATGAAGAAATAGTCGACTTTAGACAATTTTCATACAAAGTATATAGCATATTGCCATTTGACAAATATACATTAAGAAGACTGTATGACTAAGCATTTCAGCATTGTAGAAAGCAGGACAAGATATTGCAACCAAATTTTGTTTCAACGTAAATCTAAACATGTGTTTGTATGTCCATTTTGCAAATACAATACAATTTCCTTCTTTTCCTCCTAAAAGAAGGATTTTAAATATACATAATGTATTTTAGTATGCAAAATCTTTGACAACAATAGTTTCTAAGTAATACATATCGATTATAAAGTATATATTTCGTTATAAGGTTTGTAATATAATTTTTAACATTTATATGCGTTGTCACAATATTGTTCCTACCATTTGTTTCAATCGATTACACATTGGCACAAAAAGCTTTTAGGCGTCAGATGTTATTGAATAAGTGCTATCCAATTTTGCAATCGATCTATAACCAAATGTGGCCTGAGTTTACTTGGTATACGTTTATTTGGACGTTACTACTAATATGTCTAAAGAAGAAAAATAAATATCTGAAAATGTACGTAAAATACTGTAGTAAGTATCGGAACAGAACCGTACATTTTGTGCAAAACTGTTTCCACCCCATAAATATTGTAATTTAACTTAATGCTAGCTTGACATTTAACATAAATTGATATGTGCTATTCAGTTTTGCTCGGTTAGTCAATTATACTTGATAATGTGTTGCCTCTAAATAGCCATTCTAATAGACCAAATATTTTACCATGTAATATACTGTATACACGATTTTTTTTAAATAAGGCAGAGAAATGCCCCTTTAACATTGAAGGAAATAATAAATTTTCAGTTTCAATTCATTATCTGCCCAACACTTGTACACATTCAACTCTAAGTTAATATATGGATGCCATAGGAATATGATGAAGGTCAAGTTGAATTTAGCCATCGTGTCTGATGGATTTGACAGATGTGATTCCGTCTGAGATCATTAAATTATAAATTGAAATTTTATCTCTCTATCTCTCTATCATTCCTGCTATGCAATATGCTATTTGCCAAAAGGTTATATCATTCTGAATAGTTGTATGGCCTTTGATTATATTAAAGATGATTGTGTAACATTGAATATGATTGTGCTTTACATTAATAATTGCAGTGCTTTGAGGTACTTTGGAGATAAAAATAAAGTATAGCAAACAAATTGAAACTAATTATTCATATAACATTTAAAATTGTGGGTCTTTGCATTGTTGGAAATCTCTTGTTGGTCTTCGATCACATTTGTAATCTGGCTATGTGTATAGCGATTGACAACAACAACAAGGTTTGACTAGATAACCTATTAAAAATTAAAAAAAGGGAAAAACTTGATTTAACAAGACATGCCTACAGGCAGAATGTTGAGCCTGCTCATCCTTTTTCAAGCCTGAACCTATAAGCCTTGAGCAGCAGATATGAGTTTTGTGTGTGACACACCACCCTATAATGGTGAACATTTGTACCAAATTATTTTGTTATCCTTAAAGAATAAGCAAGATATAAACCGGTCAAATCCGGACGCAAGGACGGACGCATGGACACACATACACTGAAGTATACGCCAAAAGTGGCAATTAAGTCTAGCTCACAGCAAGCAGCTCGACAATAAAAATCATTTTTTAAAGATTTGTTAAACTGTTTTCTGGTAGAAAAAGTCGAGCGTTGCCCCCACCTGACGGTGGCTCTTGTTACACAAATGCAATCTGATTTAATATTCATTTTTTAAGAAATAAAATAAAATAATAAGTTAACTAACATATACACTTTTTAATTACATAGACTTTTTAAAGTAGGGTCAAAGTCCAAGGTCAAATTTAACTTGTATGCCAAAAACAGTTTCCAACCTATAATTTTGACAACCAATATGGGCCCTATGCACACAAACTTCAAAGAAGTATTGGTCTTGAGCTGTACATGACCCCTCTGAATTTTGGACCACGGGTTCAAAGGACAACGTGACAACCTTTCATTGCCAAAAAACAGTTTCTGATAAAAAAAAAAACAATAACACATGGGCCCCTGACCCTGAAACCTGAGGAGTAGAGGTTTTTGGCAGTGATTGTCATCTATTGACTTTGAGGGCTCGGACTGTGACCTTATAATTATGCCAAAACAGTTTCCATGTTTATCGCATTCTTCGCCCTAACTCAAGCTAACAATAGCAATTTTTATTACGAAAATTCAATCGTTTTTGAGTTCAAAATGTACAATCTACTAAAAAATAATTATGAATAAAAAGGTTATGAGTTACTTGTAAATATCTCTCTTTATAGCATTTTGTCTTACGAATTTACTGACTTACATATGAACTCAAATGACGTAAGGATATACAATGGACGTTGATAGGATACAACTGTTAGTACCTTTAAAACTGTATTAAGCCGAGTTTAGGTTACGTACACGCTGTCCTATCACTATGCAAAAGACAGATACTTACAAGGACAAAACCGATTCTATTTAACTGCCTTGGCAATGTCTTCGGGGTTTTATAACAATTATTCTCAATTTCAAAAGAACATTTTATGAGAGTTGTAATTATTAATTTGTCTGAAATGCTATTTGTCATAAAAAGGTTTGTTCTCTTTCACAAATATGATTCTCGAATGAAAACAAGAACACAAGACTGAACTGATTATCCCCCGCCGATGGAATCGGGAGGGGGATATAGTTTTGGCGTTGTCCGTCCATCCGTCCGTCCGAATTTTGTTTCCGGAGTAGTTCTCTGCAACTAATGGCTGAAATTCAACGAAACTTTATGGGAATGTTGATCAGCATGTGAAGTTGTGCACCTGGGTATTTTCGTCTGGATATTTTTAGTATTTTTAGAGTTATTGCCCTTGACTTAGTAAAATTTTGCAATTTTCAACTTGTGTCGCTTATAACTCAAAAACTATTTGACCTAGAGTCATGAAACTTTACAGGAATGTTGATCAGCATGTGTAGTTGTGCACCTGGGTATTTTTGTCTGGATATTTTTTTAGAGTTATTGCCCTTGACTTAGTAAAATTTTGCAATTTCAACTTGTGTCGCATGTAACTCAAAAAGTATTTGACACACAGCAACAAACTTTACAGGAATGATCCTAGGTGGTCCCCTGCCAAAGTTGATCAAATGGTTCGGTCTGTTGCATAAGTAGGTCACAGGCCAGAAAAGGAGTTTCAAAAATGCAAAATTAAAAAATCTTGTCTGAAAGTACAAGGCCTAGAGCTTTGATATTTGGTATATGATATAACCTATAGGATCTCTACCAAAATTGTTCAAATTTTAGCCCTGGGGTCAAAATTGGCCCCACTCCAGGGGGTCATAGATTTTCCTTATATGTATATAGTGAAAACTTAAAAATTCTTCTTGTTTGAAGGTACAAGGCTTCACGTTCAAAGAATATTACAGTTTATGCCATGATTAATATATAAATAAAGCCTTATGTCTTCAGTTGTTGTGTTAAATAATAACCAGTACTCGGCGGGGGTTATAAGAAAACTCAACCTGTTGGCTTTAACAATACGACAATGCACACTATCCAATGTCGTTCCTATCTTATGTAATGTACTTTTACCATTATAAGTTACAAATCAATTGATATATAAAGGATATTTTAGAATACATCAAGCAGTTAAAAGGTGTTTTCAACATTTTACAATTTTGCCGTGTTGGGCTTTCTTTAGGGATTCTGTTTTTCTCTATTTCATATTTGTATGTTTGGTTGGCTTTTACGTCGTATCAACACAGCACATGTTATATGGCAACTTTCCAGCTCTACTGGCGGTGGAAAACCAAAGGTGCCCTTCAATGCAATATTTAAGACACGAACATGCACCCGAGTAGAACCACCGACGTCTCAAAAGCTAGCTGTAAAGCTTCCTCACATGAAAAATAAAAAGTCCCTCTCGGGGATTGAAACCCATGGCGGTGAGGGGCAAGTGATCTTAATCACCCGGATACGGTCTTCCTCTTACTTTTAAAATGTTTAATATTATCATCCTGTAAATACAATAATAAAATCAACAATAATAATTATTATTATCATAATTATTACAATAAATTAATTATAGTTTAACTCGAACAAAACAATCACATGTAAAACTATTAGTACATTTCTACATAAAACATCAATATCTCATTTCATGGACATGTAAGTTCTATAAAAGTTAGTGTGTGTTCTATGCCAGTTATTCTACATATATGTTCAGTGTTTTCTTAAAACAATGGTTTCATCAATCATGAATTAAGGTATTAGGACCCTAATGGGCACTATCAGGAACTAAAGAAATGACATCATAGGTCAGATGTATACCTTAAAGTACGCCTGTATGCAAAATTTAAACAAAGTTTACCGTACGGAAATCAAGTTATGGCCACTTTTCTGAACTCAAGCTAGGATGTTATGAGGGCCCTTTTTTAGAAATGAGGAACCTTTAAATAATCTGCAATAACATTCTAATGAAAAATGTTTTCTCATGAATATTTGGTAAGAAACAAATAGTACCATTCAGCTAACAATCCACATAAGCAAAATTATGGTTTCTACTTAAAATTTATGAAATCTGTATAAAAATGTTACCCTACCCCACCCATTTTTACCATTTGTCTGACCATTTTTCTACTTAGGGAGCCTTTTTTAAAAAATCCTTAAAATTTACCCAAATGAATGCCTGTTTTCAAAATTTCCCTAATTTTTTTTAAAAAGTATATTGGTTGATCTTGTAAAATATTAAATACTTTTACCGTCTAGTTTTGATTATATTACACTTTGAAAATATCAGGTACCATATTTATTACTAGATTTAGCATAATTTAGCCAATAAATACCTATATAAATTAAAAATTCAAAATTAAACACTTTTTTCTTTCCATATGGGACATGTGAGATACATAAATAATGTTACAAGAAAAAAAGAAAGAAAAAAAAAGTTGACCCTTCTGGGGATTGAAACCCTCATTTTCAATGTAGTTAACAGTAATTCTAGCCTATTTGAATACTCTTCAACGCGGAGGTAATGCATTAGGGTGCTAATACCTTAAAAACAAGGACTCATTTTTAATACTCCCATTATAAAGAATTTTGCGAAGGAATTAATCAAAAACAGTCTTAATTACATTGTCACAACTTTCCCCCTTGAGCATGTAAATGACATTTATGCCCTTCGTTATAGACACATTACGAAATGGAATTGTTCTCACAAATAATATTATGCGGTGCAAATGTATTCAGCCATTATTAAACTTAATAATCGATAAGTTATGTTATTCTAGAATTGAAGTAGTTATTCTACAAAGCATTTGTTTAAACAGTAAATGAAACAAAATATGTATTTCAAACCATTGACTTTTGTTTGCGAAGACTTCGTGAAATACCCAGGTACTAATGATAGATAGTAAGATATGAATTCGTCATAATAATGCTACTAATGTTAAATGATCAACTACGAAATAAACCTAGAAATTATAAATATTAATGAAGTCTCATACTGTTCAGCTAATGGGAAGTAAACTAACTTACTTTATAATAATTTTCAAAAATATTGTAACTATAAAAGTTTGTGCTCATTCACAATCATGCTTTAACTCCAATGAAAGGTAATAGTGTGTGTCAATAACGTCATTAAGAATGTTTATAACAATACTGGGTAAAAACGCCTGATATAGACTCGTTTGGTGCAATACATAAAGAACTCATTTAGTATAGTTTAATACATCATTGCCAGAATTGAAAATAAAATGCAGCTTAATAATTGCATCATAGGTACCAATATTGACTGCAAATGGGTCATAAGAAATTAGAAAATATTTTGAGTTGAGTCGGTAGGAGAAATTGATTGGAAATTATATGAAATAGTTTAACGCAAAACAATATAAATGACGTTACAGGAGTACTCCTTATTGTCCTCCGCCTTTTCGAAGAAAAAAAGGAGATATAGAAATAGGCTCTGTCCGTCCGTCTGTCCATACGTCCGTCCGTCCGTCACACTTTCGTGTCCGGTCCATAACTTTGTCATTTATCAAAGGAATTTGAAATCACTTGGCACAAATGTTTGTTATAATAAGACGATGTGTCATGCGCAACAATCAGACCCCTACCTCCAAGGTCAAGGTCGCACTTGCTCATTCAAGGTCAACATTGTCTATTTGAGGGTATATGTCGTGTCCGGTCCATAACTTTCTTATCTTTTAAGGGATTTTGTAAATACTTGCCACAATTGCTTACAATAATGAGAAAATGTGTCATGCGCAACAACCGGTCACCTACCTCCATGGTCAAGGTCACACTTGGAGGTCAAAGATTAACATAGTCTGTTACAGGGTATATTTTGTGTCCGGTGCATAACTTTGTCATATATCAAAGGAATTTGAAATAACTTGGCACAATTATTTGCTAGTGTGATGCGCCACAATCAGACCCCTACCTCCAAGGTCAAGGTCGCACTTGCTCATATAAGGTCAACATTGTCTATTTGATGGTATATGTCTTGTCCGGTCTATAACTTTCTTATCTTTGAAGGGATTATGTAAATACTTGCCACAATTGTTCACAAAAATAAGCTGATGTGTCATGCGTAATAATCTGTCACTTACCTCCAAGGTCAAGGTCACACTTGGAGGTCAAAGATTAATATAGTCTGTTATAGGGTATATTTTGTGTTCGGTCCATAACTTTTTCATATATCAAAGGATTTTGAAATTCTTGGCACAAAAATTCACTATAATAAGACGATGTGTCATGTGCAACACCTACATCCCTACCTCCAAGGTCAAGGTCACATTTCGAGGTCAAAAATTAACATTGTTCAAGGGTATATATTGTGTCCGATCTAGAACTTCCTCATAGTTCAAGGGATTTTGAAATAACTTGGCACAAATAGTCACAATAATAAGAAGATATGTCATGTACATCACCTGCACCCCTACCTACAAGGTCAAGGTCACACTTAGAGGTCAAAAGTTAACAGAGTCTGTTATATGCTATACTTTGTGTCCTGTCCATATCTTCTTCATAGATCAAGGGATTTTGAAAATACTTGAATTGATAGTCACAATGATAAGATGATATGTCATGTGTAACACCAGTGTCCCTACCTCCAAGGTCAAGGTCACATGTAGAGGTCAAAGATTTACATAGTCTGTTATAGGGTATATTTTGTGTCAAGTCCATAACTTTTTCATAGATCAATGGATTTAAAAAATACTTTGCACAAATAATCACAATAATAAGACGATATGTCAGGTCCAAACCATGGGTCCCTACCTCCAAGGTCACACCAAGAGGTCAAAGATTAACATAGATTGTTAGAGGGTATATTTTGTGTCCCATCTGTAACTTCTTCATAGTTCAAGGGATTTTGAAAAGAGTTACAATATTAGACGATATGTCATGCACAACACCTGGACTCCTACCTCTAAGGTCAAGGTCACACTAAGAGGTCAATGCTTAACATTCATTTTATTTCTTTAATAAATTTATTGTTGCATTTGCTGATCTAGCATTGTTCATAGTTTTGGACTGAAAATCCTTAGATCCATACCTCAATCTTTTGAAATAGCACAATGTTATGCTTCATATAAAACTTCCCCGAGGCGGGGCACGTTGGTAACTCTGCTACAAATTCTTGTTGAGGATATAATGCAATGTACTTCCATAAAAATGGATAAGGAAACACTCACTTAGTTGCCAATGTAGGAAGGTGTGCTTAAAAAAGATATAGATTGAATAATAGTTCAACTACCTTCAGAGAACATTTAAGCAAAAGTCTTTAACTTAATATAGTAGTATTATCTAAAAAAAAATTATATAGACCTAGAGTTCCTATAATATTGGAACTTACCCTCAAAGAAAATCATTTACTTAATCAAAGTTAATGTCTGAAACTACATTACTTTCTAGTCATGAACTTACAATTCAGTAATTAATATAAGCATTATTTGTTAGTGACATGTAATCGTCATTTACCTTTCATTTGTAATACGTCAAACGCAATGTTTACAATTAAGATGTTTTCAGACATTAACTGACACGTAAGCAGAATCGAGGTGGTTCTACTCAGGTGCCCACTCGCACTTTAAATAATGCACGGAAGGTCTAGAGATTTTATTCAACAACTTAGCTGGAAAGTCACCGCATTAAAGTCATCGCATTACCTTTTGGGTATTATCTTCCTGGATAATACATGTTCTTAATAAAACCTGTCCGGAGATTGAATTGATGAAACACATACAGTGATACAGATTAGTAACAGAAAGTGCAGTTTCTTAGAATTATAATTCTACCTTGCATAATTTCCTCCCTAAATGATAATTTAATATCTAATAATTAATTATATAGAAAATAATTGAACTATCAGTGAAACTAGTCTCTATAACTAATGATGTTACAATAATATTTCATTGCCTGTTTAGGATTTACCCACCGGACAAGCACTTCTTACTTAAGGGCGAGAAATCACAATTAATCAATGTAGAATAATGGTTCGTGACACTGCAAACTCTCCTTCTCTCAATGTCTCTATCAATGTGGAAAAGTTTTAATAAAATTCATTCATCTGGACAAGAATGTGAGGAACGGTTAGACTGGCGATTGGATGAACGTCACATACCTCAGGGGGAGTGAAAATGCTAATTCCATACTGTAGACTTATATGCGGCTTTATGCCTTAATTATGTGAAACTGTTAAAATGTTGCAGTAATGTGTAGTTTTGATATGTATAGACGTCGTAATAAATGAAGAGATACTAGTGAGAGTATTTATACATAGAAAGTATGTATTTATCATTCGTTTTTGAATCAAACAGACCAGACACATATTTCATACCTTGCACTAAATCATGTAGGACATTCATCAATCATATGTACCTCTATGCAGAAATGATTATAATTCAAATTGCTAACAGCAAGGCTTTATCTGTATGTTAATAGTATTTGAATTTGACACATTGTTCAAGTGCTAACGATTTTATTTTTCTATAAACTATTTACCCAGATAATACAGTTTCTTTGTCAAATTTCGTTCTTAATACGTTGTAATAACAACAACAACACAAAACAAACAAACATGTTAATCAGATTTAACTTCTTAAATTGTTATAATAAAATTATCTTCCTTTATCAATTGCACTATATAGTTAAATATCTGCATCTAAAACTGTCGATGTTTTAAATATATCTAAACACGTAACATAAAAATACATTTTATATCACTTATTATCACAAAAAAAACATTATTACATTACGTTTTATTAGTTTTCTTTCTGTCGTATCGGCACCTAAAAAAAATTAAACAAAACCTATTTTTATTTCTTAAACAATTACTTTGGACCTACAATACCTTTTAACTAACCCCACAATGACGTTTCGGGTATAGAGATCACCAATGCTGATACTATTTCTGTGGGGAAAGGTTTCTGTGGGGAAAAGCAATTGCTCTTACGCTGAAAAAAGCATTATCTGAAATAAGTTAATGTTTCAAAAGAAATACCTTACTTACATCTACATCAAGCTCATATGATTTGTTTTAGAAGTATGGTCTACGTACGTAAAACTCATAGCTTTCGAATGATAAAAATATATAAAACATAGCAAAAATAAAGCCATTCGCTACAGTATTCATTGGTTTGTCTCACCTTACAACACACAACCATATTAAATATTTCTACTTCCTTACTAACGCAGTAAGGTCCTTTTGTGTATTTTGACAAAATTTTGGTAATTTACAAGGGTTGTTAGTGCCATTAATAATACGTAAATTGTATTCTTTTGGTAACTTCACAATATATTATAGTGATAAATACATTTTCAAATTTTCTTGAAAATTAGCATGAAACTAGAGGCATGCTGCTTTAAATGAAATAAATCTGCTTTATATAGATACTCATAGGAATAACAATTCATTTATAAAGCAAGATCTTTAAATAACGCCTCATATGAAATCTATGTTTTGACAGACTGTTTCGGGTCAAACAATTTCATTCCAAGCAATTCTTCTTCTTGAAAATTCAATATAGTATTCAAATTGAATTCCTGCAACGCGATTAAACAGTCAAGCTAGATGTGATGTTGGCGAATTTTGACATCCACCATTTTAAGATAGTTTGGGAAACTATAAACTGAAAAATGATATTTGTCAATCTATATATTCTTTTAGCGTTTTTCTTCTTTCAATTTAACTGCTTATTTTATAAAGTTTGTTCTCGCGAGAGGCCACGCAATGAGCAACATCTTTCACGCCCAACAGCACCGGCAGGATGTATTCTTTTTTTGTTTGGTATTACGGCGCACCAGCACAAATTAGGTCATATGGCGCCGAAACCGGATTTTTTTTTCTAAACAGGAGTCAAAACCACCTCATATACTGGAGCTAAGAGTTGCGCAGACCCTAATAATTGGAACCCATTTAGTCGCCTTTTACAATCATGAAGGTTGAAACGCCGGTTTCAATTCTGATTCCTCAACCCCTAAAGGCAAAAACAAAACAAAATGTAGTGGAATCAATGGCCAGAAAGACAAAAACACTGAGATAAAGTACATAATAATATATGAAGTTATTATATACATATCTTACCCAACAACCTAGGGCTATAGGTATCAATTTTCTGCCAGTATGTATTATAGTCAATAAATAGTATGAAACAGTAACATAAGGCACGATTATATATAAAACTAATGCGAAAGTGATAGAAATAATACAAATAAACTAAAGTAAATTTTAATAATTAAGGTATAGTGGAAATAATTACAATAAAAAAGTAAAACAATTACTGTAAATACTTATTATTTACAAAGTCATACTCGTACATCAACGTATAAATATTTACTAGCAGCGTTAAATTTTATACATGTATTTAGTTTCAGATTCTTTAAAGACAATATGGGTACGCCAGGTCAGTTTGAAAATGAATGTCCACGATAATTCAAAAATTTAGTTACCCAAAGCATTTCTAAATATTCATATGTACATGCACTGTGAGAATGTAACTTAAATAAGAAATTGAAAACCATTTTAACATTTTGGTATCAACAACACAATTTAAATGCAATACAAACTAATAAAATATACATTTGATCAGACTTGCAGTTAATATACGGAAATAGTTTTCTTAAACAGATTAATGTTAAATTTTTTGTTGAATAAAAAGAACAGGAAAACACATTGAACTCGAGAGTGGTTAAAGCAATTAAGATAAAGTTAAACAAATAAAAAAGGTAATTAAAACCCACACGTAATGTTGGTAAGATACAGATGATGCCTTGAAGGAGTAAAGTACAATAATATGATTGTGTTTTCTTAAAGGAAAGGCAGCGTTGAGGAAATATCGCTAAGTTATTACATATATATGTAAAGCACACAGGTATAGATTAAAGCAGTTTAGCGATAATTGTCTTTGTACGACAGATTTGTATCTTATCAAAATGTTATAAAAAGCAAAACGTATCATCCGTGCTGTATCAGAATAAAGCGAGCAGTGTCCACATTATGATGAATAAAATTGCGAATTTAATACAAATATCCTGTAAAGAGTGTCAAATGCTCATTTCAAACAGGGGCATTTCTGGTCTTTTTCCACTTGTACTATATAAGTGTAGGATCGTTTCGACTTAACATTTAACCAGAAATGAAAACAAAGTAAGCAAATCAAAAAGAAATACTTGATAATTATAGCTGATCAGATAAGAGACATTTCTGGTGCGCTTCCTTCTCTGAAATAATTGACCATCTTAATAACAAACACGGAAACTTTTACATTTTGCTCATGTCGATTGTAATACGTATAACAACCTTATTTAAAAGGGTTTTGGTATAGCAATAATTTAAGAAAGCTTAATTGTTTTAGCTCACCAGAACCGATAGTATCAAAGGGGGATACTCCGGCGTCATGCGTCAACAATCATCTTCTTCTATGAAACTGATGGGCAGATTTACCTCAGATTTGCCATTTCAATTGGCCCCTTTTAGTGGTCAACATAGCTAAATATAGAAAAACCTTAAAACATCTTCTACTACTAAATTAAATGATGGATGATCACCAAAATTTGTATTATTCTTAGGTATTCTAGTTTCAAATTTGCTCATTTTAATTTGATTGGCCCTTTTAAAAGATAAAAATAGAAAAACCTTTAAACGTCTGCTTCTACAGAACTAATTGATGGATGATCACCAAACTGTGTCTGTAGCATTCTTAGGTAGTATTTTATCTTTTACTGAAAAGCAATTGTTTCTGGTGAGCGACTCGGGGCCATCATGGCCCTCTTGTTTTTTCTTGTAGCTTCTAAGAATGTGAAACATTTAAATACATGTGAAACAATAGTTCCATATTAAAAAAAACTGAAGAAATGTTTTTATTACAAATGTTTCCTGAAATATAGTAATGTGTAATCGGACATTGTATTTAATCAAAGGTATCAAGAAAATTGGTTGACACAGTCATACATTATTGGCCCATATCTACTTATCTCAAATTTAACTTAAAAATTGCTTTGAAGCATATCTCTTGTATCGAATAGAAACCAATGATATAAATGTAGCGACAGTAAAGTATTGATGCAACTATCAGCGAACTATTAATTGAAATATTACAAAGTATGACGAGGAACATGATCATGAAATAAATTAGTTTAAAGAATGAATTAAAATCTGATGAAAGTTTGCTCAGACTAATGAATGCTTATAGTAATAGTTCTAATAGGAGTTAAATGCACGTCATGGTTCTCTTTCCATCAAACAGATAAACATGTAAAGTGCGTAAGGAATTGATTAGAATCATTTCATGACATTCTTAGACAGAAGAAGAGAAGTGTTGAAAAAAGGTCCGCTACATGGACACTCATATTAGAATTAAATATGCTTTTTATTTATAAAATAAAAACTGCTGTACCTGGAAAATTACATGTCATTGTATATAAAACATTTAACTGTAAATGTAAATCAAATAATCATTTAAGTCGTGCTTATTGTACACATAACAGGAAATTTAGTCAGATGTTATAATAACAAGGCAGTCTGAAGGACAGCTAAATCCCCTTCCGCAGGGAAGATGAATGCGTACTTCTTGACGTTTTACCAACCATGACCTTGATGTTGTGCCATGCATATCATAAGCACAGTCTCACGATGGTGATAATTTGTGCCAAGTTATTTAAAATTGTCCATATAGTCAAATGATTATGGAGAACATATGAACTTGACCTTGGATGTAGCAACCTGGATGATGAGCTCTGCAGATGTGTCATAATGGGGATCATTTGTGCCAAGTAATTTTAAAATCTTTGAATTGTCAATAAGTTATAGAGCTGACATAAAAATATGTGTTTTTACATTGGACCTTTGAATGTGACCCTGACCTTCAGGGTTGTGACTTGATTATTGTACTCTGCCAATAGTGTCATAATGGTGATAATTTCTGTCAAGTTATCTTACAAACATTGCAGCCGTTAAAATTTTATGGACAGACACGAAATGTAGACTTTCTTACATTGACCTGTGTGACCTTTGGGTAGCAATTCACTTATTGCGCTCTGCACATGTACTCATTATGGTGATCACTTGTGCCAAGCTATTTAAAAAAATGTCTCAGAGGTTTAAAAGTTATGGAGAGGACACGAAATGTAGATTTTCATAATTTGACCTTTAAGTATGACCTTGACCTTGGGTATAGCAACCCAATTATTGCCCTCTGCACATGTTCTTATAATGATGATAAATTGTGCCAACTTATTTTTTTTAAATTTCAGCGGTAAAAATGTTATGGAGTGGAGACGAAATGTTGACTTTTTAACATTTGACCTAAAAGTGTGACCTTGACCTTTTGTATAGCAACCCAATTATTGCGCTCTGCATGTCGTCTCATTTATGCCAAGTTATTTAAAAAAAAAATCAGCGGTTTAAAAGTTATGGAGCGGACAGGAAATGTAGAATTTTATTATGGAATGAAGACTTTTTAACATTTTACCTTTAAGTGTGACCTTGACCTTGGGGGTAGCAACACAAATCTTCATTTCGTCTCATTATGCTGATTACTTGTGCCAAGTTATTTCAAAATATTTACAGCGGTTAAAAAGTTATGGAGCGAACACGAAATCTAGATTTTTTAGTATGAAATGAAGACTTTTTAACATTTGATCTTTAAGTGTGACCTTAACCTTGGAGATAGCAACAAAATGTTTGCACTCTGCACATTGTCTGATTATGATGATCACTTGTGCCAAGTTATTTAAAAAAAAATCAGCGGTTTAAAAGTTATGGAGCGGACACGAAATGAAGACTTTTTATTGTGAAATGAAGGCTTTGTAACATTTGACCTTTAAGTGTGACCTTGACCTTAGGGGTAGCAACCAAATTTTTGCGCTCTGCACATTGTCTCATTATGATGATCAGTTGTGTCAAGTTATTTCCAAACGTTTACAGCGGTTAAAAAGTTATGGAGCGGACACGAAATGTTGACTTTTTATTATGAAATGAAGACTTTTTAACATTTGACCTTTAAGTGTGACCTTGACCTTGAGTCTAGCAACCAATTTTTTGCGCTCTGCACATCGTCTTATTATGGTGATCACTTGTGCATTTATTTAACATGCATATTTCATACAATATACAACAGACGTTAGTAATGATATATAGCATCGGCCTTAATTTATATCAGAGATATGTTTATATATTTAAACAGTCTTGCTTCGATACTGTTCAACACTTTCACGAAATTGTTATAAACGTCATTAAAACATATAATGTTTATGTCCCTTTTCAATTTTCTTTTTTATTAATGAAGAATGAACAAATATATTCTGGCAAGGTGTTCAAATGATCAAGCAATTATTCAACATTGACATTTGAATGCGTTTTACTTGTATTAATATTTTAAGTATACACTCGCGTTACAAAAATGACCTAGGTATTTATTGTATGATTGAATTAGTTTGGTAATATCTTTCGCAATGCTTACCATCTTTTATATTCGTACATCGAAATAACTTATTTTATTTGATCGTCAAAATATCGACAAACTCATGAGGATGGTAGTGGTAATTTCAACCTTGAAATGTTTCTAGATTTGCTAAAGATTGCTACCTTTTTGTTCGTTTTTGACAAAAGAGGGTGTCCTTATCAACAAAATAAATGAGAATTACTGAATGTATTGAAAGAAGACCTTTCCTTAAATATGCTTAAATATGTTTTATTTGGTTTGAAGAAGATTGATTATTGATTACATTTAATTAGAAGATTAATTGATGAAACACTTTTGAAAAACTGTCATTAATATGATGCCATTAATCACTTTATTTCAGTATTTTCATTGCTACTTAACATTATTTACTTTATGGATAAAATCTCTTGGCTACAAGATCAATATTTTATTAATCACGTTTAAACTGACCGTTTGCATTTGTTATACAAATGCAGTAAATGCTCAATCTTCTGCTTTTATTTACTTGTAAGGTAACTTAAATGAATACACTAAAATAGGTATTGGCTGAATACAATTATTGTCATTATCTTGTAGTGTATTCAGTGCATCGGAAAGTATCTTGAAAAGGAAGGATGGCATATTATTAATGTTTCAATGATAAATGCGAATCAACGAGATGTTTCTACAAACTGTTCATGGAAATTAACAGCATTGTTCCATTCCGGACCACGAGACTTGTTTTCACTATTAGAATATCGTCAAGCTTTCAATTCAAAACAGTGTGACGCATCTGTGGTTGTTAATCAAAAGCACTTTCATAATAAAATTTAACATTAAAATGGGTGGCATAAAAAGGAGCTTGCATTTAGTATTGTCGTCCATAAATAGACTTAATACAAAATCATATACATGTATTTCAAACATTGTAGTGTTGGTCAATCCTTAGGAATTGTATTTTTTATAATCTTGACCTAAAAACAGAAATGATGAATTTAACCCATTGCTTCATGAGCATTTTGTGAAAAATGGCTGTTTTCATTGAAAAGTCTCCCGTTACAAGTTCAAATTGCTATAATACTATAAAAACTGCTTCAACACTAATCAAACTTGGCACAAATGTTGACTGGACCATTGCCCTTGCAACAACATGCTCAGGCTTAAATTTTCTGTTACCATGGCAACGAGGGGACATCTCAAAATTGCCAAAAATCACTATTTTGCGTTGATTTTTTCCATCAAAATTGATTTCAAAGTGCTGCAACTTCTCAATGGATTGAGATAGAGTCAAATGCTTTTCAGCGTTGGTTACACGTTACCTTATGATCAATCTGGGGTCATTTACAGCCTCTCACAAGTCCAAAATTTTCTTGGCGATGAGGGGGACTCCGCCCCCCTTCAAACCCCCCAAACAGAAGGGGGCACATCCCCCTTCTGGCAACCCCCTGATGTATCTTTTGGTTGGGGGGCCGCGCCGAAAAAGAGGTCACTTTTTTTAACAACATTTCTCAAACAAAAACAAGTGTTTGGGGCCTAAATAAGGCATTTTTTCATCATTTGAGACAACAAAAAGGGGGGGGGTGAAAAAGGCGTTAAAAGGCGTGTATATGAAGTAATGGGTTAACGAAAACATGAAATGATGATTACTGACAGGAAATAGATAAGAAATTTATAATCACGACAAATGTTGCTTTTCCTATACACACTTACATAGGAATAAATATATATATTTTAAACATTCTCCTATGCAATACGGGATATATTATTAAGCGGCTGAGGAAGTATATATATAGATAGCCTCTTCTCAGATATGGGTTTAAGAGCTGTGTATTAATAAATTGCTATATTGCACAATACATTATAAGATCTAAATATTTTTTGTTTGTAGATTCTTATGATTTGTGACCAAAAATGTCAGAATACATTTGTACACTGTTCATAAAGAATCTTATGAAGCTAAAGAATATAATTCAAAATATACATAGTTTCTGTTAATATTTTTAATACTTCGGACTAATAAAAATTTGGAATGATGTCTAAAATTATGACAATAAATCATACAATTAAAAAAACCAAAAGAACTTATTGAGATGGAATATTATCAAGATTGAGATTGACAGTGTTTTGCCTGGATCACAGACAATTAGAGTCTTTGAATTATATTGTCTTCTACTGTTTCAAAATGCCAAAAATTTGACATAATACTTGGCCTTGCTTGATTGAATTTCGATTTTGCAATCGCGTCTTTATTTCTGTTTGAAGATTAAAGAATGTGATTAAAGTAAATTAATTTTCCATTGAGCGGAAATGAGTATTACAAAGCATTGAAAATACATGTATATTGATTGCGTTAGAATTTCTTAAATTTTTTTCTCAGAAAACATATTGATAATGTACTACAGTTTGAGATATACTGTAACGGGTCAATTCATTTTTACGTGTTTCCTTACTAAATTTATCTATAATGTTGATATCTATAGACGCATATAATAAAATATTTTTATTAAACTAATTTGAATGTCCATGCAAAGGTCATTTACATGGAACAGCTTTTGTGTTGGAAAAGAACGCTAGGCACCCCCATTAACTTACTGGTATCTTAGTAGTACTACTGAAACCAATAATAATAATAATAATAATAATAATAATAATAATAATAATAAAAATTAAAAAAAAAACATTATAGAGATCACTTTGCCGTCGAGAAATCATTATTGGGGTCGGTATGGGGATATTTTTTTGTTGTTGTTTTTTTAGAGTTTTACGTCACATCGACACAGTATAGGTCATATCGCGACGTTCCAGCTTTACTGGTGGAGGAAGACCTCGGGTGCCCTTCCGTGCATCATGTCAGGCACGAACGGGCACCTGAATAGAACCACCGACGTTCCGTAAGCTAGCTGGATGGCTTCCTCACATGAAAGAATGCAAAGTCCCTGTCGGGATTCGAACCCACAGCGGTGAGGTGCAAGTGGTTTGAAGTCAACGACCTTAACCACTCGGCCACGGACCCCCCAGGGGGATATGTACGAATGAAATAAAACAATAAGCTCCTTCACCTTTTCGACTTGCACTTCTACGCTACTTTAGTGGTAGGGGCTCTTATTAGCTGTGGACAATTTATATTATCTACAGACAAAGGAATTGTACGTGCTTGAATAAATTCTAACGCCTGCTGTAGTATTTTCCAAATATCATTCCTGTTTTTGTTCAAGAATGTAATTACTTTTAAATTACACATTTATATGTATTTCAAGATTGTGTTCTGATTCGCTCTAAACTAACTGTTTTTAGATTAGTAATGCTATTGATGTTTGTGCATAGAGAGCGTTAATTAATATTTCTTGAAATAACATAAACTACTTTTTGTACTTTAAACACACTTTTATGTATCTTATGTTAACTCCACCATTGGGATTGTAAAATGTAATTGCAAACACAGCAATTTTCAAAACAATCTATATCAAAGAAAATCTCGATAATTAACAGCCTTTTTAAATTCAGTTTGCCACCGATTCATTTCTTAATAAACAGAAGTTAAGTTCAGTTAATTAATGCCCGTAAACGTTTAAATTAAGTACCTATTATCAATATCGTAAAAAATGGTTGAAAAGAAAATGTTGTATCTAATGGGTGTTCTGGTCGTTCTATACAAACATATATCTCTGGGGAAATATAATACGTCTGTTGAGTATGTTAATCAATCAGTCAGTCTGACACCTCTTTGTATACAAAATCAAATACAGAAAATGATAATTAAATGTTATAATAAAGTCAAGTACGCAGTAAAGAAAAGTATTGACACGAACCTTTCAAATGAATGGCCATTTTATGCAAAATGTCGATTTGTTAATACTCTAATTAACAAATGAATTGCGCCTTGGTCGAGTGGTTTTTCATTGAGCAAGAATGTTTTACATTTATTGCTAATTTCTGGTTGGTTAAGATAAACTTAAAAGCCAAATGTAGTTTGTTAAAGGCTATGATGCCAAGTCATGTCCAAGCAAATAAAATTTCATTCGCGAATCGCCCTCATACTTCGATCGATGAAGTAATAGACCGTCCATTGTAGACCAATTCACTTTTAAAAGACACATTGCTTTTTTCAAATTCACTTCATTTACTACTTAGTACTCTGTTTAATCTGATATACTTTTCGAACATTAGTAGAATTTATATTTTAAGAAACATGGACGCCAAAAGAAAAGATTGAATGAAACTGGTAGAGCATAAGTATTTATTATTTTGCAAATCAAGGTGTTCAGTTGGGCGTTACAAACATAAATTGTCATTCATATATTTTTAAGTGTAAACGAAAATTTATTTGTTTAGCTCTTTGGGCATTTATTGAGTTCATTCACAATAATTTCTTGCCCGAAAACCAAACAGTGCAGGCTTTGTTCGAACGACACGTTTGTAGATTTGCCAGCTGAAGTGCTAAACTGTGGCTGCATTGGTATATTCTGCAGGCCAAGTGTTAAATAACATGTAGTGGTATAATTTGCAATGATAAATGATAGGAAATTGGATAAATATAAGCTTCATTATTCTCACTTACACAACCAGCGCAAATATAAATGTGACAAGACAGTAATAAGACAGCTGTTGAAATCAGTTTTTTAAATATATAGTTTTAATACTTATATTTCAAATTGGCGCGAATTTAAAGATGGAGTCTTGATGCTTGCAATAAATCACACCATTTGCGGTGCTAGGTAGGGAATAAAACTGTCTTCATGGGATGAAATATGATCAAGATTAAGAGTGACAGTTTTTGTCTGGAACATAAGGGATCCGATTGATTAACTGTTTTGCCCGATGCAGAATACAGATAATTCTATCGTCGAATCAAACTTGCCTTTTACTGTCTATTGTTTTGGAACGAAAGTTTATAAAGCTGTTCACCAGACGTACTACTTACAATCACATGATCCCATGGTATCGATACAATGTCATTTAAAAAGTTAACACTAGAATGATGATTTTACATTACAGTTTTGTTTAAAGCGCTTTGCTATTGCAGTGTGCAGTTAATTATTTAGATATCATCCACAAAAGTTCTTGAAACATTTGAGGTTACGTGCATACATTTACTACGCACAACTTTTTGTTCGTTGCAAATATTCATTTTCATTTAAGATGTTCGTGTTTCTTTATCTACACAGGAAATTCAGTAAATGTCTATGTACAAGGAAAACTCGGCTAATATAAATTACGACTATACTAACAAGGAACTTTAAGAACAATATTAATCAAAATTAAAAATGTTGTGTGCGAATGATTTATTATCCCAGCAAACATGCATATATGGGACCCATATGGGCTATATCTAGGCAAGCCCATATGGGTATGCCCATATTGGACCTATATGGGACCAATATGGGCAAGTCCTTTTGGGTACGCCCATATTGGACCCATATGGGTCCCATATTACAGCACTATAAGGAAAAACGATTTTTCGTTTATTTATTTCTTTAGAACTTGTTTACTTTGAGCTATAGTGTGACCACCTTGGCATAAATTGCTATTATCTTTTATAAAAATCGTAGCATTAACATATATACAAGCCATGAGGGACCCATATGGGTCCCATTCGGGCAACCCAATAAATATTAGCATGCCTGAGCATGTGCGAGAAATTAATTTGTTTAGTTTTTAAATTGGTTTTAATTTTTATAATCTAAATATAAAAATGTGTTTTAGACTATTAATTCAGAAATAATTTATAAAAATCTGCATTTGATGAAAAATTTATTTCGAGCATGCGCATTTCCGCTGCCGCTTAAAATCAAATTGTGTATTGAAACGTTAACTTGTAAAATTGTACACGAAAACAATATTTCGTTTCAATTCGGAACATTTAACCACGATTTCGTATAACGACCTTTCATTTTATATCCTTACACATTTATTGTGTATGTAGGTAAGTGTAAACCGTCATTTATTTTTTGTTTTTGTCTTTGCCATGGTATTTCGCGATAGTCGTTTGTCAGTTTAATTTGCGACATTTTCTAGAATTTACACCCACTATTAGGCACTTTAGCTGACCTATGGATGTGTATAGTTGTTATTGTTGAATAACTTAACTGTGACGGAGTCGACACTAACATTTTAATAATATTGTTTCTATCTAGACTAAATTTTAAGAGATCCTTTTTTAAAGGGACACCATCATAATCCAGTGACCCCTCCTAGCCTTAGAAGTCCCTTCCATTTTGAACCAATATTTCATTCATAAGCATTTTAAAATATTAAATGCAAATACTTATTATTACAAATACACCAATAAACACTTTCCCCAACTAGCAGACGACAGGCTTTTCTTATCAGTAGGTTTTCGAGTAAAGATAACCGGTTGCGTATCTCGCTGTATAAATCGTATGTAAAATGGTCATATGGTAGGTTTAACAGTTAATTTAAATACTTTGGTGACAAAAAATATGTAAAATTATATACTGTGGCAAAGCTAAGATCCCAAGCTTTCCATTGATGTAATAATTTTTAAAATCAGACATTTAATCACCACAAACTAGCGGTTTAAAAATGGCTTAATTTGTATTGTTTTAGCGTAAGAGATATCGATTTTACTCGAAGATAAGGGAAACAACTCGTATTTTTTCACTCGATATACCTCGGTTATTTACGTAGTTCATATGAAAAGTGTTTATGGGTGTATTCAAGTATTTTTTCCAAGTACCAACCAAGCCCTATGTTGCACAGGCACGAGTATCGGACCTGGGAAGAAAAAATATGACCCGAAAGATAATTAAACCTGTGTTCATCTTTAAAAGGTCAAAAACCGAAAAAAATTGTAAATTATACCCCCCTTTAAAAACATACTTTAAGTTAAGAGAAGGCCAGAAACTCCAGATTCGAGCCTGCAAGCAAGGGAGATACTTCCGGGGCCGTTGTGAAAACAATTGTCCAGACAATTAAAAAAATCTTTTATCACTTTCACGTTTGTATTAAGCTTCCAAATGGGACCAAGTCTTTAGCCCTTCCCGTTCATGAAATATCTATCGGGGAAACAAACGCATTCATGCTAAAAATCCTTGGTAGACAAAATTGCGGCACAACAATTCGGTACGTAAACATAGACTAGTACATGTTTGCCAGCTGATTACGGGTCATAATCATATTGTCACTTGGCGCAATAACTCACTTAATGTATATGTATTTTATAGGCCATCAAAAAGGCTGTATGAATCGGATAGTGGCACTGATGAGAATGAGACAGACACAGAGAGTAGGCCACCACAAGTTATTGACCAAGCAACAACGCCCAAAGAGTCACAAAGCCTACTTTCATCTCCGCCTCGCTTATCTGCACAGGCATTGCGAGAGGCCAGCAGTGATGTGCAAAGTGCTTCTCCAATACAAGGTGCTTCTGATACACCCTTCCGTGGGCAGATTATTGGGCCCAGTAAGTATAAACTTCGGAGCTATAAATATATTTATTATTACAGTACATACTTATTAAATGTTATATTCTCAAAACAAGTCAATAAATGTTATAACAAGCTGGATTGAGTGACACAGCCAAAAATGGAAAGTTTCACCTTGTGACGCCCCTAGTTCAAAAAATATTCAAAAGAAATTGATGATTACTTGTGTTAGTCTTTATCATGATGTGAATTTGTGCGCATATTCTTGCCTGACCCCACTACTGTTATCCAAAGTTACGGTCCCTGGAAGAGTCAAGAATGTTTATTTTCACCAAATGACATGCCTAGGCTCAAAAATATGTTAAGTTTAATTCATGATTTCTTATCATTTTCACATTTTGTGACCTTGCACACTCAACAATCCTTTTGAGATTTTAGCGTTAATTACTGTTAAAGCCAAGGAAAAATTTAAAATACTGGATTTTTTTCATTTGAGCCGGGTCATGACAAAACCAACATAATGGGTTTGCGACCAGCATGGATCCAGACCACACATAGCTCTAAAAGTATATGGCCTAGAATTATGAATCCTTTTTTTCAGCTGCTGTTACACAGATTCTCCGAGTCTTGGAGACAATGCGAGAGAAGAATCGTGAAATTAAGAGGATGGTGCAGCGAATGCTGTTAAGGTCAGCAGCAGATGACCAACCGCTGCAACTTCCGAAAGATATCTCATTCCCTATTCGTTATCCTGAGCAGATGGAAGCATTCGATGAGCTTCTGGGAGATCAGACAATGCTCTCATCTGTGGTAAGCATAGTGTTAGTCATGTATGTTGCTCCATTAGTAACTGAAAAAAGTATACCCCATATCCACTGGCCTAAAAGCGAAATAACATAATGGTCTGTGGTGAGCACTTGATGATAATGTATAATCATTCTGCTATATTTATGTTGGAAAATATTGCACAGTGGACAAACACTTTGCTGCATTAATTTCAGAATTAAAAACTGGCATGTTTTAATCTTTTGATTCATATTGACACAGTTATGTTATTTATATATGCTATAATAGCCATGAGCACAAGACATGGGCAGTTGGCCTCGTTTTCAACATTAATTATTAATTAATCAGCTTACAACTGACTGCAGCTATATCACAGAAATATTGTTAAAAGCTATGTAAAACCAGGAAACAAACATCTATATTTGGTAAAACATACCAGAATTAGTTTATATTCCAATTTATACTGCTCAAAATGCTACAAGGTGGCTTATGACCTTTGAATGGTTTCAATACCTTCATTTCACTTCATTTCATTCTTTAAGGATAAGAATGCTTGTTTTGTAGAATGTGTCCAAAGGAACTTGCCGACAAAGGCTGCAACGAGGAAGGATGTTGAAATAGAGGTTTCAAAGTGGATGGCTGGGGCGCGGGACCGCGATGGGGGAAGAAAAGCAAGAAACAAAGTGTCAGAGACCTTACCTGAAGAAAATGAAGGAAGTGACTAGACATGTTTTTAATTTAAAAATGCAAATTTATAGAGGATATTTGTTTGTTTGTTCGAAGATGAAATTCTATATCATCAAGAGAGCTTTAAAAACAGTATTCTCATGAGTGGCTATGCGCTCGTGAGAACACTGTTTTTTAAAGTTCCTTCAATGATATAAAATTACATCTTACACAACAAACAATAAAGTGTCTTTTTATTTTATGCTAATGAAATTTCCTCAATATTAACGTTAATATTAAATCTGTTTTCCCCACTGTTAACATCAATTTTAGTTGAATTTAAGTCCCATTTCTCATAAATACAGGAAGTCTTGGGCTGAAAAATAAGTTTGACAATCAACGTTGAATAGCCATGATATTATTTATTGAATTCAAAAAATTTGAATGATGATAAAATCTTTAAAAAGTAGTCTCGTCATAGAAAAGTTTGAAATTTTAATCATTTTACTGTGAAATTATCAAATATATTTTTCACGGATACATCAGTAATACACTCAAAAGCATAAAATAAATGACTTTTATTTTACATTTTCAAACCTTTACTTCATCTGCATATAAGTTATTCCACTGATTGAAAGTCAATATGTATCAAGGTATTTTTAAAATGTGATAAGGGTCAGAACTACAGTAAGCGGCTCATTTGTTTATCTTGTTATACTTTTTGTTGCTAATTTTAATGTTTGAGGTCATCAGCATAGCATGTCTTTCTTGTAAATGCAAAATTCTTGTCTAGTCAAATTTTGCCTTCTAGTCAGTATATTCTGCTGCTATGTTATGTTTGTTGTTGACATTATATGCTGTTTTTCTGTTGTCTATATGCTGTTGTTTTTTTTCTCCATTAAACATTGTTACTGCACGGAGGAAGGTAGTCTAGTACTGGTGTAACTCTCCAGAAACGATGGTTAGGAAACTACCCGCCTATATGACGTAAAAGGCGTAAAATGAAGCAAACAAACAAAAAAACATTGTTACTATTTAAATCAAGACATTAAATGCTTGGGGAATGTTTTTGATAGTGATCAATACAATTATAACATCTTGTCAAAACTTGACACTAACAGGGAACACATATATAGATGTGGTATTAACCTTGAAAATAAAGTTGAAATACTTTACAATGATGATTCTTGTAATCTTTATTGCTGTTATTGTTGAAACTTTGATAATATCGGAGAAATTACTGAAACCAACTATCTTTACTGACAAGTTTTTTTAATGAATTTCTTCACAACAAATTTGATCTTTGTGTAATATCACATTTTAATTATTATTGATTTTTACAAACTTGTACAAACTATTTTTTATTTTTCATCAGCTGCATATTTTGTTTACATGTCTATAAACAGTATTTCAATGTGCCAAGATTTTGTGTATTATATTTGTTACTTTTCATTAGCTGCATATTTTGTTTACACGTCTATTAACAGAATTTGTAACAACCGTGCCAACCTTTTGTGTATCATATTTGTTACTTTAGCTGCATATTTTGTTAACACGTCTATATAAACAGTATTACAACCGTGCCAACCTTTTTTGTATTACTTTTTGTTACTTTTCATTAGCTGCATATTTTGTTGACAATTACAACAGTGCCAACCTTTTGTGTATTATATTTGTTACTTTTCATTAGCTGCATATTTTGTCCACACGTCTATAAACAGTATTACAACCGTGCCAAGGTTTTGTTAATTATATGAATTTTTTTTCATCAGCTGCATAATATTTTGTTTACACATCTATGAACAGTATTACAACTGTGCCAAGGTTTTGTTTTATTATATTTGTTACTTTTCACGAGATGCATAACATTTTTTTCTTCAGCACTACAATACCAAAGTGTAATACATGGTTGTAATGAACAACTTTTTATATTAATTGATGTAGATCTGTATCATTTGAAAATGAAAGTAATTGGTAGATAGAAATTTGTAATGAATTACAGTAAATGTATAATACTTTTGCTATGAATCATGTAGAAAGTTAAAAAGACATTTGGGGTCATACTGTTGATTCACTGAAATTTAAACATTATACACATATATTTCTTGGAGTTCCAAAGACCTTCTGTAAAGTTTTACCAGTGTCTAGCATAAGTTTCATTTTTCCTTATAGTGATCTGTAAGGTATCTAATGTTATAAAACTGCATTTTTAATTATTTTGTTCGTACATTATAAACAGTTTTCAATTACATGTTGCTTATTTAGTGTACCAAAGTAATATTTACTACCTGGGACTTTTTGAATAATAATTAATATTTCTGTATTTTTGAATTAAAAACTATGTAGTCAAAATGAAATTCTGTGGATTTACAAATATGTACAGTTTACTAGATTTTTATATTGTACACTTTTCTAAGTTTATTTACATAAGTAAAGGTTTCTTTGTTGACATCAGGCGTCCACAGAATGTATTGAGAATCTGTATATATATGATATACACTTACCATAAGTGAGATTACTAAATAAAGTTACATTGTTAAAGCATATACATTGTGTATTGTTTTCTTGCATGATCATAAAGGCTTTGTGCCATAATCTGTCTGTTCCAGGAAACAGAATGAGTTAAAACATCATTTGAATATTTAACGCAAGTACAAGAATCATGCTCTGTAGCAAGCAGTTGCTATCTAAACGTTCAGCAAACTTGTAATTGAAGTAATTGAATATAGATCTACCCCGGAATTCAAAATCTACCCATAATGGAAGTATCTGGGCTGCCCATTTGAAACCCATATTTAGTACAAGGGCTGCCCATATGGGGCCCATGTGGGGCCCATATTGTGTACATGGGCTGCCCAGATGGGGCCCATGTGAATCCCATATTGAGTATAAGGGCTGCCCAGATGGGACCCATTTGGAACCCGGTTGCACTTCCTATATGGGGCCCATATGGGCAGCCCAAATGGGACCCATATAGGTGCCCATATGGGCCCCACATGGGTCCCATATAGAATGCTATCTGGGATGGACATGCTCTTCTTTTATTTAAGAATAATCGTTTAATAATATTTTAGAACGATTTTGTAATAAAAATTAAGTGTTAGATATGTGTTTAAGCAAGTTTTGTGTGCATAATACGTTATGGCCATGGATCATAATGTGTATTCTTTTATTATCAACCAGTAAAAATGAATTTTAAAAATGAAAACCAAAGAAAACATAGCAATAATGCCAATTTTAAATGTACTCTTCACATATTTAAACTTTCTTTTTTGAGAATATTATTCCAAGACCTTCTTTGAGTTTCTTTTTTTTTTCCATAAAGTAAAATATACCAAGTATGATATATGGTAACCAGGAGCTTTTTTTCAACATATATAGAGTACGTTATCAAACAACCTTATTAAACTTTAAAGGATAACATTGTGTTCTGTACTACTGTTCTATATTATATGTGTCCACATGTTTCATTTATATTTATTTTTCAAAAATATTTAATATTTAACATTTGTTGGGATATAGGACTGAGTATTTTAACAATTTGTGTTATTGGAAGTATATAATATATAAGCACATTATTGATTACAACCCATGAGTTGAATACAAAACAGACCATAGGATGAAAGTTTTTCTGAAACACGAGTGCTATTTATATATCCAGCCACACGAACAATGTCATCAAATTGACAATTATTGATAATCCTTCTTAGTTGTCAAATCAGTAATTTAAAAAAGACAACAAAAAACCCTAACAAAATGAAAAATATAGATCATAAAATCAATTTTTCAAATGATTTGTTTCCTTTTATTAGTTTATTGAAAATAAATGTCACTTCATAGGCATAAATCCAAAACCGTGATCAGCCGTGTCATTGATGAAAACAAGTAACAATCAACTGGCTGTACTTTTGTATTTAAGAACACATTCTTAAGACACATATACCTCTTGGGAAATATAAAAAAGTCTATGGTATGTGTTAATCAATCAATTGGACATTCTGGTACAGACGCCATACAAATTTGAATATAGGAAATGATAATTAACTGTAATAGAGACCAATACGCAACGACAAGCAAAGGCTAAATCGTCGGGGTTTAAGGCCGGTCATTGTTGATTATTATGCAAATAACTGATTTTTTTCTCTTTTTTCAACTTTTACATCAGTCAGATTTATTTCTTTTGCAATCTCATTTTAAGATATAAGTTAATGAGAATAAGGGGTTATGTTGGCATTTTGTCTGTTTCATAAAAGTCTGACCTAATAATTGTAGATCTATTGTTATAAATCAAGGGCAATGACTTGCTCAACATAAGTCTTTTTAACAACAGTCCAGGTAGATCTCCATATAACCTAACAAAGTATAAAAATCCCGTCAGAATAGGGTGAAAAGTCCTGTTTCAATATTTCAATCGGAGGATCATGTGTTTTTAAGATGAATTAGTTCCTAGTCAAAAACAATAACATATATCTCATGAAAGCCCCTTTCATATCCAGGCTGTGTAAAATTTAACCTAACTTCTAATGCTCTCTGAATATATTTTCTGTACTTTGATCTGAAATAATACATATTTGAGAACATAGTTTATAAAAGCATAATGCATTCTTTCTGTTCAAAAACAAAAAGGTTAAAGAACTATCATATACATTTTATTTTAGAACTATCCGTTACATTTTATTTCATAATGGCAAGAACTATCTTTTACATTTTATTTTAGAATGGCCAATGAGATTCCCAGATTTCATTTTGTAATCTTAAAATGACCAATGAAAACTCTTCTTATACGCATGATTTTATTTAAGCCTGATACATATTTGCAGCCGAATAATAATATCAAAACTAAGCATGCAACCTGTCAATTACATACGCTTTTGACGGCTGATCGTTATATATTGAATGCATTATAATTTGCGTGAGCGAACATCGTTACTGGGCAAATATAAGACAGACTCAAAATACATGTAACATTATGTTGGCACAAACACTTCTCATCGTAATAAAATATAAGAAAACAAAATGTTTTTGGAGTAATCTATCATTCTGCATTTGCCATAATAACAGATCATATAAGTTAAACTCGAAATCACAACATTAGATGAACACTATTTATGATAAAAAATACAATGTTGGAAACAATTTCTGCAAAATATATCATTAAATAACATGAAAAACATTGATATGTCAGTTAAAACAAATCTTTTTTGCAACATCTTCTCCTTCATTTTAACAAGGTTTTGGAAGATGTCTTGACTATATCATCTATGCACGCAATTCCCTACTTATACAAAACAATAAATACATCGGGCTCCATTAAGAAGAAAATCATCGGAATTTAGTAAAGAAGGGAGGCACTTGTCTGGTGCATTGGCGACCAAACTGATTTAATTATTTTTCTGGCTGAAGTTGAGTACAATAATATTTCGGATGTAAAGCAGTTGAGATTGTTTTGCCTTATAGGGGCAATAACATATAATATATATTTTAGTTTACAAAGTTTAACTTGTTAACTTAGTTGAAAACACTTATTGCTTGTCGAAAAAAACTCATTTCACACAATTGAGAATGAGATTGGTGAAGAAATGTAGCAAACTTGGAAAATCATAATCTTTTATATATAATGCCTGAAAAAAAGGTTATTCTTTTTTATTGATCTATCAATCAATTATGATTATTTAGAGTATAATTGCAACATAAAGTGTGTTTGCATTGTTTAATTTTGATTCCAATATGGTATTATCTCTTTGCTATTGATTCATTTTTAAATTGAATAATATTGCAACATAATCATTAACTTCAGTTATTTTGAGTCAAATATTGTATATAAAAATGAAATAAATAGAAAGAAAAGTATACAGGTATATACTTAAAGAAGAACACTTAAATATCGCTTGAAATGATTATGTATTAATAAGGAAGAAAAGTTCAAACCCATTTTTCATAGCATGCAAGTTGGGACAACATGCTGAGCTGTCGATACCTCTGCACAAGATTAATGTTTATGTAAATAAATCCTTACAATACAACCGTTTTGATGGCCAAAGCGAAAAAGCTAACCAACCCTTTGGTTTTACCTTGACTAATATGGTCAATAGATCAGCTCAACCACACAACCATTTATGATTCTAGGATAATTTTCCCAATAAATACTGACTGAATATCGGACATATGCACACCTTGTCAAAGTCTGCATTGGTCCCATAGATAGGATGTGTTGCCGCAAGCTGGTTAAGCGTTCCATTGTAAGGAAATTAAACTTCTTGTTATTCTAAAACCAAAATAAATGTTTTAAACAAATATAGCTACATGAAAAACCTTAATTTCTTTTACATGATCTGTGGTCCACATGAAGACATTTCTATCTTATTTTTGTAATAAGGAGCCTCAATATATCATTATGGAAGTCAATTATGTGTGTTATTTTTTCAATTCCAAAAGCAGCAAACTAATGTAAACTTGGAATGAGCATGCACACACTTAAATTATTCTTATTGTCTTATTTAGATTTATTATACATTTTCAACCACTTTCAACTGTAGTGATGGAATGAACATGAATTCCAATTAAACTCGTTATTACAGCTATAACAGCATGGAAAATGTAAAGATTGCTTCCATTTTTTTTTACAATATTTACCTCCCTTTCTAAATAGCGTGGAAAAGATAAAGATTGTTTCCAATTTTTACAATGTTTACCTCCCTTCCTAAATGCAACAGCCATGTTTGGAGTCAATATTCAATATAATAATATAATTGGAAAACTATGAACCCCCCCCCCTCCCCAAAAAAAAATGAACAGCATTTTTATACATATGAAGCAAAATATATTTATTGCACCAATATGTAGAAGATTCATTGTCAGTTGTCATGAAAATGATTGAATTATGAGATATCTTTATCTTCTTATCTTAAGCATATGGCTACCAAGATGGCGGTCAGAAGAGATAATAAATTCTAAGCGAAAAACATCGACTTACATTTCAAGGTATTTTCAAAATATTTCAATCAAATACCCCTCCCCAACCCCCACACACAAAAAATAATAATGATAAATAAATAAATCAATCAAAAATAAAGAAAGAAATAGAGCAATTTAATGCATTTATAAATTATTTAAAAATATACTCTTATTGGAATATTTTGATGTAGAAGTTTTGATAACATTTTTGCTCGTTTATTGCTGATTGTTAGTCATGCCTTATATATTACAGCTGTGTTGACACAGAATCAAAGCAAAACAAATATCCACGTTAACATCCATTGCAACGGATCTAAAACATCCATTGAGATAGAAAATATTCAAATAGACAACTATTTTAGATATGATTATTTATAGCTTTCACTATTCAAAATATGCTTGAATCTCATTGTTATGTTATCAAAATATTTTATCAAACAAAACATTCCGTAGGTATTACCAAAATTTATCTCCGTCCATTTTATCACAAAACAGATGAAATAGTTTAAGCGATTAAACATCGAGTTTCTTGTGTACGATAATTTGATAATTTCATCCCCGTTGTCTTGCATTATTCCAATACTGTTTTGAGGTGCAAACGTGTATATTGGGAAATTGCAAAGTTTATCTATAATATGATAGAATAGGGAGATATGGTGAAGCGCTTGTGAGTATTTGTGAATAAAGACATTTCAAATAATTCCATTCGTAGTGAATAAATTAACCTTAATAAAGGATAATGTGCTTTGCACAACAATTATATCGTTTGAAAACTTTATAAATCTTACTTAAGAGGTATAATCATCTACACTTAACTAAGCCACTGACTGTTTATTCCTTGTGTAGCGAATCACAAACAAACAAAGTGTGTTTTATTTAAACATTTTGGAATTTTACATAATTCAAATTTGTTTGACATGTGTTTGGACCTTTATTTCTTTACAATAATCATCTTATAAAGTAAGGTAAGTAAAAAGTACTTTAGATAACAGTATTGCCTGTTGTGTCGATAAAATTCATGCTTCTAATTTAAGATTATGCATGCTGTAAGTCTATTTCAGACTTTCAGGGGGCGCTGAGGTTGATAATTTTTGCGCCATTTATATTTTATTATAACTTATAAAATCAATAATATGTATATTTTCTCATAATAAAGGGTATGTTTTTATAGTATTGTATCCAGATCTTGTGTAATTTCACTCCACTATAATTTTTTTTTTCAGTAATCAGTATATCAATGCTTACAAACACTTTGTTTCGTACACTTGGCAGCCGATTTTATACATAAAAAAACGTTTTAATATAATGCAGTGTTTAGAGAAACATACTTTAAAAAGTAACTGGGCTTTAAATGTTATACAATAAATTCTTATTATTGGTATATACACGTGTTTAGACAATATATTTCTGATAGTATAGACATATCTGAAACATTCAATTTTGAATACAACGAAACATTTTCTATATGTGCTTTAAACATATTTCCTTGTTCATTTGTTTGAAATACAGCTGACTCGTGATAAATGTTCCAAATACATTACTAAATATTATTTTTCATCAATATGATATGGTGAAAGATAATGATCAGCTTAAATAACATTGTACCCTTTTAATGATTCAATATAAAGTATGTAGGCTGATTTACGCCATGTCGTATTTTCGCTTCTTCGCCTCAAAATGCGAAAACACGAAGGGACGACAAAGTTGGAAGTTGGACTTTGTCGTCTCTTCTTGTTTTCGCTTTTTCGCATTTTCGAGGCAACAAAGCGAAAATACGACAGAAGGAGAGCGAAAATACGACACATAAAATCTGTCGTATATTCGCATTCCATCTGTCGTATTTTCGCTTTTTCGCGTTCAAAATACAAAAATGCGAAAACACAAAGAGACGACAAAGTATCACTTTGTCATCTCTTCGCATTTCCGCTTAGTTACATTTTCGCATTGTTACATTTTCGATTTTTCGCATTGTTACATTTTCGCATTGTTGTATTTTCGCTTTTTCGCATTGTTACATGTTCGCATTGTTATATTTTCGCATTTTCGCGTTCCGGTTGTACATGCGCATGGAGACATCAATTCATTATTCAATAGTCCTATATAAGATATGTTGTATTTATTTAGATGTATAATTTAAAAGTATCACCCCGCTCCTTACACATGTAAACTAATTAAATAATATAACGGTAAGGCTTTCAGATTGTTTTGAATCAATTAATGCAACAACTATTATAATTAATACAGTAATTTGTTCCTACCAACTTTAGATTATCAGTTTATTTTGCTGACGGGTGGGACATGAGATTTACGATAAAGGCACTGCTCGCACACATCTTAAAATAGATATGTCTGAGACTGAGGTGTATTTTCCCCGGAAAACATTTTATAATGTCTGTTATTCTAGTACTAGAGATTTTAAGAATACTTTATCTGATTACGTAGAGTGCATGTTGGATAAAGTTCATTTAAAATTTATATAATAATATGTAAAATCATTTTTATTCATTATTACATTATACCATGATGTCAGGCGTTCCTCAGGTCTTTATAACAAAGATCTCTTGATGGTTATTCTGTCTTCCCCATATTGCACGAATATCAATAAAAGGTAAACAATAAAAATTCATAGAAAATTTCAATAAATATATTGTATTTAGATCATATTGTATTATACTGCGCTTGTCTTAGTTCACGGTACTTAACGCAGGCAAACAAGAAATGAATGGTACAAAAAATATCATTAGCTGTAACGTTTAGGTATGTAACAATGCGAAAAAGCGAAAATGCGAAAATGAAACAATCCGAAAATGTAACAATACGAAAAAAAAAACAAAAACGAAACTGTAACAATGCGAAAAAGCGAAAATACGACAGATGGAATGCGAATATACGACAGAATTTATGTATCATATGTGCGCCCTCCTTCTGTCGTATTTTCGCTTTGTTGCTTCGAAAATGCGAAAAAGCAAAACATGAAGGGACGACAAAGTTGGACTTTGTCGTCTCTCTGTGTTTTCGCTTTTTTGCATTTTTTTCGAGGCAACAAAGCGAAAATACGACATGGCGTAAATCAGCCACTATAATAAAGAATGTTTTACCCTTAAATGAGATGCTTATTTAGTTCCTTAAAACAATTTTCAATATAATTATTAGCTTTTGAAGGAATAAACATATTATTCCAGGATATTATATAGTTTTAACAAACTTTCATTGCAGGATTAATTTGTGTGTTAAATGTATAATTCTAATTTCCATATATAATATAGACAGACAACGGAGTAGTTGTAGTTGGGATAATACATGCAGTTTTCTTTAATGTAAGAAATACATCAACGGATCTCATGCTTAAAACACTACCATATTAATTACAAAAACAGCTTACACTCAATTAACGTAACATAATTTGATTATGTATTTTATATTTTTGCAAGTTTGATGACTTAACCATGTCCCTTCAAAGATTTATAGAATAAACAAAATGAAGGCAGCTGCAAAACCAAAGTAATGTTAAATCTTTGAAAACCAATCCGACCTGTAAGTACACAGAAACATTACTCCTACTTTGATTAAGCAAACGATCCTTACATCTAGCAGTAATTTTGATAACAAATGTGTTCCTTTTCAAGTCGCGCAATAACCACGTTATAGTGTTATGCCTTATATATTATACAAGTATTCCATCTAAAATATTTACGCATTTTATTGCACTTATGTCTTCTCCTTTTGCAAATATAAGATGAAATATTTTCAGTTTTATTTTTCAGTTAATCCCCGAACAGACAAACAAAATTACAGATCAAATGTTGTCAGCAAAATAAGTAAAAGTTAAATTTTGTCTAAATGAAAGGCGATTTCATTGTCAAAAACTGATATTGAAATCATTAAAAATTATTGCGTGTCAGCGGACACATGAAATAATCTGTCCATTTAAGGACATAAACATAGCACAAATTACTTTGTAAAAGCGTTAAAACTATATACATTTAACGTTGTCTATAGGTTACCTATATCAGTTTCAGATCGGTTAAAATTATAAAAAAATGTGACATAGGAAACCTAGAAAACTATTTGTTAGTCCGAATTCTCACAGTAACATATAAAAGAATGGCGTTAAAGTGTATAAAGCTATATATCTGCTGCAAAATATTGTTTTATTTTTTAAAAAGAATACTTTCAAAATGCTTGTATGAAATAAAAATAGTAGTGTATTGCCTCAAAAGTGAATTGCGCATGCACAACAGCATTGGCCTACTTTAAACAAGCACAATGTATTTTGTTCTGGAACATTCTGTTCTGTCTATGAACAATATTCATGTTTTTTACCTTATAACTTTTTCGAGAATCGACCATAAAATTATTAAAACTTAAGAGATATCGCTAAAGAACAATTGTTTACGTAAAAGGTTGACGATCGGGATAAGAAAGTTAAAACATTGTGAACGATATTTATCATTTTCCATTTTATGTCGTACCAAACATTCTATCATATCAGACTGGTGTTTTCGTTAATTTAACCAATGCCGGAAATTTCGTCTGGCATGGGGAGTCACCAGATGAGTCGCGTGCTATACAATAGCAATTTTAAACATAAAATTTGTTTGATTTGTAATTTTGTATTGAACAATAGTTTCTAATTTGTATAAATTTATCTTGTTGCTCTACACATTAGCAATGTGCGATTTGAAGCTAAGTTAAGATAAGTTAAAAAAACGTTAACTTTAAGGAACGTCAAAAGTGTATTGCATAAATCAATATACAATCTACCAGTGAAAACCTTTCCGTTTTTATTGTGTAATGTACTAAAAGCAAATTGAAAAATATAAGTCTTTAGTGTTCTCTGTAAAATGTTGGAAAACTTAACTATTTCGATTTCAGTTTCAACATGTTATCAATTATATTACAATTTCAATATTGTTTCGCACCACTTATATATTAAGCGCTTTTTTTCAAGATGAATGTTTTTTACAGATTGTATTTGTATAATCGAAGTATGATAACACTATATATTACATTATAAAATTTTACATACAATGTAACCAACAACCAAACAAGTAATTACGAACAAACCAGATTATATTATGCATAATTTAAATCCCACTAATGTTTTGTCCTTAAAATTTCATTGTTTTTCTATAAAATTTTATTTGTTTTGGCTTTTAAAATTGTCAACATCTTTGGCAACTCCAAGGCATCCTACAGAAAATGTATATGTAACGATTACAAACATACATAAGGGTATGAGTAACATAGTTTGCGATAGCAACAATAATGATAATAATAAAATAGAATTCAACAATAAAAATCAAATAAAAACAAAACAAACGTTAAAGCAAGTCCAACCAAACAAACACATTATTGGCGCAGACAAATGAAAATCACATCAGTTACTTTTACAGCAAAATAACAACAAAAAACATTAGTCGTTACTCTTTTTTCTGCTGGTTGTCTGAACTCATACATCATTGGCTGTGTAAATGAAGAATGGATCATCTGTAATAACGATTTTAATCTCCAATTTAATCCACAACAGACAGATTTTGCTTGTTTATAAAATTGACTTAGATGTTTAAGATATAATGTAAAATAATCCTATCAATCATTTAAAGTAAGTTATTGCTGTTATTTCAAAATCACTAAAGCTTAAAACAAGAAGCAGTTTGAATCCCTTCACTGATTGCCGTTTTGTATTGCACTATAAATTATTTTGGTTTTAAATTAGAAAACTTCTATCATGGAGGGTAAATTCCATTTGTTTAAGATTACATAATTTAAATCTTAGGTTGACTGTATTCCTGTCAGATTTTTAAAGCAGATCTCCCACGGCGAAAACTAAAAGGCGGCAAAAACTGTTTAACAATCAAAGTGGCTCGTGCATCTAGCCTATAAAATTAATGCTGATATAAATAAACGTTATCTACAGAAATAAAGTGACAAAACAAATTGTTGTTGCATGAGAAAGTGAGAAAAAGGTCTTTAAATGCTTCATGTTATCATCGTCCAGGTCAAGACCGAATAAACAGCCTAATATCAAATATGATGAACAAGATCAACCAGGAAAAGCGGCGTTCAATGAACGCAAGTCAAATTCGGGCTGCAAATCAGGTTACCCAGACAGCAATGGTACTAAACAAGAACTTCGCAATTACATAAGATGTCGTTAAAAGCGAAACACAAGACATGAATAAATCTGAACACAATTTCGAAACCTATTTACATTTTTTATTAAACATTTTAAACATATTAGAAATTAAAGTTGTATGATTTTACGTCTTCTTCATAACATATTTTTGTTGTTCATCTTAAGTATGCAGTAAATAAATGGTTCGGAATATATCAATTATAATTGCAACAAAGAGAGGCAAGTTCAATGTATCAAAAATATGTAGTTGTACAGATACAAGTAGTATCTTTTAGTAGAACAAATGCGTCGACTGATCTCATGGTTTACACACAATCACATTAATAAAAAAAACAGCTTATACTCAATTAGTGTAACATTATTCAGTTATGCATTCTCTATTCTTTTACATGTGATTAACTAACCATGCCCGTTCAAAGATTTACGAGCGGCAATCAAATTGTCAAATACACCTTGCTCCCTTATAAATTCGCACAACAGAAATACGAATATGGAAATAACCCATCTAAAAACTGAAGTATTCCATTTAATCCAATTTCAACTACCGTATAACTGGTTATTTCTGCGGGTGCAGATTTTTGCGTTTTTGGGACTGAAAATGGGTATACTAAATTTTGCGAATTTAATTTCTGCGCTTTTCGTCAATAACTATTATAAAATTTAATTTCTGCGTTTTTCTATTCAATTTACAGCCTACAAACACAATCTTGCTAAACTTATTACGAGGTAAACTACATGTAAAATCCTTTGTGATAATTGACTACACCGAGAACGCGATACAAACACCTCACAGTTCTTTATCAATACAATACAATACAAAATAATACAATACAATTATACAATACAGTTTATTTTGCAACGTTTCTAGGATTTTCACTAGAGCGAGAGGCTACCAGCGGGTAGTGTGTATTGATTAATTTAACAGGTAAATTGAGGTGACAAACGGGTTACTAGATTAGATATAAAGCTACGAAAATTTGCGAATTTAATTTCTGCGGTCGGAAGGGACCCGCAAAATATCGCAGAAATTAGCTATCCGCAGAAATAACCAGTTATACGGTATATGGATGAAATGTACTCAAAGTGTTTCAAGTTTATTACCAAAAGACATGATAACATCAGGTTATATCTTGTCAGTTTAATTACAAAATCACAAAAACAAACTAGATTTAGCATTAATAAAAGCCGACATTTTGTCGGTCTTGCTTACAAAAACTCATCATTGAATCAGTAATAAAATGAAGCAGTTGCGTGTAATGCAAAATGAAATAATAAGTCCTTTTCATGACAACAACATAACAAATATTAATAGTAAAAGGTGCTAAAAATATATCTATCTACAGTTGACTTTGACCATTACAGTTTTGAAGTTGATGTACAGTATACCAGTATACAAATAACGCAGAGGCTTGTGGATTAGAGTAAAATATTATCCCGAGGGAGAAAATGTTCCCCGGGCGTTAGCGTTTGAACACATTTTAGATATGTCTACCACAAATTTCACTGGTGAAATTCGTTTAATTATCATTTCGTCTGGTTATTCTATTTTGGCACATGTATATTCCAATGCGATCATTTCCGAGGAAAACGGATGTTTACTTTTTGACTATTCCACCAAAAGGTATTTAAGACGCGAAAAGCTATAAAGGCTGCAAACAACTCTGGTGATGACTCTTCGTATTGAGCTCTTGTGACCTATACTATGAGGCTACCACCTTTTTATTCTTACGACAATATACACATTATATTTAGTGTTAAAAAGTACTGTTACCTATGTAAAAGTACACATTTCTTAGTCAAAGAAATAATATAAAATATAATGGTTAAACATAATCCCTTTAGTACGCCTAAAGGGCAAGATTGAAAATGTTGCATGCTCGGTTTCATTGAGCCTGTTAAATGACGTTTAGCTATAGAAATTATAGCGTGGACATTTTTTTCCTCATATGATTTATTTTTTGTACATTTCTTACATTTTTTATTATGACAACGTTTTGCCAAAGTACGAGGATAACTATCCCGATCTGTCTTTTAATATCTAACAGTATTAAATGAAGATGGCATTAGATTTTACATGACCTATCAAGAGTTAAGCAAAAAGGTTTAATATTTACAGTAAACTCCGCTTATAACGAACTCATTGGGACATTCAAAATCTGTTCCTTATATCCGGAGTTCCTTGTAAGCATATAGCGAATTAGTTCTTTGTATCAGGCGTTTTTATAGCGAACAGATTTACATATAACGAACTGATTGTTTACCATTGTCCGCCATTTTGAAGAGCATTTCATTAAGAAAAAAAAGTCTATTGTGTCTATTTTAGACAGAGCGTACTTTTTGGAATTTGAAAGATGAAAGTTTCCTTATACGTTAAAAGTAGAAAAATCATTTTTTTATAAAAAGTACCAAATTGAATGTAACATTGAATATTAAAAATGCAAACAAATTGTTTGAGAATGAAATTTAACACGAAAAATAAAATGTTGTTAAACAAAATATGTCTACGTGCAGATAAGAAGTTAGTAACTTATTATGTATTATTAATTATGATCGAGTGTTAACATTTTATTAATAAATAGATATACCTTAAAGTCCATTTACAAGCGAAACACGAAGATATCTGATTTGTACGAGGGGCGTAGCAAGGATGAGCCAATCAATGGGCATGCTCTGGAGTACATCTAATTTATACCTGCAGTTTATCCAGTTAACGCACTGTGCATGGATATATATACGAAAGGTCTCCAAACTGTGATATAAGTATGTGCTTACAATTTCTCTTTGGTATACTTTGTTGCCCGCCTTTTGAATATATTTTATATTTAAACATGGTTCAGAGATATACTAGTATATCAAAATAAAATGTATATAATAAATTACCTTTTTGATATCAATTTAGAATTTAATATTATTTATCCTTTAGTTTTTTGTGATAGAGGTTTGTCGTTAATTTGAAACACAAAATAAATCGAATTATTTTAACCAAATATAAAATATCTCGTATATTATACGAGCGAGAGAAATATCAGATTGAAGAACAAATCTCATTATGTAAAATACCGAATACGGCGGATTAAAGAACAGTGTTTCGAAAGTGAACACATGAATAGAAACAAAATAAGTCGGCTATAACAAACTAAACAATTAATTGATTTGTTTATATAGCTTAGACATATTCGACACAGGCTAGTAAAATAACATCGTATTAATACAGATTAATTGTTAATTTACATCAGATAAATTTATGTTATATAGACTAAGTCGTAAATCAAATATGTCGGTTGTCTGACCTCAGGCATCATTTGTTGTGAAAATGAAAAATTGGAGGTCTGATTTTACGACATTCATCCCAAATTAAACCCATCACAGACATATTTTGCTAGGAATTATCATTGTGTGATTTGTATTTTGTCAAATAATTTTTTTTATAACATTTAGAATAATAAGTCAGAGCAAGCCAATTTTGCAGAATATTTAAAACTGATGTCACACACAGAAGACTAAAATTCAGAAAAAATGATTTAATAGTGAAATTTGTTTTCGTCGTCTGCAACACTGTTTAATATAAGGGTTCAAATTCAGCTGCAAATCCGGTTTGCCTGGCTATTTAAAGAAGAACAGAATAAAGAAGACGTGCTTTTCAAATGAAACGGTACTTTGTGCAATGTTTGTCCATGCCAAACAAAGACTGCGTATGCATTGCATGGAGCAAGTTTTGAATGCGGACGAGTGTGATCGGATTCGAAATATGATTCCGTTAAAATACCATTAACCCTGAATAAAAGTGATGTTTTTATAAAGCTGGATGGAAAGAACGTTCATCTCCATTGCAATAAGCCGGTGTTGTACAATTCATGAAATTAATGCATATCAATTAACAACAACAAGTTGTCAACCTTAGAATACCACGGCACAAATAACACATAACACTGATATGACAATAAAATAGAGAAAAAAAACAGAATCCCTAAAGAATGCCCAGCATGGCAAAATTGAAAATGTTGTGTTGGTGGTGCGTCGAAAAGAAATATAAAAACTAGATCTCCGACATTCTTTGTTTAACCCTTAAATGAAAGCTGCTTTATATAGTTACTCGAAGAAAATGATTAAAAATAAAAATCCATTTATTTAGCAAAATTTATTATTAACGCCTCATATGACAATCTATGTTTTTGACAGACCGTTTCGGGCAAAACGATTTCATTTCCAAGCATTCTTCTCCTTGAAAATCCAATATTGTATTCAAATTGAATTCTTGCAACGCGATTTAACAGTCCAGCTTGATGTGATGTTGGCGAATTTTGACAGCCGCCACTTTATGATGTAATGAGAAACTATTAACTGAAAAAGATATTTGTTAATCTATATATTCTTTATGGGCTATTCTCATTTCATTTTAACTTCAAATCTTTGTAAAATCTGTTCACGAGAGACAACGTTATGTACAACATCTTTCACGCCACATATCACCGGCAGGTGTTACAAACAGGAGCCAAAACCGTTAACCTACTGGAGGTAAGAGTTGCACTGATTCAAATAATTGAAAACCATTTTGCCTCATGAAGGTTCTAACGGTGGCTGCAATTCTGATTCCTCAACCCGTAAAGGCAAAAACAAAACAAAATAAAGTATTGGAATTAATGGCCAGAAGGACAAAAATAATTGACATGAAGTACCTGATAGTATATGACGTATATATTATATACATATCTTACCAAAGAACTAGGACTATAAGTCTCAAATTTCTACCAGTATGAGACATGGTCAATAAATAGTCTTAAACAGAAACATAAGGCAAAATATGACGAGGAACATCATCATGAAATAAAATTAGTCTAAAGAATTAACAAGAAGAGCATTGATGCAAAGCATCAAAGGGCGTCCAAGCAAGAAATGCAGAAAGTGAAGATAAACTAGTAGACATATGATGACAAGATATTCTTATAAACTTTTCAATGGTTATTTTGTTTTTACCAGAATGAACGGACGAAAGACATTGTTCATTATGAACTTTGATTCGGCATGCTAGAGATTTAGAATATTACTTGTTATTTCTTTATGATCGTGATTGTAAATAGCAACGGATATACATGTTTACGTTCATTTATAATTCATATGTGTAACGCATGATCAACAAACTTGTTGGAATTGTCTCTTATAATGTTATCGCTATTAGCGAAGACCCCCTATTAAGGTATCTGTTCAACACTTAGTAAAAATATGACACTGGTTATATTACCATGTTGATCATGTTGAGCATGAAATTGGTAATATTATACAATAATTGTAATAATTATCTATTTAATATAAAAAAATACAGATTTTATGAATATTGTTTTTTCTCTCTTTTTTTGTGTTTTATGTGGCTTTTTTAATACTGAGTTTTTACGTTTACTACTCTTTTTTTTATCAAAATTGTAAAATAAATTTTAAGAATTCAATTGTCATATTGACTGACGATTATAAATCAAAACTTAACTGGAAAAAGTCAGTAATTATCTTAATCTTTCAATAAATAATACTATTGTATTGTTATTCTTAAACAATGTACATGTACATTTTGTATTTTTCTTTATCATTTTTTAAATTATCAATCCAATTGAATAATCATAAAATCTAATTTGTAATTTGAATAATTCCTCGGCATCTTTACTAATACACGAAATAACAAATTAAATAAAAATGTTTCAAAAGTTGATAGTGGTCATATTAATACCGTAAAAAATGTACCTTTTGCTCTCAATTATTGCACATATTTATTGTTTTTTATCTCATAAAGATAAAAATGAAACATGCATTGTTGTTGTTGTTGTTGTTGTTTTTTTTTCGAATTGTATGTTATGTATAATAATGAGTTCATCTGTGTTTATTAATTATTGTAACCAAACTAAGTGACACACATTCATTTATGGAAAAAAGCTTATTTATCTGTAAAATATTTGTTCTGTTTCTGTAACGATATTCAAACATCTACTCCAAACCGTGAGAGACCGGACAAATAAACGTGTCTATTCGCCGGTCACTAGTAAAATCCCGGTCAAATAGACCGGGAGAGACCGGAATTACCGATAGCAGTACATCCCTCTATAAATAGATTTGCGGAATGTTTAGGTCATCAACTCATCATTATATTTTAACATACCTTAATAACCCACTGTGTACTCACAAAATGATAAATAAAAAAAACGAAGAGACGGAAAAGGTTATTTCATGCATTGTGAAATTCTCCAGTTCGCCATTCATTGTTCATATCGAGACATTTTTTTAATCAAGCACCCTCATACCGATCGGAATGATCGGCTTTTATTATGTGGTCATAATAAAAGGCTCGAGAAGTTGCTGTCGCCCATTCACAAAATCTGATTTCATTCCATAAGGGCGCCGCGCTTCGGCGCGGACGCCAATAACAAATCAAAACAGATGAGAGTTTCCTCTACTGAATGGTTGAAATAATACTTGTCATGTAAGTATATACACGTCATGATTTTTTGTCATCAAGCAGATTAACATGTAAAGTGTGTATAAAATTGATTACAATCACTTTTGGACAAAGAACAGTAGTGTTGAAGAAAGGTCCGCAAAATGAACATTTATGTTAGACATAATATGCTTTTGAATAATAAAATGTAAAATGCTGTCAACTGCAAGAGAATCTTGTTTTATTTTTTAAACTAATATCCTGAATTGAAAAACATTAACGTTCGTCCTGATTGATAAATATTCATTACTTATTTTACACTCTTACATGTCAGTAAAATCGGAAATTAATTTAAACCTAGCAATTACCGATACATTAAAAACATCATAATTGCAATGACGTAAACGTTAACCAAATATATACAGAAACGCACATATTTTCACATTGTATTATCTATACTATGTAACAGAATTTACAGCAATTATTTAGTATGCATATTTCATACATTATATTACAGACGTTAGCAATGTTTATAGCCCCGGCCTTAAATTTATATTCGTGATATATTTATATATTTAAACAGTCATTTTGGATATTATACAACACTTTCAAGTAATTGTTTGGAATGTTATAGTACAAGACTTAGTTATAAAATATACAATGTTTATGTCCCTTTTCATTTTTTCATAAATGAAGAATAAACAAATCGATCTTTTCATGATGTTCAAATAATCATAAAGCAATTATTCAACATTGATAATTGAATCTGTTTGATTTAAATGAATGTCCACAGTATACACACGCGTTACAAAAATAAACTAGTTATATTTTGTATGGATTAGTTAGTTTGGTAATATCATTCGCAATGCTTGCCATCTTTTATATTCGTACATCAAAACAACGTATTTCATTTGATCGTCAAAATATCGACAAAAACACGGTAGTAGTAAGTTTAACCTTGAAAAATTTCCAGTTTCGTTAAAGATTGCTACCTTTTTGTTCTTGTTGACAAAAGAGGGTTTCCTTATCAACAAAGTAAATGAGAACTACTGAATTTATTAAAAGAAGACTTTTCTAAAATATGTTGAAGTACAGGGGATAGCAAAGAATATAATGCGTTTCGTCTGAAATTATTTTGAATTATTTACATTCAGGCAAACATATATTTTTTCAAACAATACTCTGACCTCTATAGGTTATGCATCTACTCTTTCAACTCTTTTAAAACAACTTTCGTTATAAACAAGTAATGCCTTAATATTCGGGATTGAATAAGATAAATCATTAATTAGATTAAATTAGAATATTTATTGATAAACTGTAATAAATATGTTAAAGGGACGCCACTGAGGTTTTTTGATATGATGGGACTGAATTTTTTTTCCTTATTAAATGTACCATTTGATGTAGGTTTAGACCTCTAATCTTTGTGTAAAAATTCAGATCATTCGCGCACTTCGTTTTTCTAGAATAATTATTCACTTGTAAATAATTGACCAAAAATGAAAAGCGCTTAAACGCTTTTCACTCAGATCGGACTAAGAAAAGCATATACATACGATTTTCAATTATTTCAAAGTATATTTCTGAACTATCTTTGCATATATTTCGGTTTAAAGTGCCCCGGCTCATTTATGTAAGAAATTCAAATGTTATGTCTTTAGGCTTTTAAACCTCAGTGGAGTCCCTTTAATCATTTTATTTCAATAGCTGCATTATTACTTCACATTATTTTTTATGCATGGAATCTCTTATCTACAAGATCAATATTTTATTATGTAATCACTTTGCAACATTACAACTTATTGCTTGCATTTATTATACAAATGCAGTTTTATGCTCAATCTTCTGCTTTTTATTTACTTGTAAGGTAGCTTAAATGAATGCACTAAAATAGGTATTGGCTGAATACAATGATTGCTATTATATTGTAGTGTATTCAGTTCATGCGAAAGTATCTGGAAAAGGAGTATGGCATATTATCAATATTATCAATGTTTCAATAATAAATGCGCTTCTATGAGATGTTGTAACACACTTTTCATTGAAATTAACAACATTGTTTCATGCCGGATCACCAAACTTTCACTTTTAGAATATCGTTAAACTTTCAAGTCGGCACAGGTCGACGCATCTGCGGTTGTTTTTCTAAAATCAAAAACACTTTCATATTAAAATCTAATGTTTGCTTTATTTTGATGGGTGGCATACAAAGGAGCTTGTATTTAGTACTGTCGTGCATGAACATACTTTATGAAAAACATATTTCAAACATATTTCAAACATTACAGTGTTGGTCAATCCTTAAGATTTTTTTTTATTAGTTTAACCTAAAAGCAGAAATGAGTAATTTAACGGAAACATAAAATGATGATTACTGACAGGAAATAAACAAGAAATTTATAATGTTGCTTTTCTTATACAAAATTTTACATTAGAATAAAAATTTATTTAACATTATCCTATGAAATACGGGATATATAATTTAGAGGCTTAGGAAATAACATATCTAGACTAGCGTCTTGTCAGAATAGGATTTAAGAACTGTGTACAAATAAATTGCCATATAGCTCAGTTTTTTTATATATATCCTTATGTTTTATTACCAAAAATGTCAGAATACATTTGTTAATTTGTACCCGTTCATTAGTTATCTTATGAAGCTAAAGAATATAATTCAAAATATATAGATTCTGTAAATATTTCTAATACGTCTGACTAATTACAATTTTGGAATAATGTCTAAAATTATGGCAATAAATCACACAATTTTCAATCTAGACTATAAATACAACATGACTTGCAGATTGAGAAAAATTAATTTTTTATTTGATTTTTTTTGGTGAAAACAAAATTACGAATATTGCCAAAAACAGATGGCAACCATGGGGGCAGCCGCGCAACAACCAATTTGACGCTGTTAAGGCGCAAAGGCATTATAGAAGAAAACAATCAGCAAATGGACCCACTAAGACGGGAAGGATGCAAGGACATGGATCACAAAATGTTTGTGGACGTTGTGGCACGCGACATGACCAGAGAACAAACTGTCCGGCAAAAGGGGCTACATGCTATAAGTGTAACAAAATGAATCACTTTTCAAAGCAGTGCAAATCACAGAAAAACGCTATAAGTGTCAATCAAATAGGGGACAATAGTGACATTGAAGAAAACTTGTGCAATGCAGTTGATGGATACTCAATTAATACGGTGAGTACTAGCTTACATTCTCCAGACTGTGTTAGAACCGAAATTTGTCTTGGCCCAAACAAATGCCCAATATCATTTAAAATTGACACTGGCAGTGCTGCAAACATTCTGCCCAAGCAACAATTTCAAAAACTGAATTTGAGTACCCCACTTGAGGCCCCTGATTGGAAATTAACCTCATATACAGGTGAAGCACTTTCAATCTTGGGAACAGTCATGTTGACTTGTTATTTAGGAAATCAGTCAATGATTGCAAAGTTTTATGTGGTAGATAGAAATGCATCCCCTCTCTTAGGCTTGCAAACTTCATTAAACCTTGGCCTGATTAAGTTCACATTTTCTGTGGAACACTCCCTCCCTGACAAGAATAAAACATTTCTTACCAGAGAAATAGTCATGAAAGAATACAGTGACCTATTTTCTGGTATTGGAACTATTGATGGTCAGTGCAGTTTGCATTTAAAGGAAAATGCAGTACCGACTATAAACCCACCACGTAGAATACCCGACGCCTTAAGAGCACGTGTAAAATCAGAGCTTGACAGAATGATTAAAGACAAGATAATCACAAAAGTCAATGAGCCTACTGATTGGGTTAATTCCCTTGTCGTTGTAGAAAAGCCCAAAACTGGGGCATTACGAATATGTCTTGACCCTAAAGCATTAAATGAGGCAATTCGTAGACCACATTTTCCCATGCCTACTTTAGAAGATATTACATCAAAACTAAACGGCGCATCAATTTTCAGTATTCTTGATATAACGCATGCATATTGGAGCTTTCAGCTTGACAAACGTTCGTCAATGCTAACTACGTTTAACACGCCGTTCGGAAGGTATAGATGGCTTAGACTTCCGTTTGGTATATCGGCTTCCGGTGACTTATTTATGCAGAAAATAAGCGAAATTCTCGAAGGACTATCGGGCGTAACTGCAATAGTCGACGATATTCTTGTATACGGTCGCACGCAGGAAGAACACGATAAAAATCTAAAGCACGTGCTTGAGCGCGCACGAGAAAAGGGTGTCAAATTAAACCCAGATAAATGCAAAATTAGTGTACAAGAAGTACCATTTTTCGGTCATGTAATAAGCAAGGATGGTCTTAAACCAGACCAGTCCAAGGTCAAAGCTATAAGCGAAATAGGTCTTCCAAATACGAGGCCAAAATTAGAAACATTTTTAGGTATGGTTAACTACCTTGCAAAATTTGCGCCAAATCTCGCGGATGCGACAGCTCCCCTCAGGAGCCTCTTGAGAAAAGATGTCGAATTCTGCTGGGAAGAGCAACATGATAGAGCATTTCAAAAGGTTAAACACATGATATCTGAAGCACCTGTGTTAGGTTATTATGACCCGAAAGCACCACTCACATTAGAGTCTGACAGCTCGAAGGACGCAATAGGCACGTGTCTCATGCAAAATGGCAGACCGATTGCATATGCGTCGAAAAGTTTAACCGAAACTGAAAAGGGTTATGCTCAAATAGAGAAAGAGTTATTAGCCATATTGTATGGTTGTACTCGTTTTCATCAATACACATACGGGAGACATGTGACTGTACACTCAGATCACAAACCACTCGCTGTTATAATCAAAAAACCATTGTCAGCCGCACCACCTAGACTGCAGAGAATGTTATTACAATTATAAAAGTATGACATTACAATTACAAAAGTATGACATTAAAGTTATCTATGTTCCAGGCAAACACATCCCGGTCAGTGATTGCTTATCTCGACAATGTATATCAGATTCGCAGTCAGAAGTAGTTCAAGGACTTGACACACATGTGCATACTGTATGTAAACAACTCCACTTCACTGATCAAAAATTGCAAAATATCTCAGAAATAACAAGCAGTGATAAACAAATGGTCATTTTAAAACAAACAATCATTGAAGGTTCCCAGAGGAAAGATCAATGTGCCCATCAGATATACTTGAGTTCTGGAACCATAGGGATGAACTAAGTTATGAAAATGGTCTTATATTTCGAGGTCAAAGAATTGTTATCCCAAAATCACTCCGCTCTGAAATTATAGGTCAAATACACACTGGGCATTTTGGTGTAAACAAAACGGTTGAGCGTGGGAAAGAAAATTTCTTTTGGCCCGGCATGATTAAACAAATCACAGAATTTGTTTTACAGTGTAGTACTTGTCTCTCGCATCGTAATTCAAATGCAAATGAACCGCTTATAAGTCATGAGTTTCCTGATAGACCGTGGCAGAAAATTGGCACAGATATTTTTACTCATGATGGTAAGAATTACTTGATAACAATTGACTATTATAGTCGATTCTTTGAAATTGACTATTTGCCAGATACTCGATCAAATACCGTAATACAAAAACTTCGTGCACATATGTCTCGATATGGAATTGTAGATATTTGCATGAGTGATAACGGACCGCAATTTTCGTCAGCAGAATTTGCCGAGTTCGCGAAATCATGGGGATTTACTCACATTACGTCATCACCTTATCATAGTAGGTCAAATGGAATGGCTGAAAAGGGTGTGTCGATTGCTAAGAAAACCTTAACTAAGGCAAAAGAATCTAGGCAAGACCCATATGTATGTATTTTAGAATACAGAAACACACCTTTAGAATGTGTTTATACCCCAAATCAGTTGTTAATGGGACGAAGGACAAAGTCTGTAGTTCCAATTTCTGAAAAAAAAGGCTTCCGCCCCAGACAGTTAGTCCATCAGTGGTTAAATCAAAAATGCAGAAAATCAAGTCAAAACAAAAATATTATTTTGATAAAAACTCAAAAAGTCTAAGTCCACTTCAAGCAAATGACTCAGTTCGTATTCAATTTGGTAAAAAATGGGTACCAGGAAAGGTTACTTCAAAGAATAGAGAAAGGTCATACAATGTAAAGACACACAAGGTTAGCTTTTAAAAAAGCTAGTAGCGACTCGCTTCGTAATTTTTTTTCCAGGGGTGCGTTTAAATGTAAAAATGACAGTTCTGTTAGCTGAAGAGACTTGAGCGAACATCAAAATAAAAGTGATGGAAGCCAGTTCTCTCAGTTTAACAAAGAGGAATATGAGTATATATGAAGATGCATGTAAACAGATAAAATGGGGATACGGACAAAAGCCCCCCCCCCCGGACGAAAGCCCCCCATCTAAAAATGACAAGGTGGACAAAAGCCCCCCCCCCCCCATGAAATTTACACATAGGACAAAAGCCCCCCCATAAAAAGTCAAGGTAGGACTAAAGCCCCCCCCCCCCCCCTAGTCAATCAAATTTTCATATAGTGTATTCAAGTTGTGTTTTTTATGTGTTTAAAAGATATGTATGGACATCACATGTAGTTGACATCGTGCTAAGGATATTAATTTGATCCCTTTGCAAAAGACATTAAACATTACTACTCTTCTGACCCTTGTTGTTATATGAAAAGCTATGAATTCGGTATCGCATGCATGCATTATTCAATTTGTTATCATAAGCTTTGTTATCACTTCAATATATACATTATAAATAAACATTTAAACAAAATTCATTTCATTTTCATTTAAAAGTTTTGTGAAATTTGATGAATTTGAGCACCTGTGCGTGTGAAAAAAGATGGGGGGGGGGGGCTTTTGTCCTACCTGTATTTTTGATGGGGGGGGGGCTTTTTGTCCTATTTGAAAATTTCATGGTGGGGGGCTTTTGTCCACCTTGTCATTTTTAGACGGGGGGCTTTCGTCCGGGGGGGCTTTTGTTCTACACTCGATAAAATGAAGTCCCTATGTCTATGCACATTTACTATATGGCCTGTTGACCTTGACCAAAAAATGTTAGATAGGTAGAATTCATAAAGATGTCCCTTTATACGAAGTTAAGTTGTACACATAATATGTTATTTAGTATTGGAATGAGTGACAGACACAAGTCCTTAAGTAAACATAAGTTGTCAGTGAATTCAGCCAGAAAAACCGGGATCGTATTAAAAAATATAGGGATCCCGGAAATTAACTAGTCTAAGAATATGTTTTTCGTATTAAAACATAAAGGGATCCCGGGAATTGACCAGTTCAAGAATAGACCAGTTCAAGAATATAGTTTTCAGAAAAGCCGGGATCGTATAAAAATATATAGAGGTCCCAGGAATTGGCCAGGCCAAGAATAAAGTTTTCAAAAAAAACTGGGATCGTATTAAAACATATAGGAATCCCGGGATTTGACCAATTCAAGAATATAGTCTTTGATTTTTCCAATTAATTAGGCATATAATTGTTAGTATTGTGATTTCCGCATTTTAAGTTTGTTAATAAATAGCTCTAAATATATTTATATCCTAAGTTTAATTTATTTAACGTTCATTACATACAATAAAAAAAACTTAACGTTTAATGGCCTTTCATTACGACAATAATCAACACAAATATAGTTAATAGTTTTTCCTCTAAATCTTATTCGATCCCGGATCCCGGCCAGTCCGGGCGTCCCGGATCCCGGCCAGTCCGGGCGTCCCGGATCCCGGCCAGTAAATATATACACTAAATACCGGAAAGGATAAAATGACCGGAAAAAAGGAAAAAGAAAAAAAATGCACAGAACCAGATGTACACTTATGTTAATTAACCAAACGAAAACTTACTACAGAGGAACAGGTGAGATCGCTAAATCAAAAGTCAGTGTAAATATGATTTATTGAAAAGAATTCATGAAAACAAACATTTTAATTATCAGTATATCTTTGCGCTCAAAATAATACTTGCTGCTTTTTAAAAATGGCGTGAAAATTGAAGGTTTTTTGACGCTATGTAAGATTAAATTTGATTGGCTAAATAATTTTTGATCCTAGCCCTGATAGATAAATTTTGTAGAAAGCTGGAAGCCAAGCTTCGTTTAAATTTTTGGATGGATTCGGAGTTTTAGGTTGTTTCTCAGTAAAATCCTAACGTAATGCCGGCTCGCCGTGGCGAGCCGGCAAAATGGCACAATTTACTGTCGCAATAGGAAATTTCTAATCAAAACCCAAGAAAATCAAACAACCGATTTTCTCCCTAATGCACTTGATTCATCGTGCACACAAAAGATCAAATTACCTGATAAAAGTTTCCCACAAAATAGTGACCCTTCTATTAACTCTCAACCACTGGCTAGCACATGTGGTAATTATGTAACACGGTCTGGGAGAATTGTAAAGCCTAGTACTCGTTATCAGAATGATACCTATCAGAAGTAAACTGACTGATGATAATACATCTGATAAACGATCATTGTGTAAATAAATAGATTAGTTCGTAATGATTGTTTTTAATTATACTTATATATGAAATAGCTAAAATAATTTCTAAAACAGATTCAATAATATTATCAGTGTTTAAACTTTTAAAACATATTTCTAATATTAAATGTCTGTTTGTTATGATATACAATCAAATTATTTTATTAAAAGAAGAGAGATGTAATATGAGACTGTTTATATAAATGTAGACATGCGCATGCTTAGAAAGTAGTCCAACAGTTCTTGTTAAGAGATTATCTTCAGTATTAAACTTGTAGTCATAGAACACACTTGTGTATCTTATTTCTCATTTGAGTTATACGTTTGTCTACTTGTGATATACTCATATACAAAACCACATAACATTACATATGTCTATGGCCACCTCTCTTCCCCTCGGTTCGAGTACGTCGTTAAGAAGGCACAGGGCATCGGCAGATGATTGAAGAACCAATGCTACATGTAAGACTGCAAGTTCGCATGTTTTCTACAGCTCTGTGTTACGTATAAGGCGGCATGAAATTAATTGCAGGTGTCGCACTACTGTGTCCTGACTAAAGCCGAGAGTCAACGAGGATGGTGTACTAGGGTGCGCGAGCCCTTTTAAGATTATTGAGCCCTTTTAAGATTATTGTCTCGGATAATTGTACATTTAGATTCTTATTGACCGCCGCACAGTGGCCTACATGTACTTAAGCTCAAAATTCATATCTTTGGCTGATACTACGTGGAAATTGCATGAAGGCAAATTATCAACACTTTAAATTGTACTTCAAAATTAACCCTATAGGGGCATGACTGGTGATATTTCCCAAGTCATAATCGACGGCAAAAGCTGCTTTTTGTGCCTCACCGGGTGGATGGACCCTCACCTAAAATATAGCCTATATACATGCATGTCTTTGGCCTACCCAACCATCTTCAATTATAGCTTGTGAGTTCCTACCTATTTACACATACGGGTGTGATATGTGGGTTCATTGCTCTTTTTTTCCGTAAAACTGGTAAATGTAAGGAAAGATTACCAAGATACATGCTGAATTTAGGAGATAGCCAAAAGATGACCGATACGTGATTGTTAAAACAATAAAGGTCACATTCTGAAATAGAATTATTGCTACAAGGCATTCTAAACTGGTTTATATTTGTTATCAAAATATTGTACAGTCGTTCCGTTTTTCGTACAACAACTTACATTAGGAAACTTTAGATAGCACTGGGCACTCCTTTTAGCATTATAACAAGAGCTATCAGTGATCACAAGTGTCGCCTTATGATAGGCAATTGCATGTTGCTGCAACTGTGTAGCAGGAGACACAAAAATCATTTACAAGGGCAATTACTCAGCCACAAATCATTGAACCGGAAAACCCTTGTTTTTATGCGCTAGTACTTGAGGGTAATGTTTCATTAGTAGGAGTAACCCGGACAAATTTTAAAAATAAAAATCATGTAAGGGCCATAACTCTGACAAAATAATTGAACCGGAAAATGCCGATGATATGCACAATTACTCTTGGTATTGATCATTCCTGTAAAAATTCAAACTTTACAGGAAAAATAGTAGTAAGGCAAAAAGTAGAAAAAGTATGTCTGTTTGGTTTAAATTGCACCGTAGGTTTCTGAGGAATGGTCCAGACAAGCTTCTGTAGGGCTGGCAACACACAAAAAATACATCTTTTTTATTCAAGGCACATAACTCGGCCATAAATCATATAAGCAGAATACGTGTGTAGTATGCGCAAATACTTTGTTCGATTTACCTGATGAATTTACCGAAAGAGCATATCAGAAAATATTGTTCATACAGTCGAAATTTATGTAATAAAATGCACCTAACATTTACAAATGTAATAACAGCGTCCTTTTTATGTTCATTTAAATTTTGATACATTGATTAAAATAAAGTAAAAAAAAAAATAGACGATGAGATATTTATGGTATACAGTATAAAAGTAAGACAACTTTATTAGTATATGTTACATAAGATATTCTCAGACCAATCAAAGACATCAGTGCAAGTTGAAAGTTTAAGCCACGATAATTCTTCTGGATAAATTTGTCTAATCATTAGCATATGTCAGATCACAAATATGTTAAAAAGTATATAATACGTTATATTATGGAATGCCGGTAGGGACATGCCAATTTGCTTATTTGCCAATTGCTGAATTGCTTATTTGCTAATTGCCGATTTGCTTATTTGCCAATGGCTGATAGGCTTAATGACAAATTTGCTTATTTGCCAATTGCTGAATTGCTAATTTGCTTATTTGTTAACCGCTGGTTTACGTATTTGCTTATTGCTAATTTGCTTTCTTGCAATAGAAAAAGTTTACACTGTGCCGGAAGTATATGGAACATCTGACTACAGACAACCAGTTGAGTCAGATCTGTTAACTTTTACCAACAGTATTCTTGTAAATTCAGTGTTTTTCCAAGAATACTGTTGGTCAATGAATTTAGTTGCAGTGATGCAGGCCTACGCAGATATATGTCTACAACTGATGGCTGACATGTCCTTGAGAACACAGACGCTTGGGGTCAGATCTCGTACCCCAACGTGATACGTGCCCCTGTAAACACTCTATTTAAAATATTTTGATATCTAAACACGAATTGGACATCGTTAAAACTTGTTTTCAAGCAATTTTTACATATACCGGTATGAAAAAATACCATATACCACCAAGTCTCAATAAAGTACTTAATGGTTTTATCGTTGTAACAAATGTCCAATTTGTATTTAAATAGATATTAAAATAGTTTTGATATAGTGTTTACATACGCGTATCACGTTAGGGGCAGGATCTGACCCGCCAGCATCTGTGCTTGAGAATGCCTTATAATGTGCTGCAGCTATAGATCTTTTTGTGCAGCTTAAGTCAGAGATTGGTGGCATAATAAACACTTGATTAGTCATATATAAGTGAAAAATATTGGTTAAAGATTGAAAATAAAAGAACTTGAAAACAAAACTATTTATTATTTTATGGCATATAAAATGTCGTTATTCTCAGCAGATTTGTCACAGAGGGCCTCATTTTAGTGGTACGAACACATAGTATCACGAATGATACATTTGGTGCATGCTTAACACGAGTGTTTGTCTTTGCACTTAAGCAATAGGCTTCGTTTTTAGCTCTGTAAGATTTTGAGATCACTTATGTCAGTGTGTGCATCAACATTTTGCTTTGGTTCAATGGTTTTGAAATTTGGTCACACTTTTCCATTTTTTCATATTGTACATTTTACATGCTCTCAGGTGACCATGACCATGATCATGACCTAGGGTATAATGTACAAAGCCTCTTTGAATATTGTGTATGCATGCTGCCTATGTAATGCTTATGTGAAGTTACAGTTAGATATAAGCAAAAGTAAGAGAGATATGACAGAAAAACAAAGGCTTCTCAGTACAATACATTGGTGACCTTGACATTCAGTACATAACGGGCACAGCTTCTTCATGTACTTTGTATGCATGCTTGTAACGCAAAGTTTATGCAAAGTTGCAGTAAGATGCATGAATCAGCAAAAGTAACAGAGATATGACAGAAAAACAAGTTACTAAGAATAGCATCCCTATTCTCTGAATAGTGGAGCTAAAACGGAAACTCAAGATAATTAAAAAAAACAACTACTTTCTGAAACTGAATTTATTTTTTTCGAAATTGATTAAAATGTATCCATCTGTCTTTCAACCTATATTCTAGGTAATGATGGATTGATCATAATTGTCACAAGTTATAATTAACAAAACCTTATAAACATAATATTAACATGATATAGGTTCATGAGCTTGAAATAAAGTCTACAAAGACTTGTTATTTTATATCAAACAAGAACTTAGCGAGTCGGACGTGTCGCCTGACAATAGCATAAAAAATTATGTATACATGTATAAGCAAATAAGCAAATCAGCAAATAAGCAAATTGGCAAATAAGCAAATTGGCAAAATAAGCAAATTGGCAAATAAGCAAATTGGCAAATAAGCAAATTGGCAAATCAGCAATTAGCAAATTAGCAATTAAGTAGTTGGCAAATAAGCAAAGTGGCATGTCCCTACCGGCTATGGAATGCCGGTAGGGACATGCCACTTTGCTTATTTGCCAACTACTTAATTGCTAATTGCTGATTTGCCAATTTGCTTATTTGCTGATTTGCTTATTTGCTTATATATATAAATTTTTATGCTATTGTCAGGCGACACGTCCGACTCGCGAAGTTCTTGTTTGATATAAAATAACAAGTCTTTGTAGACTTTATTTCAAGCTCATGAACCTATATCATGTTATTATGTTTATAGAGTTTTGTTAATTATAACTTGTGACAATTATGATCAATCCATCATTACCTAGAATATAGGTAGAAAGACAGATGGATACATTTTAATCAATTTCGAAAAAAATAAATTCAGTTTCAGAAAGTAGTTGTTTTTTCTAATTATCTCGAGTTTCAGTTTTAGCTCCACTATTCAGAGAATAGGGATGCTGTTCTACCCACCAATGCATTGGTTTTCTTGGTAACTTGTTTTTCTGTCATATCTTTGTTACTTTTGCTGATTCATGCATCTTACTGTAACTTTGCATAAACTTTGCGTTACAAGCATGCATACAAAGTACATGTACATGAAGAAGCTGTGCCCGTTATATACTGAATGTCAAGGTCACCAATGTATTGTACTGAGAAGCCTTTGTTTTTCTGTCATATCTCTGTTACTTTTGCTTATATCTAACTGTAACTTCACATAAGCATTAAATAGGCAGCATGAATACACAATATTCAAAAAGGCTTTGTCCATGATACCCTAGGTCATGATCATGGTCATGGTCACCTGATAGCATGTAAAAGTACAACATGAAGAAATGGAAAAGTGTGACCAAATTTCAAAAACATTGAACCAAAGCAAAATGTTGATGCACAAACAGACATAAGTGATCTCAAAATCTTACAGAGCTAAAAACGCAGCATATTGCTTAAGTGCAAAGACAAACACCCGTGTTAAGCATGTACCAAATGTATCATTTGTGATACTATGTGTTCGTACCACTAAAATGAGGCCCTCTGTGACAAATCTGCTGAGAATAACGACATTTTATATGCCATAAAATAAGAAATAGTTTTGTTTTCAAGTTCTTTTATTTTCAATCTTTACCCAATAATTTTCACTTATATATGACTAATCAAGTGTTTATTATGCCATCAATCTCTGACTTAAGCTGCACAAACAGATCTATAGCTGCAACACATTATAAGGCATGCTCAAGCACAGATGCTGGCGGGTCAGATCCTGCCCCTAACGTGATACGCGTCTGTAAACACTATATCAAAATTATTTTAATATTTATTAAATACGAATTGGACATTTGTTACAACGATAAAACCATTAAGTACTTTATTGAGACTTAATTGGTGGTATATGGTATTTTTTCATACCGGTATATGTAAAAATTGCTTGAAAACCAGTTTTAACGATGTCCAATTCGTGTTTAAATATTAAAATATTTTAAAATGAGTGTTTATAGGGGCACGTATCACGTTGGGGTACGGGATCAGACCCCCAAGCGTCTGTGTTCTCAAGGACATGTCAGCCATCAGTTGTAGACATATATCTGCGTAGGCATCACTGCAACTAAATTCATTGACCAACAGTATTCTTGGAAAAACACTGAATTTACAAGAATACTGTTGGTAAAAGTTAACAGATCTGACTCAACTGGTTGTCTGTAGTCAGATTTTCCATATACTTCCGGCACAGTGTAAACTTTTTCTATTGCAAAAAAGCAAATTAGCAATTGGCAAATAAGCAAATACGTAAACCAGCGGTTAACAAATAAGCAAATTTATGGAACGCCATTCTGCCATGCCGATTGCAATTTACGAAATGACATTTGCTAATGATAAATGCGAAATGCAATTTGCGAAATGACATTTGCTAATGATTATTGCGAAATGACAAATGCGAAATGTTATTGCTATATGCGCTTAATTCTTACTCTCTGGGCCGGGACTTGAATGGATGACCAGCAAATTGACGAATTTATCTTTTGTTCTTTGATAAACTGGCACATACAAATTAAACTCGTGTCTCTCATTCCATTTACAGTTACATGTACTACTAATAGTCGGACTAGATACATTCTAAGATTCGGTATTAAATTATTTACACTAAAATCACCCCACCGGTTTTGTTAGTCAACTGTAAGGGACGTAATACACTGTATCTGTAACGATCCACAAAGAGCTGCATCAATTACAGAGAGTTAAAGGTTCAAACAATATGTGGCATATAGATGGAAACGACAAATTAAAGCCTTTAGGGATTTGTATTCATGAGGCAAAAGATGGTTGGAGCAGAAGGTTGATTTGGCTCAAAGTAGACGAAACAAACAAAAATCCATGTCTGACTTGCACCTACTTTTTAAAGTTAATTCGTGAGCTTAAGAATTAAGGTTCCGTTCATATGGACTGGCTACAGAATATGTAAATATTGCTGATGTCAAAACGCTTCTTCGTTCTCACCACAATGATATGTTTACAAGATGTGCTGTAATGGATAGATCATCGAATCACAACCAAAGGATCGAATGGTTTTGGCAATATTTGAGATAATCCCTGTTACAGACGTGCATGGATTAATTTGAGTGGTGTTTTGCAAACAGACAACGCTCTTCATATATATTGCTTGAAGTTCTGTTTCATTCCTGCAATTCGTAATGAACTTCAACATCATGCATACCATTGGAATAAGCATCGTGTGCGAAAGATGAAGAATGTAAGATCTGTTTCTGAAATACCAAACATGATGTACACTATTGCTGAATTGTATTGCTGTACCGAGCAGAGCAAAGTTGCTGATGAGGTGGAGGTTGATCATTGCTTGCAAATAAAAACTGTTATGAACGTAATCAGTATTGCTGTCAAAAATGTTTTTCCGACTGGGCCCTTTCTGTCATTGAACAATACAGATGGCAGATGCCAACTAATCTTGATAGAGCGTTTGAACTGTTTTCAAATTTGATCATGGAAATATATGCAAGTGAAAAGATTTGGAATACATGTAAATAAAATCATGTTGTCTTAGTAAAATTAAGAATAAAGAATTATCGATTCATTTGTTATACATATACATTATTTAACCATTATAATACTCCCGCAAAAAAAGTTTGAGAAGGGGAATTATTGAGTCGGTTGTTGGGGTGGTCGGTTGGTCTGTATGCATATATACCTACACTCTTGTGGCGCCAGCTTCTTTCACAATTCTTTAGGGATTGGTTTCAAACTTACAATACATCATCATCATGAAGTGAAGATATACATTTTACAAAAGTCAGTTAGGGCAATCCAGGCATTGCAGATGCCCTTGAATATAGACATGCACATATGTATTATTTGAACATATAAGATTGTGGAGCAAACTGCTTTCACATTTCTTAAGTGACTGGCTTCAATCTTGAATTATATCATAATCATCAAGTGAATATAAGCATGACTGGCAATTCAGGCATTGCAGAGTTATGTGCCCTTGAACTTAGACATTTTATGTATAAAATGAAATTAAAGTTTGTTGTGCGGGGGTTATTATTCGCATCTGTGTCAATTTTAGATTGAACAAGTAAATTCATTAAATTTATTATGTATATGGTTATCGAAGCATTATATGTAACTCATAAACAAGCTGCGAAGTTGGCAATAATTATAGAACATGTTACACAAACGACATGGCTGAACAGTACTAAAACTAATTGGTATCTCTCCAGTATGTATTTCCATGTATGAATTCATGTTCCTCGGCGAAAAGAGGACTTAATTTTTGGTCAAAATGCAAAATACTAACATTTTTCCTAGAACAATAGGCTATCCCCCAAATTGAGACGTGTTGGTCCACTGGTAGGACGCTCGCATGGAATGCGATAGTTCCCAAGTTCGATCCTTGACGGGGACCTATTTGGTGTTTCTTCGAGCATTAGAAATAGCGTAAAAGTTCGTATCAATGAATGAATTGTGGGTTCAGAGTGCTATGTGCCTGCACAGTTCATTGGAACTCCCCTTCTCCCTCTATATGGGTAAAACAGGACGACTGTACTTGTCCCTGAGAGGGATTTAACAGTAATGGTAGATAGATATTTGAGAAAAAACCAACAAATTTGTAAAAATCATGTGTCTTATTTATTTGATGCAAACAGAGAACAAAATTAAAGGAGAGAACACATCAGAATCAAATTCAAGTGAAGAAACACGTCGATTATAAACTACAAATTAACAAGCTGAACTTAGCAATCTCCATCATCATCAACAACAGCAGCAAAGCTTCTGACTCACTATGTTGCGTAGTGACACAATCTCTTTTTCTTCTTTCTGTAAATCTCAGAAACATGCACGTTATAATACAATAAAGATACAAAATATCCAAAAGTAGGCAAAAGAAACACACGTTTAACTTAACAAACTTATTAGCATATTGAAAAATTAGGTATCTCCAAGCAGAGTTTAAATTTTATGGGTAACACTATATGAATTTGGAAAAAATCTTGCTTAAAATACAGATATTATATCAAAAGATAATCCATTGATACAAATGCTATGATTGAATATTACCAGTATAAAATATAAAGCTAGAATATGAGATATTAATAAGTTTTATATTATTAAAAGAATGTTTTTACATTGTGATCTCAAACCAAACTTTAAACTGGCCGGGTCATTTCAGAAACGGAAGTAGCTTAATGTCTCGCCTCATATATTACAGAATGGAATGTTTCTTTTAACATAAAGGCCAAATTGTAACGCTTATATTTATTTTCAACAGCGCTGCATGTTGCAAAAGTGTTCATCTTTTTCTGCGTATGTGCGGATGAGATGTATTGACCTATCTGAGATATGACCCGGACATGTATTAACTTTTGAAATTTACAAAGGGTAATAACTCTTAATCTATGAAAAAAGAGTTATGATTCTCGTGTAAAACACTTCACATATATGTAATTAATCTACCTACAAAGTTTCAAATTGATATCTATTATACTTTTTGATATAGCCCGGACAAGAATTTTGTATAAAATTTACAAAGGGCAATAACTCATAAACTATGAAAGGAAGAGTTATGGTTCTTTTGCACTGCACTTTTTCATGTGATATAGCTTCCTATCAAGTTTCAAGTGAATACCTCTTATAGAAGAGTTGTGGAGCGGACACAAACGTGTGACGGACAGACAAATGGACGGTCAGACAAACGGACAACGAGGTTGAACCCTGTACTTATTCGGACTCATTCAAGGGAAAACATACATGTAGCATCATATTGTTGTTTTGGCATCAAATGACTGCACATTAGAATAAAAAAAATACACAGCAAAGACTGAAATAATAATACAATCAGAATCAACCCACACATAAATTCTGTTAAATTGTACTCATAACTAATACACATGATAAATGTCCCAACTCATTCTAGTATAGGGAAACTTCACACCATTACCATTTCGGTACATAAAATAAGAGGTGAAGTACATACATGTTCTAGTAATAGGAAGTAACATTATAAATTCTTGTTATATGAATACCCAAAATTTTAAACAAATATATTTTCGTCTAACAAAATGTCTTGAAAGAAAGGACTATGAAAGCGTTCATTTCCTTACATATTTATTTAATATGACACTAAACTATTTAACATGTAAATAAATAAAAAAGAAAACTAGATATGAAGGGACCTTAATAGGGCAGTGCAATTGATTTTTCTGAAGAAAAAAAATAAAGCAAACTTTTGAAATAATTTCTTTTGTATTATTGAACAGAATTAAAACAAGAGCTGGTCGTATTACAGTCAAAGCTCGTGTATTCAAAGTTGTCATTATATTAGAGATTTTGACAGAGATACAATCAAAATTTACAATATCAGTATAAAAAAGTTTAAATATTAGAAAAGAAGGTAAAAATGATCCACAACTTTAATGACCATCATTTTATTTAAGTCCTGGCATAAGATTCCAGCAAGTCACATCACATTTCTTTACAGTAACAGACTATTTTTTGGATCGGTGGCATATACTGGACATAATTTATTAGCATCGACGTAATCGATCTACTGATTCTAAATTATCACCTCTACTTTTCAAGTCCTTGAATTCTCTTGACACACTTTTCTCCGTTTGCGCATTTGCTGAGCCACTTTGCTCCGATGACGCATTAGCTCAACCTACATTTCCCGGTTTGCTTCGTTTTGCTGACATTTCAGCTGGACACACTTTTTCCTCAGAGTCACTGAAGTACATTAGTGGTTTGTTTTGCATACCCATGTATAATTTTGTGGCTCCAACATACTTCTTATTGTGTTAAATGTAGTTAAAAACAGAAAAATTATCTTCATCAAACATCTCGTCCACCATAATTAAAAGGATAATATAACCCTCATTTTAACATTCATCATGAAATTAAAGATCTACTAGCAGTCTGTTTCTCACAGTTTCATAGTCATCATTACAACCTAAGTGCAGTTCCAATACTTTGTGTTTTATAGAGCGCATCAACTTAAGCTCCAGCTTTGTTCTCCTTCACCCCACAGCGTATTATTAGTACTCCTCAGCCTGCAATACGAAACAATAACAGTAAGTATTTATAGTTACTTGCTACAGGGCATTGGCAGTGTTCATTACCATTAATGTCAATGAATAGTCTAAATCAAACCCAGTCTTCTATCTTCAGTTTTTGTATGTATTTTTTGGTTCGGGTAGATCATTTATCAAGAACTTATTGCTAAGTTTTTACTATCAACAATAGGAACTGTCAGATTACTATGGATGGCTTTTCAGTAAGGCTTTGGTCAAAGTTTTAAACCTTTATCTACAATAACAGCTGCCTGCTGTCATAATGAGTATTTTTTTTAAAAATTGATATCTTTGTGACAATGGCTACTGTACTTGCCCGCAAAAATTAACCAAGCTGTGAAGCGGACGCGATTGCCGACACCAGGGTTAGTACAATATCTTGAAATATTCTTGGAGCTAAAAATCATACCTTTATTTTCTGTTTTGTTGCAACAACTAGAGAACTTGTTGGCATCTTTCTTGATGCTTTTAAGGACAGGAGTTTCCATAAATTCTTCTAAAGTAGGAGCACTACCTATAAAATGTTTTGAAAGAGTATTATTATTTATATTAGCAAGCAAGCAAATAGAAAGCAAATGTTTCCTTAAAATAGAGCGTCTCATGGAATTTCCAACAATATGTGACATTTTGGTCAATTTGAGATGATTAAATATTCACAAAGCACAATCTATTACAGACCTTTTCATATCAAAAGTATTTGAAACTGTAGCTTGGATATTTATTAATCTTAATAACTATTTACACTATATACAAGCGAAATACCGGAAATGACTTTTAAACAATTGATGAAAAAGTTAAAAACATATATAAATGGTCAATTACTGCTAATGATACTAAAGTTCTATTCAATATTTATCACACAGTAAAAGGATAAACATTTGATAAGCATTGGCACACACATTTAAAATGTCATGTTGGGTCCAAATCGTTAACAAAACCACTGGTTACATTTCTGTGAATATGATAAATAAAACTTTAATTTTCCTCAAAATATGCCATATTTTGTATAAAATTAATAGGAAAAACACTGCATACAAAAGAAATTGCTTATGTAAATATTATTATGTTAATATTATTTGTAATATCTGGTCATTCTTGGTACAAAGTACCTCCTGCATTAAGTACTTTGAGGATACTGACTCGTAGATCATATCCTTCAACACGCCTTAATTGAAGCTTTAAAAACCCAAACATGTGAAAAATATTCTTTATTACTGTTTATCTTATTTTTACTTCGCAAATATCTGTTTACTACGTATACCTACCTTCCTGAAAGACAGCGGTCTGAATTAATGGTGGAAATTGATCGGAAATAACAATGTGCCAATAAGCATTTTGCATTTACCATAAGCAAATATCATTTCGCATTTGTCATTTCGCAAATAGCAATTCGCAAATAGCAATTCGCATGGCAGAATGGCTTTCCATACAAATTAGCAATTCAGCAATTGGCAAATAAGCAAATTTGTCGTTAAGACTATCAGCCATTGGCAAATAAGCAAATCGGCAATTAGCAAATAAGCAATTCAGCAATTGGCAAATAAGCAAATTGGCATGTCCCTACCGGCATTCCATAACCGGCATTCCATATTATATAATGATGTTCTTTATAATCCTAATAGGAAAAATTGGTGTTCGTTAGTTAAAAACTTACTTTGTGAATTGGGTTTCATAGACGCATGGAGATTTCAAACAGTTGGTGATGTTGATCTGTTTTTGTTAAATGTCAAACAAAGAATAAAAGACCAGTTTGTTCAAAAATGGAATGATAGACTAAACAGCTCCACTAGAGCAATCTTTTTTAGAAACATAAGCAATTTTTGCTTTCAACCGTACTTAAATATTTTAAATTTTAAAAAGTTTCGTATATCTTTGTCACGATTACGTATGTCATCACACAGATTATATGTTGAAACAGGTAGATGGCACCAGCCAAGGGCTATTCCTTATGATGGTCGCAAATGTTCTGAATGTATTGTTTTAGAGGACGAGTTTCACTTTGTTTTACAATGTAATAGATATATTAACCTAAGAAAGCAGTTTATATCGCCATATTATTGGAGATACCAAAATATGATAAAATTCATTGCTCTTATGAACTCTGATAATGATACTATTATAAAACGTCTTGCATGTTATATTGAAAAAGCTTTTAATGTTAGGAACAACACTATTTTCATTCAACGTTATTAAGGTAATTAAGTAAACTTTGTCAACTGTACGACTTAAGCAATTGTAAAATGAAATTAGTAAATATATTTTTTTATTTTAATGTATACACGATATTGTTAAGCAACTATTTGTTTTACCATATGTCAATCTTGTCGCTTTCGTTTTTCGGACAAGGCTGACAAATATGGTCTTCTCAGATGTTATATTATCTTACTCATTCGGCGAATCATTGTTACCAGTAATACTAAAATCGTACATGTAATATGCTATATTTTCGGTAAACTGCTTCAATCACTTAGTTATCTATGTATTTTGGACAGTTTATATTCATATCTGTCACCAGTTTCATTGCTATATGTTTGTAATTATGTAAACTATTATATATGCAAAACTCAACACCTTTTGCTAAATAAGTTTTGTTTACTGTTACGTACACTGAAACGAAAATAATATGGCCTCTAAAAATGGAGTTTTCGGCCACGAAATGGAGTTTCGCTCACCGAATGGACATTTGCTTTACAAATTATGGTGTAACTGACATGTCACAAAGGGTATCTTTTCTATTAACTTTAATTTAATCTGGAACGACAAAAATATTTTTGTCCTAGGTTAAATATCCTATAAAACAGAATCTTTCTTTTTGAAAGACTATGTATAAAACACTGAACTATGTGGCATTATAATACGATTATTTTCAATTCTAACACTCACGTGATTTTGTCACTATATATAGACAAAGAAGAAAAAAACTGGTGTTAAACTGCCAATAAATGAAAAATAACATAAGTGATTTTCCTTATTTCATCGTGTTAGAATCGAAATAACATCGGTCTGAGAGGTGTATATATCCGTGCAAAAAGTTATAGACGAAAACGACATGATATCATTCGTAAATACATTAAATAATGATAACACGGAAGTGATTGTTTGAGGTCATCATTGTTGCTGTGGTAAAAAGCTTAAATTTCACTATTTGTTGTGAAATTTGAAAAATAAGGTCTAAAAATAAACAAAAATTCGTAAAACATGGGCAAACCAAAAAACAAAGCAAAGGATAAGGACGTGTAAGTATCGGGGTATTACTTTCGTTAAAAAAAATGAACACTGTTGAAAGAGTGAAAATATGTTTTGTCAGAAAATTATGAAGAAAGAATAGAAAAAAAGGAAGACGTAGAACTATTTGAATATTAATTTTTATTTGGCAGTAGCTACTACATGCTACATCACAGTGACCTTGTAAAATTTCTCATGCATATATTGGCGCATAATAGTTGGCACTGCCTTTGATTTTCTTTGACTAGTGACGCATTTTTAGACTGAATCATTTAAAAGGAAGTGGCTAGCCGTACGGGCCCGTACGGCTAGCTAGCCAAAAGTTCTAGCCGAACGTGAGTCAAGTACGACTAGCAAGGACACGCTGTATTGGCTAGCCGTACGGCATTTTCAAAATTATATGGAAGTCGAAAATGCATATGTTATTTTACGACTTTAAACGAGGATTTTAAGCAAGAAACAGCAATTGTCTTCGTACATGTATGTTTACTTTTTAGAGATTAATCGCCTTGTTGGCTATGTACAGTAAAAAAAGTACGAATATATGTTTCCTTGTAATCTCAACACGTTGAGAAAAAAATAGCGTTTGCTCGCAGTTAAATAACATCAATTGAAATAGTTTACAAAATTTTGATGATAATCCTTTTTTGTTTCATTAAGTTCAATTTTCGACACCTTTAAAATAAAACAAAAAAACCAACACGAAAATTATTGTTGTTGGGCTCTGATAATTGCGTCAATTACCGACGGTAAAGAAGTTTGTGCATCACTAAATCTTTTTATTTATTCCACTCCGACACGGATTTATATTACAATAAAATATAAATCCGTGACTCCGATCATTATTTATTCGATTCACAAAAATTCGACTTTCTGTTTCATACAAATAAAACAACAAATCATAATCATGAGGCACAAAATAACATATGCATGTTTGACTTCCATATAGGTAATTTTGAAAAGTGCCGTACGGCTAGACAATACAGTGAGTCCTGGCTAGTCGTACGTGACTCACGTACGGCTAGAACCTTTGGCTAGCCGTACGGGCCCGTACGGCTAGCCACTTCCCATTTAAAAACCTGATTGGGAGAAATATGTACAATTAAACTGTTTTATCTACCAGTAGTCTGTTAATTTTCTGTTTTGTTTAAGAATTACACAATTGTTTAGGCCAAGTGTGGTTTTAATTAACGGAAAAAAAATTCCGTTTGTTTTTAAAAAATGATTTTATTTTTATTTTTGTGTTAGCCTATTTGACTGTTGAATCAAAGTTAATATATAGTATTCTAGCATGTTTTCAATAGCTTTACTTTTGATATAAGGAGAAATGACTTGTCAAGCCAGGTTTTTTTTCCAGGATTTTGGGAAGATGGTCCATACCTATGGAATTGGGAATTTCAGCGATATTTTGTTAAAAATTGGGAAAAAATGTATGAATCACTCTCTAGGATGGCATCTTCAAACAATTAAGCACCATAATAGTGAAGAAGCCCTTATTTTCTAAGATTTTAGAATCTGTAATTCAATATTTTTATTTTGCAACTTTTTTATTGGGAATTTTGTCTGTGGATTGGGAAAATAATATAGTATAATATTTCAATTGGGAATATGACCAAATATCGGCTATAAGATAAGCCCAAAAAATCCCTGCAAGCACTTTATAGCATGATATATTCAGGCCTTAACAAATCCACTTGCCCGCTTGCATTTGTGAGTGAAAGTTTGAGTTAGGCAAGTAAAAATTTGATCAAACTCGCCCTCTCCAGATTCAAATGATGTTTCTCCTAATATTTATAATTTATAACTGTAGAAGCCTTTTAAAACGTAATACATGTCAAAGAAAACCGGAAATGGACCTCATGGCTAAGTATAAAACTTTACCGAATGATGAATTGATTAACGCCTCCCCTTATCATAACAACAGTAGCATACAACAATGTTTTATACATACGCATTCGGTAATATTTTACACTTTGCCATCAGGCCGATTAAGTAGCTGATTGCATTAAAACTTGAATAAAATAAGTATACAGACTATGTCGAAGATTATACATTAAAAGTATGAAAAGTATTACAAATGTATAAACAAAATGTAATTAAAAAAAGCCAAATTTACCGATATAGACCTGTAAATATTAAATTTGAGTCATGTGTTTACAGGAATTCTTTTACCAAATTCGCCAAACGCGCTTTGAAATTTGAGTTGATAAAAATTCCAGTTTTGAGCCCCTAATTCCAGCTGAAAACCCAATTTTGGCCATGTAATTAATATCACTTTGGCCATGTAGTCAATATGACAAATATCTGCGATACTGTGCCGATACACTGATATATCTATAATTACTCAGTACTCATAATTACTTGCCTATTATTCAGTTTCATTCCCATTTAAATTATTTCAGTAAAATATATTTTCTGTTCATAATATTATGAATTTTTGAGAAATAAAAATGATAGCATTTCATTTTATGAGGGATGATCCAAAAATAAAGTAGACTTAGAACTGCTGTTGCTGAAACATGTGGTTTAAATTTAGTAAACTATTATATAAAAGTAAATTGTAACATGGAAGATAAAAAGTTATATATTTATTTAAAAATGCAGGCAGGTCATGTGATTCCATAACTAAAGTAACACAAAGTCAGGGCACACAGATTTTACGCCACAAGTTGCATATGTTTCAGTTCAAGCAAAATACTCATTAGAAAAGTGCAAAATGAAGCCACATAATAGTTTGATATGCTGATCCTATAATGTCAAAGTTTGACATAATAATTTAAAACAACAAACAACATTCAAAAGCTTAAAAATGTCAGACTGGCAGGAAGTTCGTGAAATTATTTTCTTCTGCCATTATCTTGTAAAAATTCAAAATAAATGCTAAAGATTGATTCCACCAAAAGTGAATACTAGTATCCACTGACTGAACAGGAATCTTTCTATGAAATAGAAATATCAGTTTTCTGACGGCCAGCCTCAGGTCAGCCTTTAAAGGCATGTGGATTGTTTTAAAAAGCATACATGTGAACTCTCCCACTTTAAGCGGGAGATTCCCACTTTCTGCAGCCATATTTTCAAAGATTTCTCCTAAAATAAGGGGTATTTTCACAAATTAAAGAAATCTCCCTATTTTGATGTCAGAACTTTGTTCTTTATTTATTGCAAATTCTAAAATCCTCCTCTTTTTGAAGAAAAATCTCCCACTTGATCATTGAAAAAAAGTTCACGTGTATGAAAAAGACAAATTATGATGTGACAAAAGTGATCTCGTAATAACTAGTGAGAGTGTGAAAGAAATAACTGACAAAGTATGTTCTACTTTTAGAGATTCTGACGTAGATATTGCAGAATCTGAAGCCACTGAAGCTAAACCTGTGGGCAAGCAGTCAAAGAAAGACAAGAAGAAGAAGAAAAAGGATGATGATTGGTAAAATATTTGTAATGTGTTCAATAAATGAAATTACTATATACAAAGATGTTCATTTGAGTAAATCTTTATTGAGTGTGCAGGATATTAATATTACGTAGAACTAATCATATGTTTATACTGTTTAACATTAGACTTTAGGTGAATACCTCTATATTTAGATAAAGTTTCAGTGACTGCAAAGTATAATTAAGGCATGATTGTGTCATAGTATACAATTTAGAACTGATCAATGTCGGAGGACTAGCAGTCAGGTACATGTTCTGTTGATTAGGCAGTTGAGCTTTAGATGGAACCCATGATGACTAGAGGTGACAGGGAGACACCTTAAACCAGTCACTGATCATACATAAATACGAAGGGAGAGGTGGCCTAGTGGACCACTAGGCCACCTCTCCCTTCGTATTTATGTATGATCAGTGAAAACTGTTTATGATTATTGCAAATAGGTAAAGTGTGTGACAGCCAATATAGTTTACAGTTTATTCATGTTTTAAAAAAAAAATTTTTGCAATTTGAAAATTTTTCACATTATAGGGAAGACGACGTTGCAAACGAACTGCAGTCCTTATCACTGGAAGCCAATAAAGGAAGAAAGGAAGAAAATAGTGTCGAGGAAGAAAGAGCACCTGTGAAGAAAAAAGAAAAGGTATCTGAAAATTGACCAATAATTCAATGTCATTACATCTGTGTGCAGTTTGTAGTTTTCTATTAACAAAAAAAGTAGTATGTTAACACATATTGATATTACAAGCTGTTCATTAAATACATGTTTGATTAATAGTGTTAGAATCTTTGGAAAGGTATTTTATATCTGCTGATATTTTTTTTTGAAGCAACGCAACATTTGAAGGAATGGCTCCTAAAGTCTTGAAATTTATGTGGTAAGGGTAAAGGGCTGAAGGTTTTCACTAAGAATTTGACAGTTCAAAGAATGGCTGTTCTACTCATTTTGGGGGTCTACATTTGCATTACATTTCAAAAAGTTTTACTTGCAACTGCTTAACATCATGGTTAACATGGTTAACTAAGAATGCTTGAGATAAGGTCTTTAGTTTGTGACTCCTTTTATAATCTCGAATAAGTGTGTAAATTTAAAAGCAAATGAGCCGCCTCATGACAAAACCAACATAGTGCGTTTGCGACGAGCATGGATCCAGACCAGCCTTCGCATCCACGCAGTCTGATCAAAATCCATGCTGTTCGCCATCAGTTTCTCTACTTGTGATAGAATTGGTAGGTGAACAGCATGGATCCTGATCAGACTGCGCGGATGCTCAGACTGGTCTGTATTGTCAAACTATTGTACAATATACAATATGGTGTCAACACCATGTCTACGATAATCTCAACGCATGTATTTATCACATTTTCTCAATATTCTAAAACATCCGGATCAGAAAATTGGCTCCGGACACCGAATCGTGATCCGAACGTTCAGATATCTGGACTCCGAATGACACTCCTACTAGTCTAAATGCTACTGCTTCAATACATATGAGTTATTCTTGTCTGTATTAATATTTTGAATAATATTTTTATAAGCTGTTATAATGGTTGTTTCTTGTTGTGACAAAAAACAACTTTTTTTGTTTTTTTTTCAAAAAGGAGTAAAGGCTTTCTCATGCATGTCTCAGAGAAACAGTTCTATAATTATAATAGTATTTAGTTGAACTACAATTATATGTAGTTGAACTACAATTGAATGATTCAGAAAATATAGAACAGGTAGGAGTTGGTCTCAGATGAATGGTTTTGAAAGTTTGATGTTACTGTTTTAGGAACAGCAGAAGAAACAAGCATTAAAGAAAGATGGAAAGGTTGATGAACCGAAATCAGAGGAAAAAACAGAAGATCAAGCTGCAGCCGAAGGTATTGTCTTGCAAATTTTATGACATATTGCAGTATTTATGAAATTTCAAGTTTTAAAAAGAACATGTTAAAATGTCACTAGTGATAAAAAAAATTTGTAACTCTTGTCAGATCTGTTTCTCATTGGTTTCTATAGCTGCCTGCCAGGAGGCTTAGGATTTATATTCTTACACTAAGAAGATGTGATGTGGAAAATATTCCGATGGTAAAACTAAATAATAAAGATCTGTCTGATTTTGATGGTGTGTAATCAGTTTTACCAATAGCATATGTTTGAAAATGATTTATAGTTTAATCCCATTTTGAAACTTAAAGAGGTGTCTGTGGATGAGTGGTTTAGGTCGTTGACTTCTAATTACTTGCTCTTCACTGGAGGTTTGAATCCCAACAGGGACTTTGGATTCTTTAATGTGAGAAAGCAATCCAGTTAGCTTACGGAAGTAGGTGGTTCTTCTCAGGGGTCTGTTAGTGCCTGAAAAAATGCACAGTAGGGTACCTGAGGTCTTCCTTCACCAGTTAAGCTAGAAAGTCGCCATGACCAATACTGTATTGGTGTGATGTTAAACCTAATCAAAAGAGAAAAATCTTTTACATACATTGTATAGCAATGTGGAATGAGCAATTTTATACTGATTTTAACATTATTGCAATGAAGAATCATGGTCACTTACTGAGTTAAAAGAAAATAGAGTGTATATCTGTCCTATATAATTACATGTATATACTTTGTTTGTGTAGAGAAAGTAGCATCAGGAGATGAAGGAAAGGAAGAAGAAGATGATGGTAAGAAAAAGAAGAAAAAGAAAAAGGGAGAGAAAGAAGAAAAACCTAAAAAGTCTAAAGCTCCTGTAAGTCTCAAGTTTTTCTTGTTTTTGACTGTTTTTTGTATGTTTGATTTTCATTGAATATGATTTTCATTAAATTATGTTTAATATATTCGAGTGAGTTAAAGACACTCATTATTAAGTATTAAGAAAAGAGAAAGAATACAAATAAGTACTTATGATTGACAATTTCCATACTAATTTTATTTTATTGAAAAGCATTTTATCAACACTTTTAAGAAAGAAGACTAAGTAACAACAAAATATTATTAAAACTAAGTGTAAATTTAAACAGCTTAACTGTAAAGAATTATTTAATTGCAGGTGGCAGCTATTAAAGAATTATTAAAGAGACAAAAAGAGGAAGAAGAGAGATTAAGACAAGAGGAGGAAGAAAGAATAAGGAAGGAGGAAGAGGCAATAGCTGCTGCTATAGAAAAGGTAAATACTTTACCTCATTTTTATGCCCCCACAAAGTGGGGATCATATAGCGTTGCACTTGTCCATACATACGTCTGTCCATACGTCCCAAAATCTTGTGAACGCAACTCCTCTTAAACAGGATGGCAGATTTTACTTAAACTTCCAGGGATGAACAACCTTAATGTGTGGAAGAAATTTTGCTGCGACCAAATTATCAGAATTATGGCCCTTTGTTGATTTTTTTCTCTATATACCATATAGAAATTTATGAAACGCAACTCCTCTTAAACCGGATGGCAGATTTTGCTTAAACTTTCAGGGATGAACAATTTTAATGTGTAGATCGAAGTAAAGGAAGGAATTTTTGCTGCGCCCAAATTTAACAGAATTATGGCCATTTGTTGATTTTTTCACTATATACCATATAGAAATTTTGTGAATGCAACTCCTCTTAAACCGGATGGCAGATTGTAATAAAATGTTCCACATAAAAATCTTACATACAGACATGCAGACGAGCACATCTGCACAGTGGGGGCATCCGTGTCCTTTGGACACAGTTCTAGTTAAATTGTCAGTTTCAAAAAAGAGAAAGTTGAGCTATTATGATTGCTGTATCATTGTAGTCTTTGTTGTTTTTGTGGTCTTGAAAAAACTTTAATGAAGCCCATCATACAAACATTTTGGAAAGGTATCAACATGAAACTTTGAATAGTTGTTTATCATGACAAGGTGCATTTGTAAGACAAGGGGCATAATTCTGAAAGGTATATGTTCGGATTTTGCCCCTTTCTTATTTAAAGATTTTAAAGGTCTAAAACTAAGTAACAAATTAACATGAAACTTGGAATATTTTATTATCTTGACAATGCTCAGCCATAAGACAAAGGGCATTATCCTTAGCTATATTTTTAGGAGTTTCAATAAAGTTCTTACTTGGTTTGTTTTTGACAGAAAAGACTGGAAGAGGAGAAAAAGAAATTGAAGAAGCAGAAAGAGAAGGAGAGGAAAGAAAGGTTGAAAGCCGAGGGTAAATTACTGACTGCACAACAGAAACAGGAGAAACTTCGACAACAACAGATGTTAGAGAGTATGAAAGCTCAAGGTTTGTTATTGATGCTGTTCTTAGACAACATTTTGATAAATACAGTATATCATTCATTGCTTAGTACTTGTTGGTTCCATGAACGGATTCGAGAGTGTTTCAATAAGCTTACAGCTTCCAACATAATCAAACTAAAAAAATTGTATAAACTGAATACAGTATTGAAGTACATATATTTCCATATATATGACACCAGCTAGTCACAGTTGTTACTGATTGTTAAGCAGTTTGTTTGTCCTCTACTGCTGATTTATTATACGCTCAAAAGAAAAGAATTTCAAACATATAATGTTATTGCTCCGGTTATCAATTTGTTTGTACAAGCAAACATACAGTGGAGCTATGGTAAGTCAAGGTTGAAGGGACTTGTGTAAAATCCTCGAGACATTAGGTTTTCGACTTGTATTGGTCAATAGATTTAATGACAACATTTTCAGCCATCACTGTTGACTTATTTGTGGCAAATAAGATCTCGCTGCACCAGTACAGCAAGAAAGTTGTCAAAAGATCTTTTATGTGTCTGTTCTACTTATATGTTCCTCTATTTTGTTATTCTTGACAGTCATATTTTCCTTTAATACTACATTTGTATCTGTTAGATTATATGATGTACAGGGACTTTCAAGATTAATTTCTGTTTTAATACCAGGTTTAGAGATTAAAACAAAAGAGGAGGAAGTGGTAGAGGGGAAGAAAAAGAGACCTATATACGAGAAGAAAAAGAAGAAGCCACAACAAAAACAAGATGGTGAATAATTTTTATCTTTCAGTTTTATAAATGTACACAAATTTTTTTTAAATTTTCCACCCCCATGTCTTGTTTTGGTCCATATACTGTAAAATCATTATTATTCGTGGGGCACGAATTTTCGTGGTTTTCGTGGGTAGGTCAATCCACGAATTTAAGATCCGACGAACTTTTATCCCAACAAATACTTCTTGCCCAGTCTCTGTCCTATATATTACAAACATGCGTCGGCTCTTTTCCGGTCGATATTTCATGAAATGGATGTAAATATAGACAGATAATCAGGTTAGTAACATATTAAATCCGTTTACAATATTTAAGAAACTTGAAAGAAAAATCGATTTTATGTCCTCAATTTACTGTCACAAATGTCGCATATACATACTTGATCGTTGTAGTTTACTAGGACTTGATTGTGTTAACAAGAATATTTGACATCGAGTAAATATGAGAACCCAGGCAGTGCAATAATTAGCGCTAATCAAAATTGTCCGTTTGCTCTTATTTATTTAAAAAAAGTCTTTGACATTAATGTCGTAAGTACACAAAACTATAAAAAATACGATCGCTAAAACAGATTTATTGTACATTCTTTTGTCGTTTTTAAATGATCCAGTCTATATGAATTTTAATCTGTATTTGTGCGAATGCTATTCCGTAAACATCAAAGACGCCACCGCTTTTTACAAGATCCACATACTGTACCGAGATTAATTTATATGCATGTAAATTTACACAGTCGCTGTGACGTTGCGTGTAGTTACTGTCAAATATGTTAAGACCAATTCAGTGTGTAAACTTTTAAACTCGCTGGTTAAAACCTGCCAGGTGTCGTATAAATTATGCGATGTTTACATCGGCGAATAACATGGGCAGTGGAGGTGCATATCATGTCACATAAATGTGTTAATTGCAGTCAATTATCGGCAGTAACTGTGCTATATTAGAGTTATGCCCAGAGGCAAGGATTAAATTTATTGACAAGCGCTGTGTGACAAGTAAAGATATGTACATGTTGTAAGTAAAAATGTTTGGCGATTAAGTTTAAGATTACTTTGCATTAGGTTACTGAATTTTTTTTAACAAGAAAACGAAAATCCACGAATTTAAGAACCCACGAAAATGCCTTTTTTGATAAAACCACGAAATTTCAAGCCCACGAATATAAGTGAATTCGCAGTAGTCCAATTAACTTGTGCTTCAAATCATGCTAGAATTGCTACTGGCAGGAGCAGTGGTGTGGGTTTGAACCCTGACAGGGGCAAGTTGTTGTTTCCTTGAGTGTGACTTTTAGCTTCTAGGTTCCTACACAATCAAACTAAAATGAATTCACTAAACTATAAAAAAAATGCGATCGCTAAAACAGACTTATTGTACATTCTTTTGTCGTTTTAAATGATCAAGTTTATATGAATTTTAATCTGTATTTGTGCGAATGCTATGCCGTCAACATCAAAGACGCCACCGATTTTTACAAGATATAAAAAAAAATACAAGATCCACACATACTCGTGTTATTTACCGAGATTAATTTTTATGCATGTAAATTAACACAGTCGCTGTGACGTTGCGTGTAGTTAAGTACTGTCAAATATGTTAAGACCAATTAAGGGTGTAAACTTACTCGCTGGTTAAAACCTGTCGGGTGTAGTATAAATTTTGCGATGTTTACATCGGCGAATTACAAGGGCAGTGTGTATATCATGTCACATAAATGTGTTAATTGCAGTCAATTATCGGCAATAACTGTGCTATATTAGTTATGCCCAGAGGCAAGGATTAAATTTATTGACAAGCGCTGTGTGACAAGTAAAGATATGTACATGTTGTAAGTAAAAATGTTCGGCGATTAAGTTTAAGATTACTTTGCATTAGCTAGGTAACTGAATTTTTTTTAACAAGAAAACGAAAATCCACGAATTTAAGAACCCACGAAAATGCCCTTTTTGATAAAACCACGAAATTTCATGCCCACGAATTTAAGTGAATTCGCAGTACCATATTTCACTCGTGGCTACCGCCACTCATGAAATATTTATTTTCATTCCACTCGATGAAAATAAATCATGTATTTATAGACAAAACTTGAATATCCTCTATTTATTTTGATAAAAGCATCCAAGATGCCTCATGATAGTCTTGTTAGTCCCCTACCAGTTTACTGGAGGGGACTTTAGGTTTACCCTTGGTCCTTCCATCTGTCTGTCCATTCGTCCACAAAACTGGATCCCGCAATAACGCAAAAAGTACCGAAAATATTTTTATGAAACTTGATATATAGATAGATGGCAATATGGAGATTATGCACATCTTTTTCTTTTCTTCCTATGTTGAAAATTCTGGTTGCTATGGCAACAAATAGACTGAAAATATGGCAAATTTTACACATAAACTGGATCCAGTGATAACGCAAAAAGTACTGAAAATATTTTTATGAAACTTGAAATATGGGTAGATGGCAGTCTGGAGATTATGCACGCCTTTTTTGTGTCGCCTCTACAGAGTAGTGGCGACATATAGGGATCACTTCTCTTGTCTGTCTGTCTGCCTGTCTGTCCGTCCGTCACAAAACTTGTCCGGACTACTCCTCATAAACTACTTGTGCAATTTCATCTAAACTTTACAGGAATGATCAGTACCAAGTCTAGTTGTGCATATTGTCAGCATTTTCCGGTTCAATGATTTTTGTCAGAGTTATGGCCCTTTCATAATTTTTAATTTTAAAGTTTGTCCGGACTACTTCTCTTATACCACTAATGCAATTTCAGTGAAACTTTACAGGATTGATCTGTAGCTCAAGTCCTTGCGCATATTGCACGGTTTTTCCGGTTGAATGATTTTTGTCCGAGTTATTGCCCTTTGATAAAAAGGTGTTTTTTTAGCTCGACTATACGAAGTACATTGTATATGGAGAGCTGTCCTACTCGCCCCAGATTTTAGATTAAAGTTTTGGTGCAGTAAAATATTTTTCACTATAACTTTGTCATTTCTTAAGGTATCAACTTCAAACTTCAAATATATGTTCCTTATCATCAACCACATCTTATGTGATAAGGTTCATAACTCTAGCACCAATTTTTCAGATTTATCTCCCCTTGAACTTAGAATTTTCCTTGAAAAATACTATTTTTTACTGTTACTTCTTTATTTCTTAAGGGATCAACCTCATACTTCAAATATATGTACCTTATCATCATCCCCATCTTATGTGACAAGGTTCATAACTCTAGCACCAATATTTTCAGATTTATCTCCCCTTGAACTTAGAATTTTCCTCAAAAAATACTATTTCTTACTGTTTCTTCTTTATTTCTTAAGGGATCAACCTCATACTTCAAATATATTTACGTTATCATCATCCCCATCTTATGTGACAAGGTTCATAACTCTAGCACCAATATTTTTAGATTTATCTCCCTTTGAACTTAGAATTTTCCATAAAAAATATTATTTTTTACTCTTACTTATTTATTTCTAAAGGGATCAACTTCATACTTCAAATATATTTACGTTATCATCATCCACATCTTATGTGACAAGGTTCATAACTCTAGCACCAATATTGCAAGAATTATCTCTCCATAAACTAAGATTTTTTTACTAGAAAAATGTTATTTTTTATTATAACTTTTTTATTTTTAAAGGTATCTACCTCAAACTTCAAATACTTATTCCTTATCATCAATTACATTTTATGTGACAATGTTCATAACTCTTGAAGCAATATTTACAGATTTATCTGTCTTTGAACTTAAGATTTTCTTTAAGAAATATAATAACTTCTTTACTTTTTAGCTCGACTTTTCTATGAAAAGGGGAGCTATCCTACTCGCCCCGGCGTCGGCGTTGGCGTCACACCTTGGTTAAGTTTTTCGTACCACCCCACTTTATTTCAGAAGTATTACAAGTATGGCTTTGAAACTTACCATACTTGTTCACCATCATAACCTCCATCTACAGACAAGAGTACATAACTCTGTCAAGGTTTTTGACAGAATTATGGCCCTTTTTTGACTTAGAAAGTGTATTGAGCTTGGTTAAGTTTTTTGTACCACCTCACTTTATTTCAAAACCATTGGAGGTATTGCTTTGAAACTGACCATACTTGTTTACCATCACGACCTTCATCAACAGACAAGAGGACATAACTCTGTCAAGGTTTTTGACAGAATTATGCCCCTTTTTGACTTAGAAAATACATTGAATATGGGTAAAATCCACTTATTGCCTTAACCCTTTGAGATATTGCTTTGAAACTTTTAATGCTATTTCACATCATTACCCCCATCTGTACGCAAGAGAAGGTAACTCTGTCAAGGATTTGTTTTAAAAATTAAGGCCTTTTATCGACTTAGAATCTTGGTTAAGTTTTTAGTACCAGTCCACTTTTTGACTGAACTGTTTGAGATATTAATTTGAAAGTTGGAATACTTGTTTACAATCATGATTCCCAAACATGTCCAGGAGAAGGTAATTCTGTCAAAGATTTTATTTGAATTATGGCCCTTAACTGTCAATGTTTTGTATTATAGGCAAGCACTAAAAAACTTAAAAAATCTAAAAAAATTCATTCCTATCCACTTGTTCACTTTACCATAAATTATGTCATAATAAAATAATTCTTCACTAAATATCTTAATGCTCATGGCCATTGTTCACTTTAAAAATACAGAGATTCTTGTATTGCCTTTTACTGCAAAAACTTTTTTTATTGGCAAGCAATAAAAAAGTCGAGCGCGCTGTCTTACGGACAGCTCTTGTTAAGGTATCTACTTCAAACTTCAAATATATATTTCTTATCATTACACAAATGTTGTGTGACAAGGTCCATAACTCTAGCATGACTATTTCTAGAATTATTCCCCTTGATCTTGGAATTAATGTTAACAAATGTTATTTTTTTTCTATAACTTAATACATAATTATACATAATGGATTTTTCTTTCATAGTTTTGTCCTCCTTACTGCGTCCAGTATTTTATTAGTCGAGCTTCGCTGTCTCCTGTGACAGCTCTTGTTCTGTGTGTTGCCAGATACACAAAAGCTTGTCCCGACTACTCCTCATAAACTACTGGTGCAATTTCATCCAAACTTTACAGGACTGATCAGTACCAAGTCTAGTTGTGCATATTGTCAGCATGTTCCGGTTCAATGATTTTTGTCAGAGTTATGGCCCTTTAATAATTTTTATTTTTAAAGTTTGTCCGGACTACTTCTCTTATACCACTAATGCAATTTCAATGAAACTTTATAGGATTGATCTGTAGCACAAGTCCTTTCGCATATTGCAAGGGTTTTCTGGTTGAATGATTTTTGGCAGAGTTATGGCCCTTTGATAAAAAGGTGTTTTTTTCTGTGTGTTGCCAGATACACAAAAGCTTGTCCGGACTTGTCCGGACTACTCCTCATAAACAACTGGTGCAATTTTATCCAAACTTTACAGTTTATATTTTTATGTGACTTGATATTAGGGTAGATGGCAGTCTGGAGATTATGCACGTCTTTTTCTTTTCTTCCTAGGTTGAAAGGCTGGTTGCTATGGCAACATATAGACTGAAAATATGGCAAATTTTACACATAGACTGAGTCCAGTTATAACTAAAAAAGTACTGGAAATATTTTTATGAAACTTGACATATGGGTAGGTGGCAGTCTTGGAGATTTTGAAATAAATGGTTGCCATGGCAACAAATAGGCTTAAAACATGGCAAATATAACAATATTTGTGATTAGTCTCACCCTCATACTTCAAATATATGTACCTTATCACCATCTCCATCTTATGTGACAAGGTTCATAACTCTAGCACCAGTATTTTCAGATTTATCTCCCCCTGAACTTAGAATTTTCCTTAAAAAATATTATTTTTAGCTCACCTGAGCACAAAGTGCTCAAGGGTGAGCTTTTGTCATCACTCTGTGTCCGTCGTGCGGTGTGCGTTGTGCGTCCTTCAAAAAATGGCGTCAAACTTTTCAAACAACATCTCCTCCTAAACCACTAGGCCAATTGCAACCAAACTTTACAGAAATGATCCTTAGGTTGACCCCTTTCAAAGTTGTTCAAAAATTTAAATTCCATTAAAAACTCTGGTTGCCATGGCAACCAATAGGAAAAACTTAAAAATCTTCTTTTAAAGAACTCAAAGAGCTAGAGCTAAGATATTTAGCATGAAACATGTTCTAATAGGTGTCTACCAAGTTTGTTCAAATAAAAGCCATGGGGTTAAAATTGGCCCCGCCCCGGGGGTCATTGATTTTCCTTATATGTGTATAGCAAAAACTTAAAAATCTTCTTTGAAAAAATCCAAATAGCTAGAGTTTAGATATTAAGCATGAAACATCTTCTAGTGAGTGCCTACAAAGTTTGTTCAAATAAAAGCCCTGGGGTCAAAATTGGCCCGCCCTGGGGGTCATTGATTTTCCTAATATGTGTATAGCAAAAACTTAAAAATCTTCTTTGAAAAAACCCAAATAGCTAGAGTTTAGATATTAAGCATGAAACATTTTCTAGTAAGTGTCTACAAAGTTTGTTCAAATAAAAGCACTGGGGTCAAAACTGGCCCCGCCCCAGGGGTGTCATTGTTTTTAACTATATGTGTATAGTACAAACTTAAAAAATCTTCTTTTAAAAAACCCAATGACCTAGAGCTTAGATGTTTAGCATGAAACATCTTCTTATTGGTGTCTACAAAGTTTGTTCAAATAAAAGCCCCTGGATTAAAATTGGCCCTGACAGGGGGGGGGGGGAGGGAGTAGATCATTGTTTTTAATTATATGTGTGTAGTAAAAACTTAACATTGTGAAACATCTTCTAATGGGTGTCTTCACAGTTTGTTCAAATAAAAGCCCTGGGGTTTAAACTGGCCCCACTCTGGGTGCCTTTATACAGGTGAGCGACCTCAGGGCCATCATGGCCCTCTTGTTTACTGTAACTTATTTATTTCCAAAGGGATCAACTTCATACTTAAAATATATGTACCATATTATCATCCATATCTTATGCAACAAGGTTCATATCTCTAGCACTAATATTGCAAGAATGATCTCCCCATAAACTTAGATTTTTATACCCCCGCACAACAAAGTTGTAAGGGGGGTATACTGGAATCAGCTTGCCAGTCCGGCTGTCCGGCCGTCCATCGGTTTTTTCTTGTCCGCCCAATAACTTAAGATTCCTTTGACCCTTAGTCTTCATATTTGGCATGGAGGTTAGTCATGATTAGTAGATGACCCCTATTGAGTTTGAGGTCACTAGGTCAAAGGTCAAGGTCACAGTGGCCTTGACTTCAAAAAGCTTGTCCGCCAAATAACTTAAGATTCCTTTGACCCACAGTCTTCATATTTGGCATGGAGGTTAGTCATGATTAGTAGATGACCCCTATTGACTTTGAGATCACCAGGTCAAAGGTCAAGGTCATGGGCCTTGACTTCAAAAAGCTTGTCTGCCAAATAACTTAAGATTCCTTTGACCCACAGTCGTCATATTTGGCATGGAGGTTAGTCATGATTAGTAGATGACCCCTATTGATTTTGAGGTCACCAGGTCAAAGGTCAAGGTCACAGGGGCCTTGACTTCAAAAGCTTGTCCGCCAAATAACTTAAGATTCCTTTGACCCATAGTCTTCATATTTGGCATAGAGGCTAGTCATGATTAGTAGATGACCCCTATTGACTTTGAGATCACCAGGTCAAAGGTCAAGGTCATGGGCCTTGACTTCAAAAAGCTTGTCTGCCCAATAACTTAAGATTCCTTTGACCCACAGTCTTCATATTTGGCATGGAGGTAAGTCATGATTAGTAGATGACCCCTATTGACTTTGAGGTCACCAGGTCAAAGGTCAAGGTCACAGGGGCCTTGACTTAAAAAAGCTTGTCCTCCCTATAACTTAAGATTCCTTTGACCCACAGTCTTCATATTTGGCATGGAGGTTAGTCATGATTAGTAGATGACCCTTATTGATTTTGAGGTCACCAGGTCAAAGGTCAAGGTCACAGGGGCCTTGACTTCAAAAAGCTTGTCCGTCCTATAACTTAAGATTCCTATGACCCAGTCTTCATATTTGGAATGGAGGTTAGTCATGATTAGTAGATGACCCCTTTTGATTTTGAGGTCACTGGATCAAAGGTCAAGGTCATAGGGACTTTGACTTCAAAAAGTTTGTCCACCCATTAACTTAAGATTCCTTTGACCCACAGTCTTCATATTTGGCATTGATGTTGATCATGACTATTAGGTGACCCCTATTGATTTTGAGGTCACTGGGTCAAAGGTCAGGTCACAGGGACCTTGACAAAAAAAAACTTTTCTTCTCAATTGCTAAAGAATGTCCTGTCCGCAATGTATTGATTTTGACATTTTCACATTTGAAGCATGTAGAATACATAACTTAGCAATGCACTGGCTTAGTAAGCTCAGATTTGGCAGGGAGGTTGTCATTGAGCTCTAAATGGCCACTGTTGATTCTGACAAAGTGGTATGCGGGGGTATTCACGCCATGATAGTGGCAGTTCTAGTTTTACTAGAAAAATATTATTTTTTACTATAACTTTTTTAGTGTTAAAGGTATCTACCTCTTACTTCAAATACTTATACCTTATCATCAATTACATTTTATGTGACAATGTTCATAACTCTTGAAGCAATTTTCACAGATTTATCTCTCCTTGAACTTAGGATTTTCTTTAAGAAATATTATTAACTTCTTTACTTTTTAAGGTATCTACTTCAAACTTTAAATATATAATATTTCTTATCATAACACACATGTTGTATGACAAGGTTCATAACTCTAGCGTGACTATTTCTAGAATTATTTCCCTTGATCTTGGAATTTATGTTAACAAATGTTATTTTTATGCCACCGCAGCATCTGCGATGCGATGGCATATAGTGATTCACCTGTGTGTGTGTGTGTGTGTGCGTGCGTGCGTGCGTGCGTGCGTGCGTGCGTGCGTGTGTGTGTGTGTGTTATATAGATTATATAGTGAACTTAAAAAAATCTTCTTGTGAAAAACCACTAGTCCAATTTCAACCAAACTTGGCAGGATTGATCCTTGGGTGAAGGGGTTCCAAAGTTGTTCAAAGAATTTCATTCCATGCAGAAATCTGGTTACCATGGCAACCAAAAGGAATCATAAGAATAAATTAAAAAATCTTCTTGTAAAGACCCAAAAGGCCTAGAGCTTAGATATTTTGCATAATGCATTGTCTGGTAGACCTCTACCAAGATTGTTCAAATTATAGCCCTGGGATTAAAATCGGCCCCGCCCCGGGGGTCATTGATTTTCACTATATATACATATAGTAAAAACTTAAAATACCTTCTTATAAAGACCAAAAAGGCCTAGAGCTTAGATATTTTGCATAAGGCATTGTCTGGCAGACCCTTACCAAGATTGTTCAAATTATAGCCCTGGGGTCAAAATTTGCCCCGTCCGGGGGTCATTGATTTTTACTATATGTTCATACAGTAAAACTTTAAAATACCTTCTTTTAAAGAGCCAAATGGCCTAGAGCTTAGATATTTTACATAAGGCATTGTTTGGTAAACCTCTACCCAGATTGTTCAAATTATAGCCCTGGGGTTAAAATCGGGGGGGGGGGGGGGGATCTTGATTTTCCTTATATGTATATAGTAAAAATTTATAGTAAAAACTTAAAAATATTTCTTCTAGCAATTGACAAATGCTAGAGGTTAGTGATTTGAATGAAACATTGTGAAGTGAACTTCTAACAAGATTGTTCAAATTATAGCCCTGGGGTCAAAATTGCCCCCGCCCCGGGGATCATTGATTTTCAATATATACATATAGTAAAAAAGCTTATTGTCTGAAGGTACAAGGCTTAGAACTTTAATATTTGTTAAATAATATCATCTATAGGAACTCTACCAAAGTTGTTCAAATTTTGCCTCTAGTGTCATAATTAGCCCCGCCCCGGGGGCCATAGGTTTTCCTCATATGCATATAGTAAAAACTTAAAAAATTATCTTCTTTAAATTTACAAAGACTAGAGTTAAGATATTTTGCATGAAACATTATGTAGTGAACCTCTAGCAATATTGTACAAATTATAGCCCTGGAGTCAAAATTGGCCCCACCCCCAGGGGTCATTGATTTTCACTATGTACATATAGTAAAAAAGTAATAAATATTCTTGTCTGAAGGTACAAGGCTTAGAGCTTTGATATTTGGTATATAATATTATCTATGGGTCCTCTACTAAAGTTGTTTTAATTATGCCCCTAGTGTTAAAATTGCCCTGCCCCAGAGGCGATAGTTTTTCTTATATGTATAAAGTAAAAACTTGAAAAAACTTCTTCTCTGAATTGAAAAAAATCTTCTTCCCTGAATTGACAAAGGCTAGAGGTTAAATATATGGCACGAGACTTTGAGAAGTGAACCTTTACCAAGATTGTTCAAATTATAGCCCTGGGGTCAAAATTGGTTCTGCCCAGGGCGTCATTGATCTTTATTATGTACATATAGTAAAAAAATAAAAAAATATTTTGTCTGAAGGTACAAGGCATAGAGCTTTGATGTTTGCTATATAATAATATCTATAGGTCCTCTACCAAAGTTGTTCAAATTTTTCCCCTGGTGTCAAAATTGGCCCTGGCCGGGGGCATTGATTCTCATTATGTACACATAGTAAAAACAGAAAATAAAACAAATGTTTTTTGAATGGGAGAAAGCTACAGCTTAGATATTTGACTTGAAATGTTGTTTGGTGGACTTGTATCAAGATTGTTTTGATTTAAACCGTTGGGTCCAAAATTTTGCCTTGCCCAAGGGGACAGTGACCTACTTTCTTGTCCTTTGATGTACAGCAATGAAATTTTGACCATGTGCACAGTTTTAGTTGTAAAATTGAACTTTGATATCAGGTGACCTAGATTTTGATGATGTGACTTACTTTCTTGTCCTTTGATGTACAGCTATGAAATTTGAACCATGTGCACAGATTAAGATGTAAAGTGAACTTTGATTTCAGCTGACCTAGATTTTGACAAAGTGTCTTACTGTGTTGTCCTTTGATGTAGTCATGAAATTTAGTCTGTGTAAAATATGACCTTCACCACCAAATTCACTAGACTCCAGTGCATTGATATATTCCTACTCTGATCTTTTATTGAGTTAACAACAGATTTAACCACTAATCTGATAATAGGAATAAGATAGGTCAGGGATCTATGCATTATGACAATCTTCAAAATTGTTTAATGCGGTGGCATAGCATTTTTCTCAAATGCAATCTTGTTTTACTATAACTTAATACATAATTGATTTTTCTTTCATTGTTTTGTCCTCCTTACTGCGTCCAGTATTTTATTAGTCGAGCTTGGCTGTCTCCTGTGACAGCTCTTGTTTTAAATATTATAGTGGTCAGAGTTTGTTAGAAATATAAATGTTAATATGATATGTTCTACTAGTACATGTGTAATAAGGAACAGCATTTTTAGCTCGACTATTCGATAAGAATAAGTAGAGCTAATTTGTAGTCACCCGAGCCTCGGTGTTGGCATCGGCGTCAGCGTAATCACTTATGTTAAAGTTTTTGTAATACCTCAAATATTTTCAAACTTGATTGACATATGGCTTTGAAACTTTGCACACTAGTTCACCATCATGACCCCATCATGTAGACAGGAGGAGGTAACTCTATCAAGCATTTTGATAGAATTATGCCCCTTTTTCGACTTAGAATTTGCGTTAAAGTTTTTGTAATACCTCAAATATTTTCAAGGTCCATTGACATATGGCTTTGAAACTTTGCACATTTGTTCACCATCATGACCCCAACCAATCTCCATGCAGTGATCTCCCCTTAATTCCTCGGCGTAGATCTCTGCCACCAAGGTCCCGATATATCAGAATTTCTGATATACTATATTTTTTTAAAAATTGTTTTATCTACTGCTTTTATCTATTAGATAAGTTCTTTCTCATTTATTTAACAATGTTTATGAATAAATAAATAAATAAATAATATGAATATTTAGAAATAATTTTAAAAATTATGTGAAAATTTTGTACGAGAAAATATTTTGATATTTTATATTTTTTAGCTTTCGAATTTATTTTTCGTTGTTTTGTATACCTTTGATAATTTTTTGATAAACTATATCTAATGTAGGCACTTAAAGTTAAAAATAAAACAGAAAGAGAAAAATGACTTTAGATTTTCTATGTAACGGTCGATATTTACATTTGAATTTCGACGTTACGTCATGTGACTTTCATCATCATGTGACGTCTTTGAAGGCAGTGATTACAATTCTGCGAAAGGAGGTAATCACTGTGAGGAGTTTGGACCCCAACATGTAGACAGGGGGAGGTAACTCTATCAAGCATTTTGACAGAATAATGCCCCTTTTTCTACTTAGAATTTATGTTAAAGTTTTTGTAATACCTCAAATATTTTCAAAGTCCATTGACATATGGCTTTGAAACTTTGCACACTTGTTCACCATCATGACCCCAACATGTAGACAGGAGGAGGTAACTCTATCAAGCATTTTGACAGAATTATGCCCCTTTTTCGACATAGAATTTACGTTAAAGTTTTTGGAATACCTCAAATATTTTCAAAGTCCATTGACATATGGCTTTGAAACTTTGCACACTTGTTCACCATCATGACCCCAACATGTAGACAGGAGGAGGTAACTCTATCAAGCATTTTGACAGAATTATGCCCCTTTTTTGACTTAGAATTTAGGTTAAAGTTTTTGTAATACCTCAAATATTTTCAAAGTCCATTGACATATGGCTTTGAAACTTTGCACACTTGTTCATTATCATGACCCCAACGTGTAGACAGGAGGAGGTAACTCTATCAAGCATTTTGACAGAATTATGCCCCTTTTTCGACATAGAATTTACGTTAAAGTTTTTGTAATACCTCAAATATTTTCAAAGTTCATTGACATAAGGCTTTGAAACATGTTGAAATTTTATACTCTTATTTGAGAGCATAATAGGACTCTCTCCAAGGCCTATAACTGTTATATGGACTTAAAGAAAAATTTTGCCTTTTTCTTTCCTTAGAAAATTTTTTTACTATCAAGCACTAAGAATTGTCGAGCGTTGCTGTCCTACCGACAGCTCTTGTTGCTTTGCTCCTTCACTTTGGTCAAATAATTTAAGGGATATAAGTTTTCAGCTTATATCTTTATTAAATTATTTTGAAGACTGGTTTCTAGACAATTGATGTTTAAAGTTCATAAACTTGGTTAGACAGATGTTTTCACTTACAGTCTTAAAGATAAATTTATACTTAACATAAGTTATTATACTTTACAGCTGGGTTTGGAGCTAATACATCTACAGGTGGAAGCAGCCTGTTTGGTCAGCTTACAGCCCAGGAATCTACCGGAGGCAGTCTGTTTGGTCAGCTTACAGCCCAGGAATCTACCGGAGGCAGCCAGTTTGGTCAGCCTTCAGCCCAGGCATCTACCGGAGGTCTGTTTGGTCAGACGTTTGGTGCCGCAACCACCACCACCCAAAGTGGGTTTGGATTTGAAACTTACACCAGTACAGGAGCTGGTGGGCTCTTTGACCAGGCTCAAAAGGATAAGGTAGACATTGTTTCATATTTAATTAAACATGTGTGGAAACAGTAATCAGCTTTATGTATCTATCTGTTACACAATGTGTAAATCTTCAACATCATGTTATATCAAGATCATTTTAAATTAAACCTTTTCTCATATTTGGAATGATATTTCATCACTGTTGAAAAAAAGATTGACTAGGAAAAAGTGACCAGAAGTAATTAGAAAAAACAAAATAAAGTGAACTATACCATCAATATTAAAATGAATTTCTTATAATGTGAACATAAAAAAGAGTGTTGTCTAAAATAGAATGAACATTTGGTTGTCTTTTTGTGAATTTTTATGCCCCGCCATATAATGGCTGGGGCATATAGTGTTACCCTGTTCCGTAATTCCATCATTCTGTCATTCCGTCATCATCAGTTTCCGTTCATTATACCCCCGCACAACAAAGTTGTAAGGGGGGTATACTGGAATCAGCTTGTCCGTCCGGCTGTCCGTCCGTCCGGCCGTCCGTCCGTCGGTTTTTTCTTCTCCGCCCAATAACTTAAGATTCCTTTGACCCTTAGTCTTCATATTTGGCATGGAGGTTAGTCATGATTAGTAGATGACCCCTATTGATTTTGAGGTCACTATGTCAAAGGTCAAGGTCACAGGGGCCTTGACTTCAAAAAGCTTGTCCGCCCAATAACGTAAGATTCCTGTCGGGAATTGCGCTCATAATCATGTGCCGTTAAATGACGCCAACGTATGCGTGACGTTAGAGTACGTCACTTCCTATGTTTTGTAATATATAACGTTAGTAGTTTGAATAGACGTATAAACCAGACACAACGTGTTGTACATTATTACAGCGTCGTTTTTCACCCTATCCGACATTGGTGCCGTGACCAAAACATTATGAAGATAGATAAATTGCGATCAGTGAGAGAAGGTCAACGAAGATGTGTAGAAATTCAGCTTGAACGAATTGAACGGGGGAAAGAGAATTCATCGATGATAGAATTTAACGCAATTCTCGAGGCCATTGTCAGAAAAGCAGAGACGATCAAATTTTTAAACGAAAAGATTTTAGAACTAACGGAAGTAATCGACATCGAGGAGGAGGTAGTAAATAGTGAAGAATATGGATTAACGTTGGAGATAAAGGTGAGAGAACTTCGAGCTTATAGCGAAAACAGAAAAAGCAACACTGAAGAACAACAGAATGCTTATAGCGAACCATCTAACCCGCAAAACCAGAACCAAGACGGAAGTGGTTCCCTGATCGAAAATAATAACGTGAATAATGGTAACAGTTCTTTGCAAAATGTGAGTACATTTCATTCAAACACGTCGCTTTATCACAGACTGCCGAAATTATCACTGCCTGTCTTTAGTGGTGACATTCTCGAATGGCAAAGTTTTTGGGATGCTTTTGATTCATCTGTTCATCAAAACCCGAATCTTACAGAAGTTCAAAAATTTAATTATTTGAAGACGCAACTAGAAGGCAGTGCGGCTCAAGTTATTCAAGGATTTGCACTTACGCATGCAAATTACATACAAGCAGTCGATTTACTGAAGGAGAGGTTCGGACAGACTCATAAAATCATTCATGCGTATATACAGGCGTTACTAAACCTGCCAGCCCCGAGCAATACTCTACACAGTATGAGAAATTATATCGACAAATTAGAAGCTTATATCCGTGGATTGGAGTCCCTAGGCCAAAATCAAAATACATATGGAACGCTTTTAGTACCAGTCATTATAGACAAACTTCCGGCAGAAATACGAAAGAGTTTAGCACGAGAAAATGGCAGCGATGAGTGGTTATTAGAAACTTTACGAAGAGCGTTATACCGTGAACTGAATATCATGGAGGCCGGGCAGACTACAGATGATTTAACATGTTATAGAACTACAGCGTCGTTTTTCACGGGCGCGAGACAGAAAACAGGAACCGGAAGTCACGTGACACAGAATTCCGCACGCGAAACGTTTGATGACCAGGAACTGTGTATATTTTGTAACGAATTTCACAATACCAAAAACTGTACAAAAGTAACTGATGTGAGAGCTAGAAAAGACATTATAAGAAATAAACATTTATGTTTTAATTGCTTGAATATTCACCACCAAGTCATTAACTGTCCATCAAACTACAGGTGCTTTAAATGTAGAAGAAAACATCACACTAGTATATGTGAAAGTAATCCAGATCCAAATCTAAATACCGGTGCTAGCGAGTCAACCCAATCTTCAACCGAATATCAACCCACAAATCAAGCACAGACTGCAACTTTACAATCAAGCACCGCACATGAAGCGTTCATAGATTACGACACGTAGAGAACGAGAAGGAGTTAGTTATTATTGAAATTTCACGAACACAGACTATAAACATTTATAAGATAATGAATTATTAATTGAGAGACATTTGTGTTATTTCAAAACAATGACTTTTTATTTAAATGTCTTTTAGAAAGGAGTTAGAATCTATATCTAAGATTTGTTGAAATTAACTGATATTAATTTTAATAATTTATCATTTTGCGGCCCCCAGAATGTCGGGAATTGCGCTCATAATCATGTGCCGTTAAATGACGCCAACGTATGCGTGACGTTAGAGTACGTCACTTCCTATGTTTTGTAATATATAACGTTAGTAGTTTGAATAGACGTATAAACCAGACACAACGTGTTGTACTTTATTATCGTAGTATAATACCCTAACCGACAATTCCTTTGACCTACAGTAGTCATATTTGGCATGGAGGTTAGTCATAATAAGTATATGACCCCTATTGATTTTGAGGTCACTAGGTCAAAGGTCAAGGTCACAGGGGCCTTGACTTCAAAAAGCTTGTCCGCCCAATAACTTAAGATTCCTTTGACCCACAGTCTTCATATTTGGCATGGAGGTAAGTCATGATTAGTAGATGACCCCTATTGATTTTGAGGTCACCAGGTCAAAGGTCATGGTCACAGGGGCCTTGACTTCAAAAAGCTTGTCCGCCCAATAACTTAAGATTCCTTTGACCCACAGTCTTCATATTTGGCATGGAGGCAAGTCATGATTAGTAGATGACCCCTATTGACTTTGAGGTCACCAGGTCAAAGGTCAAGGTCACAGGGGCCTTGACTTCAAAAGCTTGTCCGCCCTATAACTTAAGATTCCTTTGACCCACAGTCTTCATATTTGGCATGGAGGTTAGTCGTGATTAGTAGATGACCCCTATTGATTTTGAGGTCACCAGGTCAAAGGTCAAGGTCACAGGGACTTTGACTTCAAAAAGTTTGTCTGCCCAATAACTTTAGTTTCCTTTGACCCACAGTCTTCATACTTGGCATGGATGTTGATCATGATTAGTAGATGACCCCTTATGATTTTAAAGTCACTGGATCAAAGGTCAAGGTCATAGGGACTTTGACTTCAAAAAGTTTGTCAACCCATTAACTTAAGATTCCTTTGACCCACAGTCTTCATATTTGGCATGGATGTTGATCATGACTTTAAGGTGACCCCTATTGATTTTGAGGTCACTGGGTCAAAGGTCAAGGTCACAGGGACCTTGAAAAAAAAAGCTTTTCTTCTTATTTGCTAAAGAATGTCCTGTCTGCAATGTTTTGATTTTGACATTTTCACATTTGAAGCATGTAGAATACATAACTTAGCAATGCACTGGCTTAGTAATATCAGATTTGGCAGGGACGTTGTCCTTGAGCTCTAAATGGCCACTGTTGATTCTGACAAAGTGGTATGCGGGGGTATTCATGCCATGATAGTGGCAGTTCTAGTTATCTTAGTAACAGTTGAACACATTCGACTCAAAATTTGGCATATGGATATGTCATGAGAAAATACAGGTCAAGTTCAAATTTGGTCATGGTTCGATGATTTTTGGCAGAGTTATGCCCCTTTTACTTTGAAAATAATATGAAATTTTCAGTTTCCGTTCATTATCTTCCCAAAGGTATTAGACATTCAACTCAAACTTGACAAATGGATATGTCATAAGCAAATACAGGTCAAGTTCGAATTTGGTCATGGTTTGATGATTTTTGGCAGAGTTATGCCCCTTTTACTTTGAAAATTATATGAAATTTTAAGTATCCATTCATTATCACCCCAAGAGTTACGCCCCTTTTACTTTGAAAAAAGGAACTTTTCAGTTCACATTCATTGTCTCCCCAACAGTTGTACATATTCAACAACAAATTAAAGATATGGATATGTCATAAGAATGCATTGATCAAGTTTGAATTTGGTCATGGTTTGATGATTGCTGACAGAGTTATCCCTCTTGAACTTTGAAAAAAAATCAGAAATTTTAAGTTTACATAATGGTTGTACACATTCAACTCAAATTTGACATATAGATACATCTTAGGAATAAGCAGTTCAAGTTTGAATTTGGTTGTGGTTCAATGATTTTGGACAAAGTTATCTTTCTTGAATGCTGGAAAAATTTTGAATTTTCAGTTTCAGCACTCATACTTTTGTGGTATGTATGTACCCATTATTTTGGCTACAAATATGCATCATATGCAATTTACAAAAGGTTAACACTGAATAGTTTCAGTGCCTTGAACTTTGTATAAAAATGGTTTGTGTTAACATTTAATGGTTTTAAGGGCTTTGAACTTAAAATGAAAAAAAAAAATTTGTGCAAACAAATTTGTAACAAAGTATTATGTCATCTGAAATTTTGGTTGCATCCATGGCATGATGACACATTTCTAGTTGGGGTTTTTGTTGGCCTTTTTTTAGACACCAACTGATATTTAAAATATTGTTTTGTTACTTGTCTTTGGTTTCACTCACTAAAATTGTTTATCTGTATTCCAGCCATCATTTGGTACGACAACAACTACACAACCAACAACAGGGACTACCACATCTGGTCAACCGGCTGCAACAGGGACAGGATTTGATGGATTTCAGACATCTCAAACGGTAAGTGCAGTGATCAGACTTAAAAGCAAGTTAGACCTCTACCCAGATTGTTCAAATTATAGTCTGGGGGTCAAAATTGGCCCTGTCCGGGGAGCATTGATTTTCAGTATGTACATACACTGGAGCCGCGATATAGCGCTCTTCGGTATAGCGCTAATCTCAGTAGAATGCTCATATGCCTTGGCTCCCAAAAAAAAAATCGTATTTTTCGCTGATTATAATTTCTTTTTCATGTATATCAATACCGCACCTTATCCACTATAACGCTTGTTCAATGTGTCAGTCGAGTGCAATTAACAGTCATAATTACGTCACTCATGATAAGAAGGTGTGAAGTCATACACAGGTAAGCGTTAATCCGCTCTTTTGTTCATTTTGAACTGTTGATCAGTCAGGTATCAAACTGTTAGCTAAAACATGCAAACACCAAAGAGTTAAGTAAATCACACAAGCGTACAATTAATTTTAAAAAGCATGCACTTTCCATCTATCGGCAAAAAAGTTGTTGAGGATGACTGATATTTTCACAAGTGACAGCAGGAAAGACGATTAATTTAGTCCCATCCACTAGGTATCAATTTTCATGACCACACATAACACACGTTAACACCGCTGTTTTACTGGAAATTTATAAACAATTGTACATTCGTGGTTTATATTTTTAATTCGTAAATTTCATGTTTATATTAAAAATATTCAGTAATGCTTTACAAAATAATTAATAATAATATATAAAAAAGCTTGGACTGATATCCATTGGAAGGTAATCCACTAACAAGCGTTATATGTTTCGGCGGTGGGTGGGGTAATGCGATATTTTCGCAATAATTACACAATGAGCGTTATAAAAAGTTACTCGTTACAACGCTGTCTTGAGATCATGGACCCCAACATGAGCGCTATATCGCGGCTCCAGTGTATTGTAAATTCTTAAAAATCCTTCTTTTCTGAAGATATAAGGCTTAGTCTAGCTTCTAGCTTTGGTATTTGGTAACTGATACCATCTTTATGTCCTCAGTTGATCAAAGTTTAAGCTTTTCTCTACTGTCAAAATTGGCCCAACAGGGGGGGGGGGGGGGGCATAGATTTCCAGTATGGAGAAACACCAGAGACTACTGTTTCAGTCAAAATATCATGGAAATTGGTAAGAAAGGTTGTTCTGCTGATTTCTAGGGCAGTTTCAAATATAGGTTATCTGGGGTCAAAAACTAGGTCAACAGCCCAAATATTAAAACCTTGTTAACACTGGGGGCTACTGATTTGGTTCAAATATCCTTGAAATTGGTTGTTAAGATGATTTCTAGCCCAAGTTTGAATATGGATCATCTTGGGTCAAAAAGAAGGTCATACAGCCCAAATATCGAAAAACCTCGTTAAAATTTAAAAGGCTACTTTTTTGGTCCAGATATCCTGGAAATTTGACAAAAAGGGTGCTAAGTATTATTTCTATCTAGCTGAAGTTCAGAGATTGTTCGTCTATGGTGAAAAACTAGGTTACACAGCCCAAATATGGATTAACCTTGCTAACACCAGGCCCTTTTTCCTCTATTTTGGGAAAACGCCACATGGCAAATTTGGAAAAGTTATCATGAAATTTGCCAATTTGGAAAAATATACTAGCATTCAAGGTGTTACAATAGTTAAAATAAATCTTACTTAAACTGTTCAGCTTTTTCTGTCATATAAAAAATACAAGGACAGGCTAAAAAGTGTACAAATGTTAACTGATACCAATTAAAAATCCTGTTTTTAATTCACTAAACCTGAATATATTCCGTGACGTTATTTCACGACACCAAAATTGAAAATGTGGTACTTTTTCTTTCAAATTGCCGACTTCTAGATTGGGAATATTTTTTTTGGATTGGGAAAGAAAAACATAATTTGGATGGGGAATGGGGCCCATATTCGTACCCATGGGATAGGGGGAAAAAGGCCTGAACACTGTAGAGGATACGGTGTACATGTAGGTCCAGATATCCTGGAAATTAGTCAGAAAAGGTTGTTTAGATCGTTTTTAGTGGATGTTTGAATATGGGTCATCTGGGGTCAAAAACTAGGTTACACAACCCAAATTATGGAAAAATATTGTTTATATTGTAGAGGTAATATTTTCATCCCAAATATCCTGAAAATTTGTCAGAAAGTTTGTTATCCCCCGCCGATGGAATCGGGAGGGGGATATAGTTTTGGCGTTGTCCGTCCCTCCATCCGTCTGTCCGAATTTCGTTTCCGGAGTAGTTCTCTGCAACTACTGGCTGGAATTCAATGAAACTTTATGGGAATCATCAATATCAAGAGGAGATGCGCATCTGACCGTCCGTTCGTCCGTCCTTCCATCCGTCTGTCCGTCCGTCCGAAATTTCGTTTCCGGAGTAGTTCTCTGCAACAACTGGCTGGAATTCAACGAAACTTTATGGGAATCATCAATATCAAGAGGAGATGCGCATATTGTCGGCTTGTTCCGGTCAGACACTTTAACTCAGAGTTATTGCCCTTGATTAGTTATGTAGTATGCATATAGAGTAAAAATCGTTTCCGCGCTAACTTCTCTGCAATTACTGGCTGGAATTCAACGAAACTTTATGGGAATCATCAATACCAAGAGGAGATGCGCATATCATCGGCTTGTTCCGGTCAGACACTTTAACTCAGAGTTATGGCCCTTGATTAGTTATGCAGTATGCATATGGAGTAAAAATCGTTTCCGCGCTACTTCTCTGCAACTACTGGCTGGAATTCAACGAAACTTTATGGGAACCTTCAATACCAAGAGGAGTTGCGCATGTCGTCGGCTTGTTTGGGTCAGACACTTTAACTCAGAGTTATGGCCCTTGATTAGTTATGCAATATGCATATGGAGTAAAAATCATTTCTGGAGTAGTTCTCTGCAACTACTGGCTGGAATTCAACGAAACTTTATGGGAATTATCAATATCAAGAGGAGATGCGCATATCGTTGGCTTTTTCCGGTCAGACCCTTTAACTCAGAGTTATGGCCCTTGATTAGTTATGTAGTATGCATATAGAGTAAAAATCGTTTCCGCACTACTTCTCTGCAACTTACTGGCTGGAATTCAACAAAACTTTATGGGAACCTTCAATACCAAGAGGAGATGCACATATCATCGGCTTGTTCCGGTCAGACACTTTAACTCAGAGTTATGGCCCTTGATTAGTTATGCAGTATCCATATAGAAAAATATTTGTTTCCTCGCTACTTCTCTGCTACCACCGGCTGGAATTCAATGAAACTTTATGGGATACTAAGAGGAGATGTGCATATAGTCGCCTTGTTCCAGTCAGATACTTATAACTCAGATTTATGGCCCTTGATTAGTTATGTAGTATGCATACATCTCATTGGCATTTCCAGATTTTACTATTTAACACAAAGTTATGGCTCTGTTATTTCCCTGAATATTTATCAAGTTCAAAGAATATTACTGTTTATGCCATGATTAATATATAAATAAAGCCTTATGTCTTCGGTTGTTGTGTTAATAATAACCAGTACTCGGCGGGGGATATAAATTCAACGAATTTGCTTGTTTTGATGTTTTTCTTGCTCAGCTTTGAACATGGGTCATCCGTTCACACAGACCAAAAATGGAAAAACTTTGTTATCTTTCTAGAGATTACATTTTTAGCCCAAATATCCTGGAAGTTACAGCATTGTAAATACAGCAAAAACTTTAATCTTTTGATGACATTTCAAAAATGCCCAAACTACAATATGTGGGATAGCGGCTTTAAGGTCAAATAAAGGTCATCTGGGGTAATAAGACTAGGTGGGCATATATTGAAAAACCTTGTTTACATTTGCACTATATAATATAACGTTATGATATCATTTTAAGTTTGTGAAATTTTATCTGCTTTTAATTATAAATTAAAATCTTGAAAATCAGGTGAGCAATCCAAAATATCTTTTTCAAATAGATGCATGAATGCCTTTAATAGACTTGATGGTGGGGCGTCCGTGGCCGAGTGGTTAAGGTCATTTACTTCAAACCACTTGCCCCTCACCGCTGTGGGTTCGAATCCCGACAGGGACTTTGGATTATTTCATGTGAGGAAGCTATCCAGCTAGCTTACGGAACGTCGGTGGTTCTACTCAGGTGCCCGTTCGTGCCTGAAATAATGCACGGAAGGGCACCTGAGGTCTTCCTCCACCAGTAAAGCTGGAACGTCGCGATATGACCTATACTGTGTCGATGTGACGTAAAACCCAAAACAAAACAAAAGACTTGACGGTTCATTGCATGATCACAATATTGATCAAACATATTGTAGTGGTTTATAAATTATTGCAAATGGATAATGATAGATACATTGATTATATCAATGCTGCTCAACTACCAATCACTCAGAAAAGTTTTGTAGCTCTAAATATATCTATTTTGTTCTATAACAACACATCTAAAATATCAAAAATTTAATTCAGAACACTTTGAATCTATCATGTCTAGAGAATTTTATCAAAGTGAGTCTGAACCTTTCATATTAGATTTGTTTTTCTTATTTTCAGTGTACAAGAGAAGAAAGTGGTTTAAATATACCGTCAAAAAATGATTTACAGACATTAATCAATGTCTTGGGTATCAACTGGATATTATTGTACTTGACGATTGCTACAGACAACAACAGCAAGAAGATTGAAGTACCTGAGAAGGAGGCAATGAGACATGTTATTAAACACTTTGCAGCTGCAAGGGAGAAACTGAAGGGGAATGAAAGATCACCATTTGATTTTACTCTTAGGGACTTAGTTTCTCGTTTGAATAACCTGGTTGATATCCACTGGCTATGTGTGGTTAACAGTTTGTTAAATGAGAAACTCAAAGAAAAGGAAGATGATGTTTACAAAGTCATGTCATCCATTTTCAAAAAGTTTCAAGATTTTGACACCTTCTGGTCTGCTCTGTCAATGCCACATAATGATTGTGAAGATGACAGATTTCAAGCAAATGATCTTATCAGCAATGAGCTGAAGGAACTTAGAGATGACATTAATAATGTATCTGAGCTTCCAGAAACATTAAAAGAAGACAAAAAGTTCTTTTCCTTCCTTAAAAAACAAAATTTAGTAAGCTATGCCAAATCTTTAAATTTTAAGCAATATTGCCGTAAATTTCTAATGTTAAGTAAGATTAATGTTGACATACGTGAATGGGAAAAGTATATCAACAAAATTGGTATTACTGCAGTTAGAAGAAAGAAATCTGTAGATTACTTTTGTGTTAAATACATGTATTATCTAGATAATAAGTATTTAGTGGGGCGAAAGGTCAGAAGTGAAAATGGTGGTGAGGGAAGTTTAGGATATGCATTTTGTAAAGATAAAAACATTTATCACATAACAAGTTTGCATATTTTGGTCGATGGAACATTATTCAAAAAAATGAATACATCGCTAAACCAAGTTCTAGATATAGAAAATCAATGTAAAATTGAAGGAATTGGGAATGCTGTCATTAGAAAAGGGGTGTATTCAAAAGGAGATAGTCAGTCTGCTGGGGTAGAAATTGTTTTAGTTGACACTAGTTCCGTTCTCTATGTTCCATCAAACAGTTCTTCTGATCCTACTGCCCATCATACTGTTCCTGTTCCTCCACGACAAACAAAAAGTAAGGGTTCAGTCCACCCTCTGTTTGATAAATCTGTGGGTGCCACAGGTTCAGGCTTACCTCAGTTTGATACACCTGTGACGGGTGCCACAGGTTCAGACTTGCCTCAGTTTGATACAATTAAAATGGGTAGTACAAGGCCAGCTTCTTTTGATACTGATTCTAATATAGAAGGTACATATCTATATACACCTGTAATAGATGGTAGTATCTTTCCTCCTATTGGTCAACGATATTATCAATTGAAATGTCATGACCTTCCGAATCGTTTGTATTTCGAAGGGAATAAAATGGTAGGTAATGTAATAGATTTAGAAGTATACATTCTTGGAGCAGTAACTGGTCTAGTTAAGGGAAAAATAATACAAACGGGTTGCACTTTTGAATTCTATAATCTTTCAGTAGACAAAAAGAAAACATTTTTTGATACTTTAAAATTTATTTTTACTAAATCTGAACAACAAAAGCCTACTAAATCTGAACCACCAAAGCCAGTATCCCTTAAAAACCAGTACAAGGTTGAATGGGATCCTCTTGGTTTTCCTTTTTCAAAAGAGGGGGATTCTGGGGCTGCTGTGTTTCATGTTAACAAAGAAACAGGCGAATTGACTGCAGTGGGTATTCTTACAGGTAATAATGCAACCTTAGGAGTCTCTTATGTTACACCAATAAAGGATATTCTTCATATTCTTCAGGCTAATGGTCTGAACTATGAATTAGGCCATTTTAAATTATGTCTTGGAGAGCAGGATAAAGATGTGCAACAAAAACTGTATTCTGACTTGTGTAGGGAAGTAGACATGGTCTGAGAAGCTGAATGTACTCAATTTTTTATCTGTAATATTTTACATACTAATTTTTAGACATACAGTTTCTGTTTCTGAAAGATCTGGTCATTTTCTTATGATTATGAATCTTTTTTGTAGAATATCACCTAGTTAAAAAAAATTGCCATCCTGTTTTAATAATTTTAATTCAAGTGAAAAAGCCAGAAAATAACTAAATTGTATATCATATATGATAAACTTTTGATTGATGTTGGTGAAATTGTTTTGTAATGACAAAAGTTATGTAAAAGATACTGATACGGCTGTGTGAATTGAAAGAGAAATCTTTTTCTATTTATATTTGCATATACTTTATAATTTCCATTGTGTTTTCATTATTCTTATATTTTTGCTCTACATTTTGAGGCCCTTGAAGGATATTTCATTTTACATTTGTACTTTGGCCAAATGTTCATCCAACTGAAACACAATGCTACACCAAGATTTGAGATGTCCAACTTTTAGGTCAATGTCAAAGGTTAAAGGTTTAAACCATTAAATTTTGTTTCTGCTGTACATCTTTTTGAATTATTAATACAATATAATTGATATATGGGTTAAACATTTATCTTATTGAAATAAATCATGGGTTAAACCTCATCATTGGGGGTATAGGGTCAAGGTCTGAAAATAAAGGTCAAAGGTTTTAAATTACAAGAATATGTTTGCTCTTAAATTTTAGATTTGCTAGAAAACTTCTATATATTTGGTTTGAATGTTTTTTTGTCATGTAGATGTCTTGAGAAATATTAATACTTGGGTTGATTAATAAGTCCATATTCAGGTCAAGGTTAAAGCTCAAGAATTTGAGCCAGAGAATTTGTGTCTATCATGACTATTGGGTATGCAATAGCCCATTTCACCAGCCCTTCGTAATTTATCGGAAACATTCGTAGACACGCATCACGTGGGAGGTAAAGTGCTAATATGTTTGACCAATGAAATACTGGTTCTCGAGTGTACATGTATTGTTTACATTTACGATATTCAGCGGCTGACGAGCGAGTGTTTATTGAATTAAAAAATGCTTATTCTTCTGGAAAACCCATACAAACACTTTCATTTTGGTGTACAGACATAATCCCCTTCAGTCAAAATCCCTACTTTCATTTTTTAAACTACTTTCTGATGTCAAAATTAAACATTTCATTATCAGAATCCAATGGATTATCCTCCGCATCGGTCTCAAATGTAAGCTCAAATACTGACGATTTCTGATAGGCTAATATTTAAATATTCTCGGGGAATACCTTGAAAACAACCAATGATTTACGACGCTACAACGTGGCGACCGGGAAGTAAACAGGACAGGTGTAAAGTCGATATCGACTCGTTATCGTGGCGTTAGGTATAGGAGAGAAGTTAAAACTGATGCATTAATATCGTCAATGAGTTAACTATGCAGTATAACGGCATATTTCTCGAAATATTTCAACTTTGTGACAAGAATCCGCCATGTAAATTTTGTTTGTTTACTTTTATGTTACTATTATTAGTAATATATTGTACATGCATCCACCAGCATTTGATTGGTCAGTTGATTATTTGCTCGGAATCTGATCGTAGCACTTCGCTAATTTACGTGAGAAATCGTAGTGAAATGGGCTATTGTAATTGGGCTGATATAAGCATACTATTGAAAGAATACTAGTATCAAGTTCCAGATGAATTGTTAATGAGTACAAATTGGAATGTTTTACACTGCTTTACACAAAAAATACATTATACTGGTTGTGCAGTACTAAATATCACCTGGTTGTACAGTACTAAATATTAGCACTAGGTTGTACAGTACTAAATAATTTCACCAGCTTAAATAATACTAAACATTGGGATATTTTACACTCTGTTCTTTTGTATATTACAAAAAAATGCATTATAAAATGGTATTTAAGGAACATACTCTGTTCTTTTGTATATTACAAAAAAATGCATTATAAAATGGTATTTAAGAATCATGCTCTGTTCTTTTGTATATTACAAAAAAATGCATTATAAAATGGTATTTAAGAAACATACTCTGTTCTTTTGTATATTACAAAAAAGATGCATTATAAAATGGTATTTAAGAATCATACTCTGTTCTTTTGTATATTACAAAATATGCATTATAAAATTGTATTTAAGAATCATGCTCTGTTCTTTTGTATATTACAAAAAAATGCATTATAAAATGGTATTTAAGAAACATGCTCTGTTCTTTTGTATATTACAAAAAAATGCATTATAAAATGGTATTTAAGAAACATACTCTGTTCTTTTGTATATTACAAAATATGCATTATAAAATTGTATTTAAGAAACATGCTCTGTTCTTTTGTTTATTACAAAAAAATGCATTATAAAATTGTATTTAAGAAACATACTCTGTTCTTTTGTATATTACAAAAAAAAGCATTATAAAATGGTATTTAAGAAACATACTCTGTTCTTTTGTATATTACAAAAAATGCATTATAAAATGGTATTTTAGATTCATACTCTGTTCTTTTGTATATTACAAAAAAATGCATTATAAAATTGTATTTAAGAAACATACTCTGCTCTTCTGTATATTACAAAAAAAAAGCATTATAAAATGGTATTTTAGAATCATACTCTGTTCTTTTGTATATTACAAAAAAAATGCATTATAAAATTGTATTTAAGAAACATACTCTGCTCTTCTGTATATTACAAAAAAAATGCATTATAAAATGGTATTTAAGAAACATACTCTGTTCTTTTGTATATTACAAAAAATGCATTATAAAATGGTATTTTAGAATCATACTCTGTTCTTTTGTTTATTACAAAAAAAATGCATTATAAAATGGTATTTAAGAAACATACTCTGTTCTTTTGTTTATTACAAAAAATGCATTATAAAATGGTATTTAAGAAACATACTCTGTTCTTTTGTATATTACAAAATATGCATTATAAAATGTATTTAAGAATCATACCTCCAGATTCATGTCAATTCTCACAACATTTTAAAAATTGTTTACTTTGTGAAAAGCAAAAATGGCAGCGAATATACCAATGATCTCGGCTGTTCTCTTATGATTATTATCATTATATATGTACATTATTTAAGATAATGAAACATTTTTGAAGGATATTAATTTATACATTCATCACTCAAAATCCAATGATGAATATTTTTTTACCTTTGGTTTTTCTTTTAGTGTTCTTGTGTTGTTGTTTTTTTGTTTGAAGAGTAAATGTTTTTTGGTTTGTTTCTTTTTTGTATGAAGAATAAGTGATTTTTGTAAAGATCTTTTGAAATATATTGTCACATGTGTGTGACAATCATATCCTGATATTTTTAAAGTTGCATGCCTCCAGGTGAGCCAAAATATTTCAAGAAAATTAAACTGGGTAAAAATGTACTTAAGATTTTAAGAAAATTAAAAAGATTTAACATTCAAGTAATAATTTACATGCCATGTGTGATTAAGGACTGATTTTGCAGCATTTATCCTTACATTTCTACTGCGTAACTAACGCAGTAAATGCTAACTTTTGCGTATTTTGACCCCACATTTTGTTAATTTACATGGACTTCAAGTGCTGTTTGCAATGTGTAAATTATTTTATTTGTTCACTTCACAATATTTTAACTTTTTAAAATATTTCTTAAAAATTAATAAATCTAGAGTTGTGCTGCTTTAAATTGCCTGTGTTGAGAGATACCTTTTATCATTTTAACTGATAAGATCTGTTAGGGATGGGTAACTAAATGACTTCATTTTTGTTTTCTATGTAGATATCATTCATTTTTTTACTTTTATTAAAAAAACAACAACAAAAAAACCCAAAAAAGATACATGTAATAAAGGTTCACTTTTACCAATTATGTTTTAGCTGGAAACAATGAACCAACTTTTTTACCCAATTATGTTTTAACTGGAACAATGAACAACTTTTTACCAATTATGTTTAACTGGAACAATGAACCAACTTTTTACCAATTATGTTTAACTGGAACAATGAACCAACTTTTTACCAATTATGTTTAACTGGAACAATGAACCAACTTTTTACCAATTTATGTTTAACCCTGGAACTTTTTTACCAATTATGTTTAACTGGAACAATGAACCAACTTTTTACCAATTATGTTTAACTGGAACAATGTACAAACTTTTTTACGCAATTATGTTTAACTGGAACAAAGAACAAACTTTTTACCAATTATGTTTAACTGGAAACAATGAACAAACTTTTTACCAATTATGTTTAACTTGGAACAAATGAAAAAACTTTTTTACCAAATATGTTTAACTGGAACAATGAACAAACTTTTTACCAATTATGTTTAACTGGAACAATGAACAAACTTTTTCACCAATTATGTTTAACTGGAACAATGTACAAACTTTTCACCAATTATGTTTAACTGGAACAATGTACAAACTTTTTCACAATTATGTTTAACTGGAAACAATGAACAAATTTTTTTACCAATTATGTTTTAAACTGGAACAATGAACAAACTTTTTACCAATTATGTTTAACTGGAACAATGAACAAACTTTTTACCAATTATGTTTAACTGGAACAATGAACAAACTTTTTACCAATTATGTTTAACTGGAACAATGAACAAACTTTTTACCAATTATGTTTAACTGGAACAATGAACAAACTTTTTACCAATTATGTTTAACTGGAACAATGAACAAACTTTTTACCAATTATGTTTAACTGGAACAATGAACAAACTTTTCACCAATTATGTTTAACTGGAACAATGAACAAACGATCATGATGAATAACTAAATTATTTTTATATATTGAAACATTGAACAAGATATAATGATCATGTATGCCCATTTTGATTTCACTATTTTTAATGTTCCAATACATAGACAATCACAACAAATTATTTATATATTATGACAGTAAGATCAACATACATTTTTATTTGGACCAATTTTTAATTCTAAAGTTACATCATTCTAGAAAAATAAAACTTTATATCTATAAAGGTTTTGTTGTTATTTCATGAAAAGGCAATCAAAAAAGTCTTCCTAACATTCAATCTTCTCTGAAACTACTGGCCAGATTTTGTGTATAACATCCTTATGACAGGCAAAGATCATTTAGTTCATACATGTATATCAATAATTATTGTCTCATTTGAGGTGTCACCAGAGCTAAACATAGAAACCCTTTCAACATCTGCTGAACCAACAGATGCCAAACAGTATACAGTTATTTCATATGTTATTTGGGAACAGTCAAACTTTTGGCCTGAGGTGGAGGGTATAGTGTTTTGAAGTGTTATGGCCTTGGGCAACAGTTGGAAACATTCTCCCTGACATCAAGGGACAACATTTTGACTGTTCCCAAATGACATATGAAATAACTGTATACTGTTTGGTTGTAGTACTTTAGGTCAGGGTATCGCATTGTAAGGGAAGGTGCAGGGAAAACCGTATGATTCAGTTTATACATGAGGCGATTGGATGAAAGTGGGGTATTTTTAAGTGTAAAAACTAATTTAAAAAGTAACACTACAATGTTTTCTGAAGAAAATGAAATATTTCATGAGTCTCTGTGATAATTTTGACTTGGATATTTGCATTTTATAAAAAGTGTATGTCAGTCCTTGTGATCAGCAGAAAAATTTCAATAAAATGGGGGGGTATCCTCTTTGAAGTCATTTTTGCAAAAAAAATGTTTGGCTACCCTATGATAACAGGAACATTTTTATGTGTTCAGGCATTTCATTCTTGCTTAGAAAAAATTAGCTCTTTAGCATGAAAACTCATTTTAAGGTAGGTTAGAGCACCATTTCTTATAATGTATCTATGGAAATATTCAATGTGAGTGGCTGACCCTAAAAGGTTCAGGGGAAAATCGGGGGCGGGCAATTTGTAACATGACCAAGCGACTTGGCTGAATAAAAGTGCAGGAAAACCGTTATTTGAATCACTTTATAATGAGGTGATTTTGGGAATGAGAACTGGGGTATTTTTTAAGTATAAAACTAATTTTAAAAGTAACACTACATTGTTTTCTTGAAGAAAAATGAAATATTTTCATGGTCTCTATTCCAGTCCTGTGATCAGCAGAAAATTCAATGAAATGGGGGTAATCTTTTTGAAGTCAATTTTGCCAAAAAAATTTGGTTGGCTACCACTATATAACAGGAAACATTTTTATTGTGTCACGGATTTCATTTCTGCTAGAAAAAATTAGCTCTTTAGCATGAAAACTCAATTTTAAGGTAGGATTAGGGACCATTTCTTATAATGTACGTCTATGGAAATATCAATGTGAGCGTCTGACCTAAATATTATCACCAGATTTTACAGTACTAAAATATTGTCATCTGGTTGTACAGTACTAAAAATTGTCATGAGGTTGAACGATACTAAATATTTTAACAAGGTTGTACAGTACTAAATATTGTCACATGGTTGTACAGTACTAAAAATGGTCACCAGGTTGTACAGTACTAATATTTTCATTAGGATTGTAAAGGGACTTTAATTTGGCCGCCAAGGTGTGTACCAGTACTTAAAATTGTTCTTGATTTGCACCATAACTTAAATTTTCTAACCACCCTACCCCCTGGTTGAAAAAAACAAATTTTAACTTAAAAATATTTTATCTAGGAATGTAAAGTACTAAACATTGTCGTCAGGTTGTTCAGTACTAAATATTGTTACTAGGTTGCACAGTATTAAATATTGTCACATGGTTGTACAGTACTAAATATTGTTACTGGGTTAAACTGGGTAAAAATGTACTTAAGATTTTAAGAAAATTAAAAAGATTTAACATTCAAGTAATAATTTACATGCCATGTGTGATTAAGGACTGATTTTGCAGCATTTATCCTTACATTTCTACTGCGTAACTAACGCAGTAAATGCTAACTTTTGCGTATTTTGACCACATTTTGTTAATTTACATGGACTTCAAGTGCTGTTTGCAATGTGTAAATTATTTTATTTGTTCACTTCACAATATTTTACTTTTAAAATATTTCTTAAAAATTAATAAATCTAGAGTTGTGCTGCTTTAAATTGCTGTGTTGAGAGATACCTTTTATCATTTTAACTGATAAGATCTGTTAGGATGGGTACTAAATGACTTCATTTTGTTTCTATGTAGATATCATTCATTTTTTTACTTTTATTAAAAAACAACAACAAAAAAAACCCAAAAAAGATACATGTAATAAAGGTTCACTTTTACCAATTATGTTTAGCTGGAACAATGAACCAACTTTTTACCAATTATGTTTAACTGGAACAATGAACCAACTTTTTACCAATTATGTTTAACTGGAACAATGAACCAACTTTTTACCAATTATGTTTAACTGGAACAATGAACCAACTTTTTACCAATTATGTTTAACTGGAACTTTTTACCAATTATGTTTAACTGGAACAATGAACCAACTTTTTACCAATTATGTTTAACTGGAACAATGTACAAACTTTTTACCAATTATGTTTAACTGGAACAAAGAACAAACTTATTTACCAAGTTATGTTTAACTGGAACAATGAACAAACTTTTTACCAATTTATGTTTAACTGGTAACAATGAACAAACTTTTTACCAATTATGTTTAACTGGAACAATGAACAAACTTTTTTACCAATTTATGTTTAACTTGGAAACAATGAACAAACTTTCACCAATTATGTTTAACTGAACCAATGCTTTACCAAACTTTTCACCCAATTTGTTTAACTGGGAACAATGTACAAACTTTTCACCAATTATGTTTAAACTGGAACAATGAACAAATTTTTTTACCAATTATGTTTAACTGGAACAATGAACAAACTTTTTACCAATTATGTTTTAACTGGAACAATTGAACAAACTTTTTACCAATTATATGGTTTAACTGGAACAATGAAACAAACTTTTTACCAATATGTTTAACTTGGAACAATGTTACCAATACTTCTTACCCAATTATGTTTAAACTGGAACAATGAACAAACTTTTTTACCAATTATGTTTAACTGGAACAATGAAAACAAACTTTTTACCAATTATGTTTAACTAACAATTGAACAAACTTTTCACCAATATTGTTTAACCTGGAACAATGAACACTGATCATAATGAATAAACTAAAATTTTTTTTATATATTGAACATTGAAACAAGATATTGTGTAATGATCATGTATGCCCATTTTGTTTTCATTATTTTTAATGTTCCAATACATAGACAATCACAACGAAAATATTTATATATTATGACATTAAGATCAACATACATTTTTGATTCTTAAGTTACAATGTGTTGACAATCATGCTAGAAAAATTAAAGCTTTATATCAATAACGTTTTTGTTGTTATTTCATGAAAAGGCATTAAAAAAATGTCTTCCTAGTTACATTCAATCTTCTCTGAAACTACTGGCCAGATTTTGTGTGTAACATCCTTATGACAGTCAAAGATCAGTTAGTTCATATATCAATAATGATTGTCTCATTTGAGGTGTCACCAGAGCTAAACATAGAAAACCCTTTCAACATCTGCTGAACCAACAGATGCCAAACAGTATACAGTTATTTCATATGTTATTTGGGAACAGTCAAACTTTTGGCCCGAGGTGGAGGGTATAGTGTTTTGAAGTCTTACGGCCTTGGGCAACAGTTGGAAACATTCTCCCTGACATCAAGGGACAACATTTTGATCGTTCCCAAATAACATATGAAATAACTGTACATACTGTTTGGTTGTAGTACTTTAGGTCAGGGTATCGCATTGTAAGGGAAGGTGCAGGGAAAACCGTATGATTTCAGTTTATACATTAGGCGATTGGATGAAAGTGGGGTATTTTTTAAGTGTAAAAACTAATAATTTAAAAAGTACACTTAACAATGTTTTCTGAAGAAAAAAATTGAAACTATTTATGAGTCCTCTGTGATAAAAATTTTGACTTGGATATTTGGCATTTTTTATTAAAAAGTGTAAATGTCAGTCCTGTGATCAGCAGAAAATTTTCAATAAAAATGGGGGTGGTAATCCTCTTTGAAGTCATTTTTGCAAAAAAATGGTGGCTACCCCTAATAACAGGAACATTTTTATGTGTCAGGCATTTCATTCTGCTTAGAAAAAATTACGCTCTTTAGCATGAAAACTCAATTTTAAGGTAGGATTAGAGAACCATTTCTTATAATGATAAGGTCTCATGGAAATATCAATGTGAGTGTCTGACCTAAAGGTCAGGGAATCGCATTGTACATGACCAGCGATTGGCCTGAATAAAAGTTGCAGGGAAAACCGTATGAATCCACGTTTATACATGAGGTGATTTGGATGAGAATGGGGTATTTTTAAGTATTTAAAAAACTAATTTTAAAAGTAACCACTACATTGTTTTTCTGAAGAAAATGAAATATTTTCATGAGTCTTCTTATGTCAGTCCTGTGATCAGCAGAAAATTTCAATGAAATGGGGGGGTAATCCTTTTTTGAAGTCATTTTTTGCAAAAAATTTGGTTGGCTACCACGTATATAACAGGAACATTTTTTTATGTGTTCATCATTTTCATATCTGCTTAGAAAAATTAGCTCTTTTTTAGCATGAAAACTCAAATTTTAAGGTAGGATTAGGCCATTTCTTATAATGTACGTCTATGGAAATATCAATGTGAGCGTCTGACCTAAATATTATCACCAGATTTTACAGTACTAAAATATTGTCATCTGGTTGTACAGTACTAAAAATTGTCATGAGGTTGAACGATACTAAATATTTTAACAAGGTTGTACAGTACTAAATATTGTCACATGGTTGTACAGTACTAAAAATGGTCACCAGGTTGTACAGTACTAAATATTTTCATTAGGATGTAAAGACTTAATATTGGCGCCAGGTTGTACAGTACTTAAAATTGTTTCTTGATTTGCACATAACTAAATATTTTCACCTGGTTGAACAGTACTAAATATTTTTATTAGAATGTTAAGTACTAAACATTGTCGTCAGGTTGTTCAGTACTAAATATTGTTACTAGGTTGCACAGTATTAAATATTGTCACATGGTTGTACAGTACTAAATATTGTTACTGGGTTGTACAGTACAAACTATTGTCATTAGAATGTAAAGTACTAGATATTGTCCACAGACTGTACAGTACTAAATATTGTCACCTGGTTGTACAGTACTTGATATTGTGACTGGGTTGTACAGTACTAAATATTGTCACCAGGTTGCTTAGTACTAAATATTTTCATTAAGATGTTAAGTACTAAATATTGTCACCAGGTTGTACAGCATAAAATTGATGTTTTGAAAAAAGTCTTTACACAATATTTTGTTCTTTATATCTGTAGTGGTTATGTTCTTATTTTATAAAAATGAATTTAAAAAAATATTTCTAAACATAGAAATAAGAACATGCACACATTTTCTTTAAAAGCAAAGAAAGAGCTATATAATTAATCAATCTTGTGTTCTTAAGGGTTATCAGGTACGTACCTGGGGTTATGCATCTCCCAAAATTATATTTAACCAATTTAGAAAATGTATGTATTATTTCCCTTGGCTCATTATCTTACATTATAAAAATAACACATATCTCTCAGGGTAATAGCACCTGATTATATAGGTCACTCGCTCCTAGGAAATGTTGCAAAAAGGTATTGACCGAGTGATATTCATTTACAGGGTGATAGATCTAAATAATACCATGTGCCGTCACATTATGCTATGTGATGTATAGTACTTATTATCAACTGTTATGATTGTGGCAATCTTCTAAGATAAGATTGACACCTATGTATGTCTCACGAGTAAAAATTGTATAAAAGGAAATAAAGAAGCAGAACGAATCTTATATAATTATACCCGGGTCTATTCCAGAATGAAGCCGCAATTGTACCACAGACATAGGGATGTGTACATGTAGCTCAAAACGCAATTGAATTCCATAAAAACAGATGTTGAAATATGACCTTTTTTCAAAGTGGCTTATATTAAGTTTGTTTGATATATATGATAAGTGCATCAAATATACATTTTATTTGGAATTTTAATGCGTTTTGTGTTCCACACCTTAAGTGTCTGTGGATTATACGAGTAATAAATATCTAATCTTTTTATATTATATAATGTCAGTTATAAAACCTCTGAACCCGTTTCTTGAATTGCCAAAACATTTTTTAACTCACCTGACCACAAAGAGGTCAGGGTGAGGTATAATAATTGGGCTATGTCTGGTGTCCGTCGTCTTGCGTCATTCGTCGTCCACCTTTGCGTTGTTTACATTCTAGCAGTCACAGTTTTGATAAGAATCATTGAATCATAATCAAACTTTGTCAGAATGTTTGTCTCAAAGAAATACAGGTCAAGTACGAATATGGGTTATCTCAGGTCAAAAACTAGGTCACAGGAGCTAAAAATATAAAATCTTGTTAACAAATAAATGGCTGCAGTTTTGATCAAAATATTTTTGAAATTGGTCTGGAAAGTTGTTTTGATGATCTCGTAAAAGTTTATCTGTTGTTGAAAAGGCGTTGACAGATGATATGGAATTGGGCAGCCAATGGTTATTGGACAATAAGTTGTCATTGCACTTGGGTAAAACCGAGTCAATTTTATTTGGGTCCAGGCAAAAGCTTAGGTCACAATCTAACCTGCATAGAACCTGTTCTGGTACATCCATTGAATCAACTTCATCTATCAAGTATCTTGGGATTACTACAGACCAAAATCTGTCATTTTGCTTCATGACCGAGACTGTTCTTAAGAAGGCCAACTCTCGGTTAAAATTTCTTTACCGCAAGAAAGAGTTTCGTACTCAGCATACCAAGAAACTTCTGGTTATGTCTCTAATTCAGTGTCAGTATGATTTGGCATGCTCTGTTTGGTACAATAGCTTGACACAGTCTTTAAAAAAATAAGTTACAAACTTGTCAAAATGAAATAATGAGATTTGTACTTGACTTGGATTCCAGAGCCAATATTGACCCATCCCACTTTAAGTCCCTTAGCTGGTTACAGGTCCACAAAAGAGTTGAACAGATAATGTTGTGTCATGTTTTTAAGATAAAAAAATGGCCTGTCTCCAGATTACATGGGCGAACACTTTAGTTCGCAAGATTCCGTACATAATTGTAGTACAAGACTTAATCAAAAGAGTGGGTATTGTCTACCTAAGGTCAAAATCCTTGGCTTTCTCTGGAATTAAATAATGAAATGATTTACCTGTAGAGTAAACGGAGATCAACAGGTTACAAAGTTTTAATTAAGGTTGCCATCAAAAGTCATCTTATGAACAGTATTTATTTTAATTACTATGTTTTTACATATTTCGGCTCAGGATTTTAAATTGTTTGCTAATATCTTTTTACAATTTTAGTAATGTGTTTAAAATCATAGCTGTAAACAAGAGTGTCATTCAATCAAGATTTGACTGTGATATACATTTTTATGTCTTAATTAGTAATTTTTAACATGATTATATTTACGTCTGCCTCTCTATGTCATGTCGCCAATACTAAGGACCACAATGGAAATAAGGACTTGTCCTTTTTTGTGTTATCCTTGGTGTTGGTGAGCATGTCATAGTTTTCTCGTATGTGATATAGTATTTAATAATGCTCATTATTTTATCCTATGTTATGTTGTGAACTATGTATATGCTTCCTATGCCGAAATCTATCTATCTATCTATCTGTCTGTCTGTCTGTCTGTCTGTCTGTCTGTCTTATCTCACCTCACCTCACCTCACCTCTCACCTCACCTCACCTCACCTCACCTCATCTCATCTCATCTCATCTCATCTATGAGCTAAAATAGAAAAAATCTTTTTTAAACACTATAGTGGCTGCAGTTTTGATCCAATTATTCTGGAAATTGATCAGGAGGGTTGTTTTGATAATTTCTAAATCAAATTCGAATATGGATCATCTCCGATCAAAAACTAGGTCACAGGAGCTAAAAATAAAAAATCTTGTTAACACTCTATTGGCTGCAGTTTTGATCCAAATATCCTGGAAATTTGTCAGAAAGGTTGCGTTGATGATTTCTAGGTCAAGTTCGAATATAAATCGTCTCTGGTCAAAGGAGCAAAAAATAGAAAAATCATGTTAACACTCTAGTCTGAAAGCTGGTTCTGATGATTTCTAGGTCAAGTTCGAAGATGGGTCACCTGGGGTCAAAAACTAGGTCACACTGCCCAAATATGGAAAAAAACTACTTGTTGACACTTGGTAACATCTTTGACTCAATTGTTATCAAACTTGGTCAGAATGCTTGTCTAATTAATTGCTTGGAGGAGTTCGTTGGTCATCTCTGATGAAAAACTAGGTTACAGGAGCTAAAAAAGAAAAATACTTTTAACTGTCTAGTGGCTACTGTTGTTATCCTCATATCCTGGAAATTGGTCTGCAAGTTTGTTTTGATAATTTTGAGGTTAAGTTCGAATATGGGTCACCTGGGGTAAAAAACTAAGTCACACTGCCCAAATATGGAAAAACATTGTTGACACTCTAGAGGTCACATTTTTTATTTAATTGTCATCAAACTTGGTCAGGATGCTTGTCGGGTGAATTCGATGGGTCAGATGAGCGATCTAAGGCCATCTTGTTTTTAGCTCACCTGTCACAAAGTGACAGGGTGAGCTTTTGTGATCGCTTTTCGTCCGGCGTCCGTCCGTCGTCCGTCTGTAAACTTTTACTTTAAACGACATCTCCTCATAAACAGCTAAGCCAATTTCATCTAAACTTCACAGGAATGTTCCTTCGGTGGTCACCTTTAAAAATTGTTCAAAGATTTTAATTCCATGCAGAACTCTGGTTGCCATGGCAACCAAAAGAAAAAGCTTTAAATATCTTCTTTTAAAACCCAAAGATCTAGAGCTTAGATATTTGGCATGAAACATCTTCAAGTGAGTGTCTACCAAGTTTGTTCAAATAAAAGCCCTGGGGTCAAAATTGACCCCGCCCCAGGGGGTAATTGAATTCTCAATATGCATATAGTAAAAACTTAAAAGATCTTCTTTTAAAGAACCAAAAAGGCTAGAGCTTAGATATTTAGCATGAAACATCTTCTAGTGAGTGTCTACCAAGTTTGTTCAAATTAAAGCCCTGGGGTCAAAATTGGCCCCGCCCCAGGGGGTCATTGATTTCCCCTATATGCATATGGTTAAAACTTAAAAAATCTTCTTTTAAAGAACTCAAAGAGCTAGAGCGAAGATATTTAGCATGAAACATGTTCTAATGGGTGTCTACCAAGTTTGTTCAAATAAAAGCCCTTGGGTCAAAATTGGCCCCGCCCCGTGGTCATTGATTTTCCTTATATGTGTATAGCAAAAACTTAAAAAAATCTTCTTTGAAAAGAACTCAAATAGCTAGAGTTTAGATATTAAGCGTGAAACATCTTCTAGTGAGTGTCTACAAAGTTTGTTCAAATAAAAGCCCTGGGGTCAAAATTGGCCCCGCTCCGGGGGTCTTTAATTTTCCTTATACGTGTATAGCAAAAATTTAAAAATCTTCTTTGATAAAACCCAACTAGCTACAGTTTAGATATTAAGCACGAAACATCTTCTAGTAAGTGTCTACAAAGTTTGTTCAAATAAAAGCCCTGGGGTCAAAACTGGCCCCGCCCCAGGGGTATCATTGTTTTTAACTATATGTGTAAACATGTTCTTAAAAAAAACCAATGAGCTAGAGCTTTGATGTTAAGCATGAAACATCTTCTTATAGTTGTCTACCAAGTTTGTACAAATAAAAGCCCTTGGGTTAAAATTGGCCCTGCCGGGGTTTTTCATTATATGTGTGTAGTAAAAATTTAACATCATGAAACATCTTCTAATGGGTGTCTTCCAAGTTTGTTCAAATAAAAGCCCTGGTTTTTAAACTGGCCTCGCTCCGGGGGCCTATATACAGGTGAGCGACCTCAGGGCCATCATGGCCCTCTTGTTTTACAGTGTAGTATAATCCTTATTCCTCCATAATTCTTAGTTTACCTGAGTACCAACGGTTCAGGGAAAGCTATAAGTATGGGATGCTCCATCATTGTTTCCCTTCCATCAACATTCATCTTCACTGAAACTACATGTATACTGGCCAGATTTACTTCAGATTGGTGTCTAACATCCAGTTTTCAAATATATATATATATATATATATATATATATATATATATATATATATATATATATATATATATATATATATATATATATATATATATAATATATGTGTGTCAAAGTTTTTGTATGTGTGATTTCAAAGGCGTTCAAAAGTGGGTCATATTCTTTTTGAATTTTGCTAAATCATGTCAAGAGATGTTCAGTAAGTTTTTTTTTCTCAGGAGCATTCAAGTGCGGGTTATCTCCCATTCGTTCTGGTTTTGCTTCAACAAATTTATCAAAATATCAACAACAAAAAATCTTAAGAGGAAAATTTTTTCATTAACAAAGGTGATCATGAAATTATTTTTTTTATTATGATAAACTCGTGAGCAAGACACAATTATATGTAACACGCCTTTATTCGTACAACATGATACAGTGTGTACATGATTAAGAGGACTCGATAATTATCATAATCTCAAATCCAAAAGAAATGGTAGTATTTAAGGTAAATTCTGTTATCATATAATGTACAAGCCGGTATGGGTACGTACTTCGTCATGTATATAAACATTATCTTATATGTGATAAAATTTGAATTGAGGATTGGATAGGGGGTCACTTTTGTGCAAAACATATATTTCCTTTTCACTTTTACCCCTTAACATTAAATCTACATTTTAATCAGAAACAGAAAAATATCGTCATATTTTCATACCCTGCCATTGCTATTTAAAAATATGGAAAAATGAATAATCCGTTAAAAACAATATAAATATTTGTATTTATTTACTTTGGTTCAACCTGGCCTCACAAATGATTAAAGAAAATTGTACTGGATTTAAGTTTGTCGCGGTCAAAATGCTGTAACTGGTATTTCGCATGTATATATTATATATCATTATGTAATGAGAAACTACCATTACTGTTTATGGTGAAAACAAATACATCTTTATTCTCTATATGATGGAATTAAAATGTAAAGATCTGATCTATGTAATAGGAATTATAGCATGTGGTGAGTATATACCGAAAGTTTTGTTGTAACACACGGGTATATTGCGTTAATAGTTTAAACAAAGTTGTATTGAAAATGTTCTAGTATTTTGTTTTGTTTTGCTACATTACATTATGTATTTGATCAAACATTGTACATTTATTCCTCGATTTTTGACAACCTTGAGTAATCAACAAGAGCTGTCCGTAAGACATCACGCTCGACTATTCTCTGCTTGACAATTAGAAAGGGGCATAACTCCATCTATTAAAAGGGTAACTCAGAGTTATTGGACCTGTTCTTATCATGTTAGATAATCATAGCGAACAAGTATGTGAAGGTGTAACCCATTCTTTATGATCGTTCCAAATACCATCTGGTATTTAACTGCACAGCCCTCGCATCCGAACTCCAAACAGTGATTTTATTGAGCGATAAAATCACTGTTTGGGATATATTATTTCTGAAATATGGCATTAAAGCTAACGCGATTTTAAAGTATCAACATATGTATGATAGATTCTGCTAAAAATAAGGCATGTTGTGTAGAAAGTTTTTACGAAATACAGAATCACTGTACGATTACATTTAAAAACCCCAAACGTGTCACCTTTATAATAGACAGAGGTCACATATGTGGCTGGTACCAGGTTAATGTATTACCATTACCATTATTGTATACCATGACGTACGCATGAAATATTAGGCTTTGCTATCTTATTCTTCTTAAAATCTTAGGTCCTACTTTTTAAGCTAGCTCATATATTTTTTTGTTATTTTACGATTAGCCTCTCAGTTAGGATTAACAATGATGATGATATTTAAGAATTGGACGTTCTTGCACGTGCTAGAACAAGATATTTAGATCTAAAGATACATTTTGATTCCAGTTTGAGATTAAATTAATTGAGCCGTGTCACGACAAAACCAACGTAGTGCGTTTACGACCAGCATGGATTCAGACCAACCTGCGCATCCGCGCAGTCTGATCAGGATCCATGCTGTTCGCTTACCAACCCTATTACAACTAGTAGAGAAACTGATAGCGAACAGCATGGATCCTGATCAGACTGCGCGGATGCGCAAGCTAGTCTGGATCCATGCTGGTCGCAAACGCATTATGTTGGTTTTGTCGTGACACGGCTCAATTAATCTTTAGCTAATAGTAATGATTACTGTAAGCTTATATATACCATTTCTGGACTAACCAGTACTCGACTGATTCCCGTAATTAAGGACGTTAATTTGTGCACTTAACCCTAAAGTCGTTGCCAACGCTATATAGCTAGTCCAGACAGTTTGACAAAAATAAAGATTGTTTTGGCAGTTCATTTTTTGTATTTTGATAATAATACCTCTTAAATTTTTAAAGGGCTATTCAAAATTATAAACAAAACAAATCCATTATTATATATATATATCATAATAAAATTATTTAAGCAGGTTAAAGGTGAAAACCAGATGCCATCAATCAGCAAATACCCGCGTAGATTTTATTTCAAATCAGAAGCCTCTCATTATTTTTATATTTGTACCTCTATCACTGTGTATATGGATAGAAGGATACTATGCAAAATTATCTGTAAAACAAGATATAACATTGTGAAAACTGACCTTACATTTAAATGGGTAAAGTTTAATCTTTATCACATATAGCATGCAAGAGCAATTGATTAAGTAAATATTTATTTGATCGTTGAATGCTATTTTGATTTCGGAACACCTCGCCGATAACCCGAAATTTGGCCAAAAACTATTATTAGGAATCTGCACAACATTTAACAGGAAGAAAGTATGGCATTGAAGCTTCATGGCTTTCAAAAGTGTCATGGCTGACAAGTTCCATGGCTTTTAAGCGTCATGGCTTACACGCTTCATGGTTCCTAAGTTTCGTGGCTTACAAGTTAAAGGGCTTTCAAAGTTCAAGCTTAAAAGCTCCATGGCTTACACGCTTCATGGCTTACAAGTTAAAGGGCTTTCAAGGTTCAAGCTTAAAAGCTTCATGGCTTACACGCTTCATGGTTTACAAGTTTCATGGCTTACAAGTTAAAGGGCTTTCAAGGTTCAAGCTTAAAAGCTTCATGGCTTACACGCTTCATGGCTTACAAGTTTAATGGCTTACAATTTAATGGCTTACAAGTTTCAGGACTTACAGGTTCGTGGCTTACAAGGTTCGTGGCTTACAAGCTCCATGGCTTATACAAGCTTCAGTCCCATAGGCAAGAAAAAGCATTCGTTACTAAATTTGGAAAATCGCTGGTGATTTAGGGTATCATTTGGTCTCAAATTATACATCCTGTAGTTATAATGAAACCGCATTATTCATTGCAAAAAAAGAGTGTCAATCATTCAAATACAATATACCTAGTAACTTCACGCATACATACATGTACGAGTATAGGAATGCATTTATATATAGAGGAAAATGGCTCTTTCAAAAGTCCAAACAAATATACTGCATCATTTTAATTTATGTGAAATAATGAAATGAAATAAAACATAATCAAGAGATAACATTTTGGAACAAATAAATGCTAAAGTAACTAAATAAAAAATGACAATTGCAATTATAATTTGTTTAACACATACGTACATATAAATACATTTATCTAACTACAATTACACACTTTTAACAGTTCATTTTCGAAAGTTCTATTATTTCTGTTTCTCCCCTTGACTTTGCACGTTGCCCATCTGTTACTATGACAACAGTTTTCGTAGTCCCCCACTTTGATCCAAAGCTTGAACCTCTGATCCGCCGCCAACAAATTTGCCGTTAATGAAAATCCGGGCACCTGTGTTTAAAAAATAGATTTTAACGTACAATCAATAAGTGTTCTAATCCTAACCTTTACAAGCACATATATAATCCGATTACAATATTTTATAACCTTCTTACACTTGTATTTAAGATGTTTATGTCAATAAATTCAGTATCAATTTTGTTAAAGTCGGTTATTTTAGTTTCGTCGTTACCACCGAACTAAATTAAGTTATCCAGCGTTGAAAGTGTCATGAAACACGAAATTGTAAAATTAAAATAATCTAAATATAATATAATTTCATCAACAATTATGTCTGGTAGAAGATCACATGTAGTTGGTCAAAGCATGTTAATTTGCACAAAGGAATTGTAACATTTTTTCTTTATGTAAGTAATGTATATGAAATGTACAATCTTACAAATACAAATGAGACACGTCACGACAAAACAACATAATGGGTTTGCGACCAGCATGGATCCAGACCAGCCTGCGCATCCGCGCAGTCTGATCAGGATCCATGCTGTTCGCTTACCAATTCTATTACAAGTAGAGAAACTGATAGCGAACAGCATGGATCCTGATCAGACTGCGCGGATGCGCAGGCTGGTCTGGATCCATTCTGGTCGCAAAGCCATTATGTTGGTTTTGTCGTGACACGGCTCAAATGTACATTTGGTTTGACACACCAGAATTAATATTCATATTCACGCATAATGCAACAAGTTAATTTAATTTCTGAACCGTCTTATTTAAGTTTTCGTCTTTCCATATGCACCCCCATGCATTTTCTAAATCCATAAATGAAGTGGTATGCAGAATAATTTACGTTTTTAAAGTCAGCGTAATACCGCTTACAAAAATACTAATAAAAAAATACCAATACCAAAAAATACTAATAAAGAAATACTTCGAACCAACATAAGGAAATAAAGGAAAGCGGCTATACTCACAGTTTGGCCTCCGGTAATGCTACCAAGTACACTCTGTATTTCTCCACAATTACTTTCATTCTCAATCTCCCATACTTCATAATCATCTGAATTTAACTCCTTTCCCAAGTAAGCCTCGAGTGTTTTCTTTCCAAGCTTGCAGTATGGGCAATACGATTTTGAAAACACCATCACTTTCTTCCCAGCGATTTTACCTTCAACGATTGCCTTTGTGTTCGCCATTTTTTGTCAGTTTGTATTTTCCAGTCCCGATAAACTAATGTTAACTAAATTCCTGTAATATCGTTGTCAGTTAAACGGTTCAATAATCAGAACTTAATCTACGCTGGACACCTAAAGTGGCCTGTGTTTATGGAACGCCTAATGTGTATTTACTTAAACTACTTGAACTACTCTACAGTTATCACTGTTGTACAGCGTTCACCGGAAATAGCCCCTCAAAACATCGAAAACAAAGTAAAAATGTGTACGTGTTAATGTTTTATATTATTTCCCTATCATAATTTAATCGATTTTTCCAAACCAAACCAAACAATTTTGTGAAGCTGATCGAATATGCAATTTTTCTGCAAATTGAATATTTTTTGTTAAATTGGCGATAAATTCTAGCGTATTTGTTGACATTTGCGAACGATGTCGATATTTAACACTAAATCAAGCCCAAAACGCATTTTCTCTGTCAAAATCTGTCTTTGGTACAAAATAAAGACTTCCCTCTACTTGTATTTGAGCGACCACCCATCAACTCGAGCTGCTTTTGAAAAACAGTCTTACCTAGCACGGTTGTGTACATGGTGTAGATGGAAATCTGCTAGCGAGTGTACGGGTTGTAGTAGGTAAATGAATGAAAATGCACGTACGTTGATGAAGGAATAACAATCGATGTAGGGAGCAGGATCGGAAAGTGAATTTTTTTAATATTTTTCAAAGGATAAAAAAGAAACATTTAATTAAATATACGTAAGCAAGTAAGCCGTTTTCTTGCGCTCGCCAACTTTTTATATGAGACTTTGAGTTTATAGGAAAATATAAAACTCAGTAGACCTTATTATATTACAGATTGGTAGAACTTTACAGTAGGTTTGTATAATTTGTCTTAAACAATGATAAGTATAGTCTAAGAGCTGTGCATGTCAGTACACTTCAAACACGATCCACCCTAAGAGCAATTTTGCTGGCGATTTGCCTTTATTTTCCAAATAAAAAGATATAATACACATTACAACAAATTACGTTTAAAAAGTTAGAGTGTTAGATTCAGCAAATGATATTGAACAGATCCATAGTTGGCCTGACTTCCTCCTATATATCATTCTCCACAGATATCTTGAGATACTAACTCATAAGACTATTTTTCTTTATAAGAAGGACATTGGTGTGAGCGTGTCTATATTTTATGGCTCATAAGGGGGTGTTATAAGGGTGCTGTGTTATAAGGGTGTTGTGTTATCACCGTAATTATTGGCTTTAGTTTGTCCAGCATTGTGTTGACTCATATTGGTCAGGTTTAATTTGTTAGGTAATAATATGAAGACATACGTTTGTGTTCCACTGGAAGTGTCAAATCTCAAGTTATTTGCTAGCCTCCACTCACAAATATAATATAATATAAAAAAAAACACATTATGAAAAATACATGAATTCACTAGATTTGATTACTGTTTTTGTAAGAAAGCAAGTGGCTACATGGAATGACACATTCTCGTGTTATAGTATGAATATAAGTTATTATTTAAGTTAACATTCATGACCTTGTGTCATTCCTTTCATCAGAATGATTGGAGGCTCATCAAAGACTATAAACTTTAAAATTATGTGACTGCCAGACACCGTACACACTCTATCTATCTACTTAACCCTGTACATTAAAATATTACACCCGTTCATTTAAGTTTGTTTTTCTTGCTAGACTCTGTACACGAGGCAAAACTGTTTTCCGCAAATTTTGCCAAAAGCAGCTCGAGTTGATGGGTGACCACTCAAATACAAGTAGAGGTAAATTTATATTTGAGCCGTGTCATGACTAATCAGTTTCTCTACTTGTAATAGGGTTTGTAAGCGAACAGCATGGATCCTGATCAGACTGCGCGGATGCGCAGGCTAGTCTGGATCCATGCTGATCGCAAACCCATTATGTTGGTTTTGTCGTGACACGGCTCATTTTGTTTTACAGACGGATTTTTATACAGAAAATGCGTTTTAATTGGGCTTGATTTAGTTGTAAATATCAACATCATTTGCTATTGTCAACAAATACGCAACAATTTATATATCGCCAATTTAATAAAAAGTATTCAATTTGCAGAAAAAAGCAAATACTGCTCTAAAACCAGATATATTCAGCTTCACAAAAGTATTTTGTTTGGAAAAAAATGATTAAGTTATGATGGAGAAATAAGTTGAAACATTACCTCAAGTGAACTCGACGTTCACCTTTTTACTTTCGTTTGGGGCTATTTCCGGTGAACGCTGTACAACAGTGGTTATTTTCAATAGAATCTGAAATAAATAAATTGGAGAGATATTCAAACTGGGCTCCCTCTCTATATACGTACTTGCGCGTGTCTGAAAATTAAATAGTTTGCGCAGAAATTTATGCGCAGAAATTTATTATTTCACTCTTCGCTGTTTTAAAGTTACATAATGCTCATTATTTTCGCTGTGGTGTTGAGTTTAATTGACTAAATATTTAAAAAGATTGACTATTATAAAGGCGATTGAACAATAATGATTATGAAAAATGTCAAGGATAAATATGATAAATTGCCTGAAATATAAAAGGCTTGCTCCACTCTTTTAATCAAAGGGACCTTAAAGTTACATTAAATAAATATGTAAAATATTTTGCCGTCGGCCTAAAAATCAAACATTCTACAGTTTCATTAACCTGTTTAATAGTATTGTTGTAAATCCCATCAAATATTGTTCATAAAATAGGATTTTAAACGGGAAACCCCACGGTACCACTAAAGTTCGTATACGAATTTTAACATGCAAATGAAGACTATAATGAGCTCGTGTATGCGCTACGTCACAGTTTTATAGTTGCTATCCGGAACACAGCAAATGTGATATTTTCTTGTGCAAACACACTTTAACCGTTTAAGCTTCACGGTGCACTCAACCTGGGGTTCAGTAAAAGTAATAATCTCGTAAAAAGATTAAATTTGTATGAAAATATCCGTTACAATGCGGAAATATACCGTTAAATTAGGACTGTCACTTATAGTCATGTTTGTTGATTTAATATTGATGTACGGATGATCCGAAGGCGGAGTTTCTCATGCAAACAGAAATTGTATTTCCCATTTCGCCACAATGAGGTTACCTATTTCTATGCTAATAAAACTCATTTTTGTTGTTTGGACACCAAAATAAGACCTGGAGTCGATATAAAACCCAATTTATTAATGAAATGTTGCTATTTAGTTTTTTATGAAATTTATGAAATGTAACTTTAACGTAACGAATATTCTGAAGGATATCTTTCGAATTTATTGTGATTCATGTGGGTTATTGATTATACACTTGGACTATTATCTACATTAAAATTGAAACTTATAATGGAAAAATCTCAAGTTTTTTTTTTAACTTTGACCCTTTCACCCCACCATGACATAATGTCACTTTAAATTTAAAAGAGATATAACTAAATATAGGTAAAATAAAAAAAAGAAATCGAGCATTATTTGCAAAGTCTTCGACTTAAAATACAAATGAATTAAATGATGGTGGGTTTCTATTAGATAACATCACTGTCTCATTAATTGCGTTCGGAAACATTATTGTAGCTACCGAGTGCAGAATTTTAAGGCTCCTTGAAAAATTATCGAATTTTGGCCACTCTGAAATTATTAATACTGCCAATGTGTAAAATTTAAATGTTCGTTAAAAACATATTCGTTAAGCTGTTTGTGAATTTACATCCCATCGCACCCCCTTAATTGTTTTAATCTCAGCTCCGTTATTTAACTATTTATATAGATGCACGAGCTGGACTTCGTTTCGCAAAGAGATAGGTTCAAATATTTGAATTTATATCAGTTTGACGTTCCATAACTTACATCATAACTTGTTCTCTACCCCTGTTATCAGTTGATTTTCATGTTTATATAAGAGATTAGCTAATCACTTATAGTATGTCGTTTTGGAATTTAATAACTAAAACATAGGCCTATATAAATAAAGACTGTATTTGATCGATCTTTGGCCCTGTCAGGATCTTGCAAATTTCTTTGGATAAAGAGAGGTCATAATGTTATACACGTATACCTTACATGAGAAACTTCGGCTGAAAGTGTGCATACCTTAAAAATTTAAAAATATCTGCCATGCAGTACAGTAAGTTGAGTAACTAATATTAATTAAGTGTAGGCTCTTTAAATTATAAACTGTCATAAAGATTTCATTTAAGGTTTTGAAGTGATACATCGCGAGTTCTTCCCCTTTGTTTTAAGAACTCCACTTGCATCCATAGCCTTTAACAGACCCCAGTAAACGGTCTGTTTAACATGACATGGTAAATTCTGTGCTACAGGGTAGTTTACATTCCAATCCAAATGGCAATATTGTCTATTTTTTAATGATCTACATCTCTGCCGCCCGTACCTGTGCTCGAACAGACTAGTGGTTGACCAATACGGCAATAGGCTCTCTACTTCTATTTGCGTACAATTTCCTTCAAGTTTGGTAGAAGCTTGGCCATTTTGCAGACGATATTAATCAGTACAAACCTACACTTCTGTAATAAAAGTAGTAGTAAAAACTATTTAAAGCACTGAAATAATGATAATCTAGGGCAAATTTGGACAATACTTTGTTAAATTGCCTTTACTCTTATGCTTCCAATTGATTTCCATAGGAAAGGCACGCAAAAATTATCAAAACCAGGCTTTCCATACACGGCAAGGGCTATGAACATGTAAACAAATATGAGCCGTGTCACGACAAAACCAACAGAGTGCGTTTGCGACCAGCATGGATCCAGACCAGCCTGCACATCCGCGCAGTCTGATCAGGATCCATGCTGTTGGCTTACAAACCCTATTACAAGTAGAGAAACTGATAGCGAACAGCGTGGATCCTGATCAGACTGCGTGGATGCGCAAGCTGGTCTGGATCCATTCTGGTCGCAAACCCATTATGTTGGTTTTGTCATGACACGGCTCATATGGCAGCTGTCAGGTAACAAATAGGGAACACACCACTAAAAGCTTAGACCAACTGTTATTACATCAATATCACACTTAACTATGTTTGCAGAGTTATTTTATTTAAAAGATATGATAATAAATAATATTATAATCTCAAACTCCCTAGTAACTGTAAATTCCTATTCTCTGATAAACACTATATTTGTCAATGTATAACATTTCCTTTTTATCATATTTACTCTCATATTTGCATCTATCCACGTTAAAACATAAATGTTTCAAAATATTTGTTTAAATTGAATTGTTAAACATAAAAAGTCATATTGTTTTTCAAAATTAAAAGTTCTGATAGAGATAAAACCACCTGGTTGAGCACTGGTTTGGTTGCCTGAAAAATATAGTGCTTTTAGGCCATAATGTACAACTCTGTGGTAAATAAAACTTGAAACTGTGGTAAATAGTATCCTCATCTGTATCATTAAAAAGTTTTTTTATCCTCCCCGAAAAATTTCGGGGGAGCATATAGTCGTCGGGTTGTCCGTCCGTCCGTCCGTCCGTCCGAGCAAACATTTGATATTTATGAGCTTCATTCCGTAGTTAAATAAAGAACAAAAGCTCATAAAATTCAAATTAAGAGCTATTTTTTTGATTTTATGAGCTGATTTTGCTTATGGACTTTGGTCCAGGTGTAGTTTATGAGCTGATTTACCTCTTAAATATCAAAAGTTGGTACGTCCATCTGTCCGTACGTCCCATCTCGTGTCTGGCCCATAACTTAGTTATTTGAAGTCGGATTTTAAAACTATTTCACAGAAATGATCGACCATTTGAGACGACGGTTGGCGCGCAAATTTGGGTCGCTACCTTGAAGGTCAAATGGTCACAGCATGACCTGCATCAAAATCGTGTCCCGTCCATAACTTCTTTATTTGAATCGGATTTTTTTAAAACTATTCACAGAAATGATCACCATATTGAGACGACGTGTCGCGCGCAACATTTGGTCACTACCTTGAAAGGTCAAGGTCACAGCATGACCTTGCATCAAAATCGTGTCCGGTCCATAACTTCTTTATTTGAAGTCAGATTTTAAAACTCTATTTTCACAGAAATTATCACCATATTAAGACGATGTGTCACCCATATTAAGACTTCGTGTTGCGCCCAACATTTGGGTCGCTACTTTGAAGGTCAAGGTCACAGCATGACCTTGCAGCAAAATCCTGTCCAGCCCATAACTTCATTTATTTGAAGTCAGATTTAAAACTATTTCACAGAAATGATCACCATATTAAGACAACATGTTGCGGCCAACATTTGGGTCGCTACTTTGAAGGGTCAAGGTCACAGCATGACCTTGCCAGCAAATCATGTCTTGCCCATAACTTCCTTATTTTGAAGTCTGATTACTTACTTATTTCACAGAAATGATCACCATATTGAGACAATGTGTCGGTGGCACAGGCATTTTTGGGTTGTTTTTACACTTTGAACTTTTGCCTGTTACATAACTCTGACACTACAAGAGAGTATTACCTTTTCCTGTGTCCAAAACCTTATTTCGGGGAGCATCACCCGGTTCAACCGGCTCTTGTTTTATTGTGATTTCGAAAGGCCCAGCTTTGTAACAAAACTAAGTTTCCCAGCAATCTTTTTGTTTTTGAAAGAGTTTTTTTACCGGTATGTGATTGTGAAATAATGGTTGAGCACGGGTTCCCGTGTATCTCAGAAAAAAATATCCAAAGAAACACATTGTAATCTTTG